>NC_053436.1:224997-556935 GCF_007990345.1 Gossypium hirsutum
TTTAAGACTTTCTTTATATATTTATTTTAAACTATTTTAGATTAACTAGTATTTATCTCAAGTTTTTTATTTTATTTATTTATTTATTTGGTTTAAATTTATATGTCATCATCTTATATATTATTATATTAAAATATTTTAATATTCATAATTTCAAATTGTTGATACATTTTTATAATATATATTTACGTACATACTTTTCATTTATTATAAATATACTTTTTATATTTTTATATTTCATATTTTTATGTATACATAGATATAGGCATAAATACATACATCTTAATTCATATATATGTATATATACGTACTTATACATACTTAAATATATTTTTCATATTTCATAATTCTTATATACTTACAGATATTTATACATATTTTACATCATATACATACTTATATATATATTCTTTATATTCCTAAAAATACTTTTTGTATATTTCACATATTTTATAATTCACATACATATATTTTATATTATCACAATTTGTAAATATATATAAACACATATTTACATTTTTATTTTATAATACTTACCGATTTTTATATATGTATATATTTATCTATGTTTTCATATTCTATAATTTATATGCATTTCTTATTTTTATGGCTTAAAATTATACATGCATATATATTTTTACATAATTGTATTTATTGTCATCATTGTTATTTGGTGTTTGTTTATTTATTCATGTACACTTGTGCTTTTTCTAAAATGTTAGTTCTATTTATTTATTTGTTTGCTTTGTTTATGTAATCGCCTCGTCATTTCATTTTGCCTATTGTATTGTTGTTACTCACTTTACTTTGCTTACCTTGTCGTATTCGTTATTGTTTTGTCAAGCATTAACACCAAACATCAAAAGGAAAATTTTTCTAAATAAGGCAATATTTCGCGTTTAGAAAATCGAGAAAACGTGCCCTAACGTGCTGGGTTTCAATTTCTTGTTCGACTAAATAGCCAAATATCCTCTTAAAGCTTCAAAGTATGGTTTCATTAAACTATAAGGTGATCTTGGTTTCGATGGTTTAGAGTATCGTGTCCTAACGTGCTGGATGTGATATTCCTTCGGAACAAGAGAATCTTATATTTCAATTCACGTTATCAGAGTTTCTTTTAAGGATCATATTTTTAAAACTCTTCAAATTTTCAATTTTCGACACTAAGACACTAATTAATCAACTAAGTACCAATTTTGGGCGTATCGAGGGTGCTAATCCTTCCTCGTGCGTAACCGACTCCCGAACCCGTTTTTTTTGAATTTCATAGACCAAAATCTTTGTTTTAATAAAAATTAAATCGTTTATTAAAAACAACCACTTTTCGAGGTGACCCGATCACACCTTATCAAAAAAAAGATTGGTGGCGACTCCCGTTTTCATTCTATTTTCAAAATCCAAGTCGACCCCGTTTTCATCAAAATAATGGTGTCAACAAACACAAATATTTATAGAGAAGAATTGTTGTTGATTGCATTTGTAATTCACTTCTATCTGATGGAAAATTTAGAATTTTATCTTGCTCAAATGAAAACATTTTTCTTAGGATTATCACTCTTGTTGGGTGTTCAAAAAACCTTCGATTTAAACGTAGAGGGGGTGATGTTGCAATTATCCGTAAATTTGAGTAAATTAAGCTTAAATTATTGCTTATATTATAAATTTAAAAGTGAATTATTCTATCAGTACGCCTCACATGTAAAACGAGTAAAATTATGTACTTCTTTACCTTCACTTGTTCGGAGGAACACATTACTGCTTTTCGATTTCCAGACAGTATTTCAACACAGAAAAGCCCATTAGAAAGCTTCTTCATCATCCATAACACACAATCTCAGTATTTCCCAACTTGTAATTTCATGGAAGAAGCTCAAATAAGACCAAATTCCTCATATAATTTGAATAGCCAAAGGCAGTCCAAAAAGCTGCTAACGCTGGACTTGAGATGAAGGTTAAGCAATGAAGAGACAACTGGCTCCCTGTTAATGGAGACAAATTGGTCTTGGTCCTCACAAAGCCGTTTGGTAGAAAAAAAAATTATGGAATCTAGAGATCGCCACCATTATTGAATCTCATCTCCTACTTTTTTTTTTTTCGTTCTTTTTAATAAACTTTTCGCGGCATTTTCTCTAATTAATAATCTCTAATATACAAACAGATGTAAATGCAACCTCGGTGAATCATAGCATCCATGGCCTTCCTACAACTAATTTTAAGAAATGAAAATCTAGAACAAGGATTTTGTTTTCTAATCTTGCTCAGTTAACGATTCAAACAACAAAAATGGAAAAAAAAAAAGAGAAAATAATTCAACTTACATGAGATATTCATATTCCTTGCAATCAAATACATACAAATCTGGAGATTTCATACTGCAGTGGTGATGGCAGTAGGGGCTTGTGATGGAGATAAGGCCAAAAAGAGGAGAAGAATCATGATCAGAACCGGTACGAAAAGAAGCATCGACGGCGGAGGCGGAAGCGACGGCAGAAGCAGCGGCAAAACCAGCAGTGACGCAGCTAACGCCATCATCATAACCACGATCCATTTCATACTAAAAAAAAAGGTGTAATAATAACAATCGTCGAGTATTGGCAACCAGATTTTTTTCCCCTCAAATCAAATCCCGATCTCATCTTTTTTCCATTGCTGCAGATTTGAAAGCTTTGATTATCTCTCTGGTCTATGAGGGAGTTGATTTTTTATGGCGTTTAAAGAATTCAAATGAAAAAAAAAAAAAATTTATATATACAAATGGGATTTTATTAATAAATAAATAAATAAAGGTTAATATTACATTTGGTACTTGAGTTTAGTTTTAATATTCAATTTGGTACTCAAACTAAAAGACATCATGTGACTCTATAAATAGTTGACACATGTGATCTAGAAAAACAACAGAAGTACTTTAGGGGCAGCAGCCGGAGGTTGACAAAATAAAATTACCAAAATGATAAAATTTTGATTAAGTCCTTTAAAAATTATAAACATATAAGCTATTAAAATTGTGAAATTAAATTTTAGATCTCATAAAAATATAGGGATAAATATCTAAACCATACATAAGCTTTGATGCAATGTGCAATGTCATACATAAACTTTGATTTTGTGCGATTTCATACATGAAAGTTCAATTCGATTAAAATTTTACAAATCGCTAACAACATTATCGAATTAACACCATTTTACATTAATATATTGTATACACAAATAATTATATCAATCTAATATGAAAATAAATGTATGTATTAATTTCTTTAAACAAGTACAATTCAAGTTTCATGTATATAATCGCATCAAATAAAAGTTCATGTAGCAAATTGCATATTAAAATGATATTGATCCCAAAAATAAACTAATTTCGAGCCTAAAAATAAACTAATTTCGAGCCTCGTAAAAATTTTCTGACTTCAGCCATGAGGTACTAAAAAGTATATTTAGCATAGAAAAAAATCTAAAAAAGTTAATTAAATAAAATGGAGTAGTGATGACGTTAGAAGCGTTAGAGCCCATAGTCGTTAGCAGTGGGCATGCCCCACACATTCGTTTTTGTGTCTGAGTTCAGTTAACTGAATTTTGATACCACGTACTGTAGCATTTATTTATTGGCTTTTTCTTATATTATATTACAACTATATCTAATCATCATAGACTATGAACATGTATTTCTTACCATCATAATTCCTTTTTCCTTTGAATATATATACCTACTAGGTTTGTAGTTTTTCCAATGAGGTCTTTGCACGGTTGGCAAAGGCAAAAAATTGAGATTCATAGTTTTTATTCGAATGGGTTTTCGAGTCTCATCATGTGTAATTGATATATGTGAGGTTTAAGTTTAGTTCGTCAGCTTTAATTTCGGTTTTTCGTTTATGATGTGATTATTTGGATAATCCATTTTATATTGTGATAGTTTGATAGTTGTGGTTACTTGGACGTATATTTGTATTTATAACTTTTTTGTTTTTGTTTTGATGGAAGTATTTTATAGGTATGTCTATTATAGGGACCGATTCAAATTAGTCTCTCGACCACTAAATAGATCAGTTTTAGTATATAGTCATTTCTATTTAAGAAAATGTGATTTACTATTTAACATAGTTAATGTTTTTATAGTTATGCACTACCAATATACATTATAAATAGGGCTGCTCTTGTAATTCAAACCCAAGATGTGAGTTTTTCGGATGAACGCCTGATACCATTAGACCAAAAGAAAAGATTTTTGTGTATGTAATTGCTCAAGTTTCGTAATTTGTCTTATTTGTTATCATGTTTGACTAAAGTTTTAGTTTATTTATTTACATAATTTTGAGGATTTTGTGTATCAAATCTCAAGATTATAATCGAAGAAGAGATTGAATTAAATAAGGCTAGTTTTCAAAAATACTAATGTAATCCAATTATCTTATATACTGAGATATACAATCCGAAAAAAAATTTGAGCTAATTTTTAATTTTCAAATATTCTATAATTATTAAAGTTTGAATTTCTAAGAAATTTTCATAAAATTGTTTAGGAATAAAAGCATAAGACTGAATCTGAGTAGAAGCTCAATTTGTAGTTTTGTACTAAATATTGTAATAATTATTAATGTAAGTATATCTACTTGATTAATTAAAAAAATATAAAAAAAATTATTTATTTAATTAAATTTTAACTCAATTGGTATCAATATTATTATTAGAGTGGGAGAAAGTGAGTTAGAGCGTACTCAAGCCGCTATATCCTTTCTATAATTTAAACATGTTGGGGGCCAAATGAAATTTTGCCATTTTGTTTAAACAAATATACAATGGCTTTGGCAAGGCTTTAGAAATTGAGGGGGGCGGGGCCTGCCTGCCCCTGCTTATTACTGTATTAACTTTCTATAAAATATCTTAAAATTATACTGGACCATGGAAATAAAAAGGTTGCATTTTTTTTTAAATTTAAAATTTATATTTATATTTTTAAAAATTTAGAATTTAGTTGTTTTACTTTTTAGATTTTAAAATTTAGGTCTAATTTTATTTTTTTATGTTAAATTAGGTTAATTACAATGTCATTTTTTTAATTACATGACTACTAAGTGAGATTTTTTTTTTAATTTTAAAATGTCACACCAATAAATTTAGCAAAAAAAAAATGTTAATAGTTGGACCTGAATTTTGAAATTTAAAAAATAGAGGGACTAAATTCCTAGAAATAAAAACACATAGACTAAATACCAAATATCTGAAAAGTATAGGGACTTGTGACATATTTCAACCAAAAACAAAATTGAAAATTATTGTGTCTTAAGTTCAAAATTTTTTATGTATTTTTCTATTTTTTATTATATAAAGAAAAAAAACCTTCAAAACAACATAATTTACTTTGTAAAGTAATGATATTTAGTCATTATCCAATTAAATTGATACCTAAATAATTCGTGACACCAATTTAATTAAAAACTAATTAATATTTTAACTTACAATTTGATATAAACTAGAGATGAATCATAGGCTAAGCCGGGCCTCAACATAATTTTAGGCTCGAGTCTCTCTCAGATAAAAATACAAAATCCTATCCCAGCCTGACCCGACCCGCCCGTATTAATTTTTTATATTATTATTTATATAAAAATATAATACATTAAATACACTAAAAATATTAAAATAAATGTTTCTCAACAAATTGAAAATAGATTAAAAAAAATTATTTAATATTTCTGCTTAAATAAAATTAAGATAAGTGCAACTTAGTAAGCAAAAGCCTCTAAAATAGTAACAAAAGTAACAATAAAATAGTGGAAACAACAACAAGTTTTTTTTTGCAACTCTGGACTAGAATAAAAAAACTTACTCGAGGCCCCACCCGTTAAAAAACGAACTTTTTTTTATCAAACCCATTTTAACCTTATATTTTAATTTAAATCTTCTTACTTTTTAAGTGGACCGACTCGTTGAGAACGAGGTGTAATATAAACCAAAAAGTAAAATTCCAATTAAAGTAAAGGATAAATGAAAATGAAAATAGATTAGTAAAAAACAAAAATTGAACATGATATTTTTGTTTTCCATTCCAAATGGTTGATTTGAAATTTGAAATTGTCCGTTTACCCTTTGCAATCATTTCTGAATTCATGAATAATATAAAAAAAAGCTAAGCAAAGGCTCTTTAACTTAAGTGCCAACAGTTCTGACGTACTTTGACAATGACTCGTAGAGTCCAAATTCCACTTATTTTATATGTACAAAATTAAAAGAAGTTCGATGTTCTCACATTTGTTTGGCTCTCGTTTTGGACATCAAACATCCCCTTTGAAAAATATGACTTTATTGTCCATGTTCATGCACGTAGATATCTCTTCCCTCTGGAAAAGTTTGGAAGCTATAATCAATTAACCCCACAATCACATCTCTATAGCTTCAACTAGAATCATCTCCATTCAATTCTGCCACATTCATCCTTACTTGCTAACACTGATACAGCACTATATATACATATTTGAGTGGCTTGAGGTGGTGGTTCACATTGTAAAGGTATGGAGAGCCACAAAAATGAGGACAGTTCACTTTGTAAAAAGTGTAAAGAGCCTCTAAATTAGAAATTTTAAAGAGAGTTTTAGTTAAGGTTGTTTGTGTTCTCATATCTCTTTTCCTAGTGTCAAGGAGTATTTATAGAGAGTGAGAGGTGGGCCCAATCATCGAGTATAAGCCTTGTGATATTATGGCAGGTGTCAATCTATGATCATGAAGGGGCCAAATGAGGGAATTGTTAGATGCAACGGTTTGATGAATGTCTTCATGAGGTCTTCCCAATATATCTTCTACAGATCGTGTGAACCTCGAGGATAAATGCTTGAACAAGGACTCAAGGTTTGAACCTATAAAGTGAAGGAACCAGAGAGTTATGTCGCCGTAGCTTAGGTGAGGGCATGAAGATGAGCTTTTGTAGCGAAAGTCCTTATGGATCATTTCGAGGGATCAATTCAATTTTATTTAACACATAACTACATATAAATATATATTAAATACATATTGTCAAAATTAATAAGTGGTTAGAAGAAATGAAAGTGGGTATCTTCTTCATCAGGGGTGAAGTCACGATTTATTTTTTTGCAGAATTAAATTGTATATTTTTATTATAAAAAAATGTAATTTCACCATTTTACTAGTCTATATTTTTATAATTTTTAAAGGATTAAATAAAATTTTATCATTTTTTGAAGGGGGCAAGATGTAATTTTACTATTATTTATTTAAAATTTTATAAATTATAAAGGGACCTAAATGAAAATTTTCTCATTTTAGGGGGGTTGGGGCCTTCCCAACCCCCTAGCTTCGCCATTGTTCCTCACACAATTGGACAAAGTTCAAATGTTGGAGTTATCATTGTTAGGAAAACTTTACTTGAATTCCATCATCAGCATATATTTAACCTTAGATTGTACAACAGAGGAGTACATTTGTAATTATACAAAAAAGCACATATTTTAAAAAATTTTGACCCCCTAGCCATCACTACGATCTGCCTCCATCGAGCTTGTAAGCTTACTCGAACCATTCTAAGATTGAATTTGATTTTATCCAATTTGATGTGAAAAGTCAAAAGCCCAAGTTAGAGAAATCTCATGCCCATAATAATTTGTCTTCGAAACTGATTTGGTTCAAGTTTGAGATTGATATGATCTGAAACCCTCAAAAAGAAATACTTGAATTTTTTTTAAAAAAAGCATGAATATAATTATATAATAATATTCAAAATAAACTAAAATTATTTAATTTATAAATATGATATAATTATAATAATTAATTAGCAATAAAAGTAATTAGTAATGAGTTTTTACGTTAAATGATAAAAATAAAATGAATTTGGAAAACTTTAGTTATGAATATACAATTTTTAATACAATCATTGTATATGTTTAAAAATATAAAAAATTACTAATTATTAAATTTAATAATTTTATTAAATATATAATGATATAATAAACTAAATTAATAATATTATAATTAAATTATATAAACTTCATATACATATATAGTCATAAATATTACATATAATACAATATCTATTACTTATATACCACAATAGGATCCATGATATTGCATATCATAGTTATTTACACGTTATATTATAATATATGATAATGGTATTACATCACTAACGATATGTAATATGTATATATAGCTATCAATATATTATACATATTTATATAATATAACATAAATTTATTTACAAATTAAAATTTTAAATTCAACCAAATTAATATTGAAAAATACCAAATGCAATCATATACTATAATGAGATCCATAGGTTGTGTATCCATTTATTATATCATCAATAGTTGTATATCCTTTATTGTCATTTACTATATTATTATACGTGAATGTAATTAGTAATATGTAAGCATATTGAGTTTTATTCGATTGATATGTATATTGTTGTCAATATAGGAGAATATGGCTTTGAGTGCGCTGAAACGTATTATTCTCTTATTTATGAGTTAAGGAGGGGTATGAGTAATTTAAAGTATTGTGTCAAAAAGAACGGATATAATCAAAACCTGTTAAAGAAAATATGTATTAACATGAAGAACCAGGGGATTACAAGTACATGAACCATAACATGGAGGAGGAATGATTTCAAACTTGACTTTAAAAGACGTTCAATTCATATTAAAACAAGTAGTCACATACAGAACGTAGGACCTAGATCACCTCCTCAAAAGGCTGTTTTCCCCCACTAAATATATCACTATCATCATGTGTAAAACAATCTTGGTGGTGCTTGCTTCAATTTCGATTCTTCTCCAATCTCATTATAACGACAAAATAAAATTAACGAGTGCATACATGCTTATCATCAATACCTAGTTATTATTTGAAGGTTCTAGTCATTTGTGGTATTGTTAGGAGTATTGCAACACTGTTGAATAACATTTCGAGATGAATACATCAAATATAAAAAAAATGAAAAAATTGTTTAAGCAGTTCGATTATCGTATTTATATTTATAGGATTTTACATAAGAAAATGACTCAATCGAGCATCCACCAAGGTTTATCCTCCATATTTTCAATTCTTGAGTTGCTAATTTTTTATCCCTTTGATCATGACAAATTTTATCCATAATACAACTCAATATTTTTTTAATATCTTAGGTATTTACTGAAGCGAGCTCAATAATTAATACGCCGTATTCTATAGACCCATTAAAATTATAAATGCTGGACACAAATTTTAAAACTGCTCCATAATAATACAACTCAATTTTAATACACTCTAGTTTCTAAATACAAAAAACAGAACAAAACAAAAAAATCATATACTTTTTTGTAACTAAATCCAATAATAAAGTGTTTATAAAGTCATTTAATAATTGAATTTGAGTGTAATTGTTTGTAATTTTACATATATATATGACATATATAGGTAACTATTGTTATTTGTGCGTTCTACTGAATTAGTTGTAATTGAAGCACCTCAATCACACTTTCTAATTCTTTAGAAGGAGTGAGAATTGGAGTAATTACATCGAAATCCAATTACCCTATAGTTTTCCAAACATCCATACATGCAAGGGAGAAGCCAAGGGGCTAGCATGGGCCCTATGTAATGGCCCAAATTTGAGGTTATCGGAACAGTGGTTTCGGAACCACAAATCCGATGAGAAAAATTTTATTTTTCTTATATTTTTATGGTCTACAATTTCACAAAATGATTTTTTTGAAAATTTCGTTCGAAAATTTCGACGTTTGGGCAGTCAATTTAGTCAAAAGGACTAAATTGTAAAAAAATGCAAAAGTTGAGTTCTACATGTTAGAGGTGTCCAATTGTTATGAAACTTTAAATTGGAGGTCCTTATATGGTAATTATACCATTGGTAACTTGGTAGACAAAAATGGACACGAGATAAGTGAAATAGAAAATTTTTAAGTTAGGGGCAATTTGGTAATCTAGTAATTAAAATGAATTAAAAGGGAAAAAGATGGCAAAAATCATCATCTTCTTCATATGAACGAAATCAGCAAGGGGGGAAGCCATAGTTAGGGTTTTCAAGCTTCCAAGCTCCATAGTAAGTGATCCCAAGCCCCGTTTTTAATGCTCTTTATGTTTTTGAGATCCCGGTAGCTTAATTTAGCTTATTCTAGCAATAATTTAACCTAGGGTTTATATTTGGAAAAATACCCATAGGTGAAAAGTGTTTATTTTGATGTTTTATGATAGAATATGAAGCTAGAAATTATGTTAAACAACTTTTGCTAAGCGATTTTAAGTGAAAACGAGTAAAACGACATAATCGGTAAAAATACCTAATGTTCATAAGTACATGTTAGAGTGGGAATTTGATGTTGCCATAGAAGGGAAAAATGTTCAGAATGTTATAAAACATAAGAATAAGAGATGAAGTTTAATTTCCAAGCCTTGGGGCAAAAATGTAAGTATGTAAAAGTTTAGGGGCAAAATTGTAATTTTGAAAAAGTTAGAGTCGAGGGCTGTTTTGATGAATGTGATTATTAAATAAGTTAAATTTACTATTTTAGATCAAGAACTATTTTTGGAGTCCCCTGTTCTGAGTTTAGAAAATAATTACAAATTGTACAAAAATGGTTATGAGTTGAAATTTACATGCTTAGATTTCTTAATGAGTCTATTTTCTGTAGAAACAAGTAAGAACTTCATATGAAAATCACTAAAAATAAGTGAGAAAACTTATTTAATAATCACATTCATCAAAACAGCCCTCGACTCTAACTTTTTCAAAATTACAATTTTGCCCCTAAACTTTTACATAATTACATTTTTGCCCCAAGGCTCGGAAATTAAACTTCATCTCTTATTCTTATGTTTTATAACATTCTGAACATTTTTCCCTTCTATGGCAACATCAAATTCCCACTCTAACATGTACTTATGAACATTAGGTATTTTTACCGATTATGTCGTTTTACTCGTTTTCACTTAAAATCGCTTAGCAAAAGTTGTTTAACATAATTTCTAGCTTCATACTCTATCATAAAACATCAAAATAAACACTTTTCACCTATGGGTATTTTTCCAAATATAAACCCTAGGTTAAATTATTGCTAGAATAAGCTAAATTAAGCTACCGGGATCTCAAAAACATAAAGAACATTAAAAACGGGGCTTGGGATCACTTACTATGGAGCTTGGAAGCTTGAAAACTCTAACTATGGCTCCCCCCCCTTGCTGATTTCGTTCATATGAAGAAGATGATGATTTTTGCCATCTTTTTCCCTTTTAATTCATTTTAATTACTAGATTACCAAATTGCCCCTAACTTAAAAATTTTCTATTTCACTTATCTCGTGTCCATTTTTGTCTACCAAGTTACCAATGGTATAATTACCATATAAGGACCTCCAATTTAAAGTTTCATAACAATTGGACACCTCTAACATGTAGAACTCAACTTTTGCACTTTTTACAATTTAGTCCTTTTGACTAAATTGACTGCCCAAACGTCGAAATTTTCGAACGAAATTTTCAAAAAAATCATTTTGTGAAATTGTAGACCATAAAAATATAAGAAATATAAAATTTTTCTCATCGGATTTGTGGTTCCGAAACCACTGTTCTGATAACCTCAAATTTGGGCCATTACAACTCTCCCCCCCTTTTTAGGATTTTCGTCCTCGAAAATCTTACCAGTAAAGAGATTCGGGTATTGCTTCCTCATTGTCTCTTCCGGTTCCCATGTTGCTTCCTCAATCCCGTGCTTTTGCCATAGCACTTTCACCAGATTTACCTTTTTTGTTTCTAAGCTCCTTTGTTTCTCTTGCTAATACTTTAACCGGTTCTTCATTATAAGTCATATCCGGCTGAATTTCTACTTCTGTTGGAGTAATAACATGTGAAGGATCTGATCGATACCGTCGTAGCATAGATACATGAAATACATTATGAATTTTGTCGAGTTCCGGTGGTAAAGCCAATCGGTAAGCAACTGGTCCAATTCTTTCTATAATCTCATATGGTCCGATAAATCTTGGACTCAATTTACCCTTTCGACCGAACCGGAGAACTTTCTTCCAAGGAGACACTTTTAAGAATACTTTATCACCCACCTGAAATTCAATCTCCCTTCGTTTAAGATCGGCGTATGACTTTTGACGATCGGAAGCTGCTTTTAAACTATCCCGAATCAGTCTTACTTTTTCTTCTGTTTCCCGAATCAAATCAACCCCGTGTATCTTGTTTTCACTGAGCTCTGTCCAATATAATGGTGTTCTACATTTTCTACCATACAAAGCTTCATACGGAGCCATTTTAATACTGGACTGATAACTGTTATTATAAGCAAATTCAATCAAAGGTAGATACCTTTCCCAATTACCTTGAAACTCTAATGCACAACATCGGAGCATATCTTCCAATACCTGAATTACACGCTCAGATTGGCCATCTGTCTGAGGATGAAATGCAGTACTGAAATACAACTGAGTACCCAAAGCTTCTTGCAATTTGTTCCAGAAACGAGACGTAAATCGGGGATCTCTGTCTGATATAATGGAGACAGGCACTCCATGTAGTCTAACAATCTCAGATATATACAATCCAGCCAATTTATCTAAAGAATAATCCATACATACTGGGATAAAGTGCGCGGACTTTGTCAATCGGTCGACAATTACCCAAATGGCATCTTTCTTCCTCGGAGATAACGGTAACCCAGATACAAAATCCATAGTGATTCTTTCCCATTTCCATTCCGGTATAGTGATTGGCTGAAGCAACCCCGAAGGTACCTGATGTTCAGCCTTAACCTGCTGACATACTAAACATCTTGATACAAACTCAGAGATATCACGTTTCATACTCGGCCACCAATACATCTTTTTCAAGTCATTATACATTTTATTACCTCCCGGATGTACGGACATAATACCACTGTGTGCTTCGTGTAAAATCTTCTGTACAAGTTCTGAATTCTTCGGTACACATACTCTGCCTCTGAATAATAAACAACCATCAGTTCCAATCTGAAATTCTGAATCATTACCTGACTCACAATGCACCCGTTTAGCCTGTAATTTTTCATCATTCCTCTGAGCTTCACATATTTGTTGACGAAATGTCGATTTAGCTCTCAATTCAGCTATGATTGAACCATCATTAGACAGTGACAACCGGGTATTCATAGCTCGTAAAGCAAATAGAGATTTTCGGCTCAAAGCATCAGCTACCACGTTAGCCTTACCCGGATGGTAATCAATAACCAAATCATAATCCTTTATCAATTCAAGCCACCTGCGTTGTCTCAAATTCAAATCTTTCTGTGTCATCAAATATTTCAAGCTTTTGTGATCAGTATAAATATGACACTTTTCACCATACAAATAATGCCGCCATATTTTCAATGCAAATACAATAGCAGCTAACTCGAGATCATGTACCGGGTAGTTTCTTTCATGTGGCTTAAGTTGTCTTGAAGCATAGGCTATTACTTTATCTTCTTGCATCAAGACACAACCCAAACCATTTAATGATGCATCACTATAAATAATAAATTCCTTACCCGATTCAGGCTGTACCAACACAGGTGCTTTCGTTAACAACTCCTTCAATCGGTCGAAACTTTGCTGGCATTTTTCTGTCCATTCAAATTTAACATCTTTCTGTAATAAACGGGTCATTGGAGAAGCTATCATAGAAAACCCTTGTACAAATCTCCGATAATAACCAGCTAAACCCAAGAAACTTCTAACTTCAGATACATTCTTCGGTGGATTCCAATTGACAATAGCTGAAATTTTACTCGGATCTACCCTGATGCCTTCTGCGGATACAATATGTCCGAGAAAACCTACCTCTCGAAGCCAAAATTCACATTTACTGAATTTAGCATAAAGTTTCTTTTCATGTAGAATTTGCAACACTATTTTCAAATGTTCTGCATGCTCAGTTTCATCCCGAGAATAAACTAAAATGTCATCAATAAAAACTACTACAAACCTATCTAGATACGGTCTGAATATCCGGTTCATCAAATCCATGAATACTGCAGGTGCATTAGTCAACTCAAACGGCATAACCAGAAACTCATAATGCCCACACCTGGTTCTGAAAGCTGTCTTTGGCACATCTGGCTTTTTTACCCGTAACTGATAATAACCCGATCGGAGATCAATCTTTGAAAATACTGTGGCACCTTTCAGTTGATCAAATAAGTCATCAATTCGAGGCAATGGGTACTTATTCTTTATAGTTACCTTATTAAGCTGCCGATAGTCAATACACAATCTCAAAGACCCGTCTTTCTTTTTCACAAACAGAACTGGAGCACCCCAAGGTGAATGACTCGGACGAACAAAACCTCTGTCAACAAGTTCCTGTAACTGTGCCTTTAACTCTTTTAATTCTGTAGGAGCCATACGATACGGAGCTATGGAAATTGGGGCAGTTCCCGGAATCAGATCTATAGAAAATTCCACTTCTCTTTCTGGTGGCAACCCTGGTAACTCCTCTGGAAATACATCAGAAAATTCACATACAACTGGCACTGCCTGTATCTTTGACTCAGATACCTTAGTATCCAACACATACGCCAAATAAACATCATACCCTTTTCTAACACACTTCTGAGCTGTCATAACTGAAATCATATCGGATAATCCCTTTGTCTGATTAGATTTAACCCAAAGTAATTCTCCATTCTGGCATTTCAACACAACATATTTTTGTCTACAGTTTACTACTGCATCATGCTGAGTTAACCAATCCATGCCCAATATCACATCAAACTCATCAAAAGGCAATAACATCAAGTCAACCGGGAAACAAATACCTTTTACCATCAGTGGACAATTTTTACAAACTTTATCCACTATCACAAACTGGCCCAGGGGGTTCGAGACTTTAACCATAAATTCAGTAGGTTCAACAGACAAATTTTTAACAAATGCTAATTTTGTGCATATATATGAATGTGTAGAGCCAGGATCAATTAATGCAATAACAGTAGTATCATAGAGAGAAAATGTACCCGCAATTACATCAGGAGAGGACGCCTCTTCACGAGCTCGAATAGCATATGATCTTGCAGGTGCTCTAACATCTGATCTAACCGCTGAATCTTTGAATGCACCCCTATTACTTGCCCCCACTCCTGGGTTTCTCTGCGGTCTACCTCTGGTAAGAGCATTACCTGATCTCGCACTCGTTATTTCTTCTCTTTTAGTTGTTTCAGGACAATCCCGAATAAAGTGATCGGATGCTCCACATTTGAAACAAACATTTTCACCTTCTCTACACTCTCCGGGGTGGCGTCTCCCACATTGAGGACATTCCGGTCTAGGAGGTCGAGTACTGCCAGTACTTGCAACTGTAGTGGTTTGAGCTCTAAAACCCTCGAATCTTCTACTTCTGCTTCGGCCAGAATATATATGTGGAAAATGTGATCCGCTAGAGAGCTCCCTAGGCCTCTTAGATGTAGACTGAAATGATTTACTCATTTGCCTCTTCTTTGTATCCTGCGCTCCAGCTTCAGCTTTGCTCTTCTCTTTTTCTTTTAACAAGTCTTCTACTTTACAAGCTCTTTCTACCAGAACAACAAACTCTCTGATTTCCAATACACCCACTGATAGTCGGATGTCATCATTAAGCCCATCTTCAAATCTCTTGCACATGTTGGCTTCGGTGGATACAAATTCCCGAGCATACTTACTAAGTCTGACAAATTCGCGTTCATATTCAGTCACGGACATCTTACCTTGTTTTAGCTCAAGAAACTCCTTTCTTTTCTGCTCTGTAAATCTCTGGCTGATGTACTTCTTTCGAAACTCCTCCTGAAAGAAATCCCAAGTAACCCTCTCACTCGGTACGATAGACACGAGAGTCTTCCACCAATGATAAGCGGAATCTCTGAGAAGTGAGACCACACACTTCATACATTCTTCCGGTGTACAAGATAATTCTTCAAAAACCCTGATGGTATTCTCAAGCCAGAATTCTGCTTTTTCTGCATCGTCATCTTTGGTAGCCCAAAATTCTTCAGCCCCTTGCTTCCTAATCTTATCAACAGGTGGTCTCTCCCTGATAAATATACCTGCAGTTGGGGAAGCTACATGGGGAACCTGTGAATCTTGAGGGGGTGGAGGTCTTACAGCCGGATTCGTACGAACGAACTCGGCAAACCAATCAGTCATGGCTTGGAAGAAGGCTTCTCTAGCTCCTCCTCCCTGTCTATCTGATGCAGGTCTTTCACTAACATTAACATCTAATGGCACCGTCCCTTCTGCGGGAATAGGCGCATTACTCTCTACTTCATCTGTACTAGCTCGTTCAGGATCCATAACTATAAAAGAAAACATTTTAAAATCGTCAGGAGTCGTCACACTATCAAAATATATAAGTATGGCATGTATAGGTAGACTCTTATTCTTACTGAGTATTTCCGAGAACCGACTAAACCTGCTCTGATACCAATAAAATGTAACACCCCTTACCCGAGACCGTTTCCGGAGTCGAGCACGAGGCATTACTTAGCTTATCTTACCAATTCAGAGCATAAAAACTAGGTTTGAAAATTTATTTCATTATTCGTAGCAAATCTGTCCAATCGCGCAGCAGTTACTAAATTAATTATAACTTGAGCTACAGAACTCGAAATTTAATTCTGTAAATTTTCCCTGAAACTAGACTCATATATCTACTCAACATAAAATTTTTAGAATTTTTGGTTCAGCAAATTAGTACAGTTTATTAGTTAAAGTCTCCCCTGTTTCACCACCTGACTGCCCTGACCTCTAGTCACTAAAAATAAGTTTTCTCACTGTAGGATTTTCATATGAAGTTCTTACTTGTTTCTACAGAAAATAGACTCATTAAGAAATCTAAGCATGTAAATTTCAACTCATAACCATTTTTGTACAATTTGTAATTATTTTCTAAACTCAGAACAGGGGACTCCAAAAACAGTTCTGACCCTATCTTACTAAAATTCACATATCTTAAAATATAAATTTCCTTTTTCTGCACCGTTATTTTTCCATGAAAATAGACTCAACAAGCTTTAATTCCATGCTTTTATTTCTCTTTCTCTTATAGTATTGCAAAGCTACTTCAAGGATCCTAAAGAAGTCGGAGATCGTCCACACTATCAACTACAACTGCTCGGTATTTTATATCGAAACACGTTTGAGTTATGGCATGTATAGGGATTTAGTTATTTTGTATGTTTGTAATGATGATTTTGCTAATGAGTGATGTGTAAGTATTTGATGATGTATGGTTATAAAAATGGTTAAGGATGAAGGTGTTTGTTGTTATGAAAGATTAGGTGATAAATTATGCATGGAAATCATGAAAGGATAAAATTTTGCAAAGAAACAGAATTCAGGCAGCACAGTGACGTGAATTTGAAAAATCACCCAAGATAGTATAAAATGAATTAGAGGGTGAATGATATATGGAATTAAAGCTTGTTGAGTCTATTTTCATGGAAAAATAACGGTGTAGAAAAAGTAAATTTATATTTTAAGATATGTGAATTTTAGTAAGATAGGGTCAGAACTGTTTTTGGAGTCCCCTGTTCTGAGTTTAGAAAATAATTACAAATTGTAAAAAAATGGTTATGAGTTGAAATTTACATGCTTAGATTTCTTAATGAGTCTATTTTCTGTAGAAACAAGTAAGAACTTCATATGAAAATCCTACAGTGAGAAAACTTATTTTTAGTGACTAGAGGTCAGGGCAGTCAGGTGGTGAAACAGGGGAGATTTAACTAATAAACTGTACTAATTTGCTGAACCAAAAATTCTAAAAATTTTATGGTGAGTAGATATATGAGTCTAGTTTCAGGGAAAATTTACAGAATTAAATTTCAAGTTCTGTAGCTTAAATTATAATTAATTTAGTAACTGCTGCGCGATTGGACAGATTTGCTGCGAATAATGAAATAAATTTTCAAACCTAGTTTTTATGCTCTGAATTGGTAAGATAAGCTAAGTAATGCCTCGTGCTCGACTCCGGAAATGGTCTCGGGTAAGGGGTGTTACACCCTAGCCCCCTTAAAATGTAAAATTATTATTTAGGCCCTTAAAATTTTTAAAAATTTTAGATTAGCAAAGGCAAAACTGTACTTTGGCCCCCCCAAAATTATCAAAATTCAATTTAATCCTTTACAAATTATAAAGATATAAATTATAAAAAATTAAAATTTCATCCGGTGCCGCCTAAAAAATTGTTCTGGCTTCGCCCCTGCATACATGATTTAACTTTAAAAAATTATTTTTATACAAGTTTAAGTTATGACAAAAAAGTATGGAGAACTTATTTATGGACATAAAAAACTATGGCCAAAAAGTATGTACATAACTTATTTACGTGTCCACATCATATATTATAAAAATAGTCTATTTATTTATAAATAAATGTGTTATAATTGTTTGTCATAACTTATTAATAAATTAATTTTCTAATTAAATAATTTTTTCAACTCAATTCTAATTCTGTTAAAATCATTCATAGTAGACCTATAGTATCGGTTTTGGATCCAGATCTTAATAGTAGACCTACAAAAGATTAGCAACTTAGGGAGTTTCATCATAGTGGGAGGGTCTCTTGTAGGCCTCAGTTTTTCCAATTCGACGGAAGTGTTTTTAAAACTGAGTCTATTAAACAGGAAAATGATGATCTACTCACATTTGACGGAGTGATGCAAAATGTTGATTCCAAGTTTTAAGAAATAGTTATGAAAGTTGAGATAGATTCTATGAAATACAACACAGTGTGGGAACTTATAGACTTACTAGAAGAGATAAAACTCATAGGGTGTAAGTGAATTTACAAGAAGAAAAGAAATGCAGATGAAAAATTGGAAATTCACAGGACCAAACTTGTAGCAAAGGGGTATACTTAGAAAGAATGTATTGATTATGAAGAAACTTCTCTCTGGTTTCTATGCTCAAGTCGATCTGTATATTGTTATTCACTATGATGACTCTTGATTACGAGATATGACAAATGAATGTTAAGACAACGTTCTTGAATGACTATCTTAAAGAGAGTATCTATATGCAACCCACCATATATGTAGAGATAAACCTTTTCTTTGTCACAAGTGGAGTTTGCATAGTACTATTCACAGTGCAATCAGGAAGCCACCCCTTTCAACTGTCTACGTTCAATGCCGTCGATCAAGTATAGTTGCAACTCATATGGAAAAACATAAACTTGAAAAGACCAATGCTTTGTTTAAAGGCGGAAGTCGATAAGCATCGATGCTTACAATTTTTGTACAATGGGATGAAGTCAGGGGCAGCGATAAGAGGGCCAGGAGGGCCTTATCACATTTGATGTGTAATTTTCAAACGTTGTCAATGCATGTGATATTAAATACATACCATGACGTACCAAGACTAAGAATGCATTAAATTCTCTAACGAAAAAGTCGGTAATTAACTTTATAACATGATCCCTAATCAATATATATTTGCATGTTTATTTCTTTTGACAAAATCATCACTCTATCACTCTAGTTTGATTATCCTATCAACAACCGCGTGCGAAGAAATTAGCAATTTTTGAAAAATTAAAGTGAGATGCATGCATCACTCAAATGAAAGCAATTGGCTGTCTCTCACTTTAGAAAAACAATATATATACTATACATTTAGAACTCATGTTAGAATAATAGAAATCACATTGTTGAGAAATGCAATTTAAAATCTAAAAAAAAAATTAATCTTCATAAACTGTAAAATAGAAAAGTAATTACACAGCCTAGAGTTTAGTTGAGCTGTTATCATTTTTCTCCATTTATTATGCACTGCTCACTGTAAATCCAACAATAAAGATATCAGCTGCTTCACTTTCGCACAACATGCTAATCTCTTTTGCATAAATTAACCGATCCTGTGTTTCTTTATCGTTGAAATTAGAAAGCAAAATAAAAAGAGGACTATATATATATATAATTGGCTGATTAATTGTTGTTGTCTAGTTTTGAAAATTTTACATGCAAATTAAAGTCTATGTTGTCGACCTTGACAACAACTTTAGAAGCTTGACTTTTGCTCCAATTGGTCTGTTTTTCGTATCACAATTCAGAAAATGTGAGCCCGTGTGGCTTTTATCATTTAGGTTCTCAAGAATGTAAAGAGCCCTAGGCATTCTAAAGGACGAACCGATACATGAATTATGTTTTTTTAATAAGAAATAATAAAAATGAATTCACTAGTGCAGTAAGGCAAATTGTATTTATACGAAGAGAACTCATATCCCATAAATGACATTTTTAAGAGGGATCAAGAACTCAAATTCAAATACGAGAGTTGAAGAGAGGTCGGATTCTCTCTTCGGAGAAGTCTTCAAAGTGTTATTTGTCAGGAGCTGACGAACATCTCAATAATGGAGGTATTATGCTTGGGGTACCCATGCCCTTATATAGCATTAGTGGGCAAAAATGGTATGTACCACTTGGGGTGCTTCCATTCCGTGAACCCATTAGAGCTTTCTGCAGAGTTGAGAGACAAAACCCGACGGATAAAACTAAGCATAGATCTCCCAGACACAAGACCTTAACCGTTGAGGAATTCGTTGACTCCCGACAGACGACATTTCAAAGACTTCTCTCAAGAGAGTCCGATCTCCCTTCAATGAGAAAACTTCAAATTTAAGGTAATTTAGTAGTCCCTTTGCCAAAAAAAAAATATTAGAGAGATCTAGAATTTTTTTTGTTTAACCAAAATAAGGTAATTCATCTGTTTAATTATAAATTTTAAATCAAACTCCTTTCTTTCCTTTTTAAATTTTATTATTATAAAAACATATGTAAAAATAAATGGGTGTGTGACAACCCGTTTTAGACCCTAATCGGAATGGTGGTTTCGGAACCACGAAACTGAGTCAGAAAAATAATTAATTATTATTATCTGTGTTCATTATATGTGAATTAGCATATGTCAAGATTTCGTACGAAAATGTGATCGTTTGGGTGTTTAATTAATAAGAAAGGATTAAATTAATTTCTATGTTTTATTATGTGAATTTCCATGTGTGAAAAAAATATAATAATAATAAATTAAAATAAAAAATTGATGCTTTAATTTTGTTATTTGGATGTCAAATTATAAAAAGTGACTCAATTAATAAACCATAAAAATGTGATAGGTAAAAGTTGAAGTGGCCAAATTGTATATGGATAGCATCATAGAGGACTTGCATGTCAAATGGACCACTATGATTATAGTGGACGGTAATTATGATGAAAAAATTTGGCATTTTGTGTATTGTATATTAGTGAAATAATATTAAATAGTTTTATATTAGAAAACCATGAATTAATAATAGAAAAAGGGTGATAAAAACAAAGTTTCTCATTTTTTTCTCCCCTTTTGCCGAAACTAAACAAGAAATGGAAGAAAGAACATCTAAGGCATTCGGCCATCTTGTGTTGGGAATTAAGGTATGATTTCATATGTTTTTCTTTGGATTTTGAGAAATTTAAATTGGTTTTGAAGCTCCTAACATGACCCATGTGTATGATTTTGTGTTTGTGATGCATGAAGCATTCGGTCATGAGCTCAATGGGTTACATTGTGTATGTTTTGATAATTTGTAAGGAGAAATGTTTCTAATTGAGTATGAACAAACTAAATTACTATATGTGGCTCAAATGAGCTTGAGTAGTCGGCTAATGAAGTTAGTTGAGTTATAATACTTGCTTAATAATGAAAAGAACATGAGCTTAATGCTCAAATAGCATTCGGCTTTGGACTAAGTTAAATTAGTTAGAAAATGAGATCCAAGATAGTGAATTATGTGTTAAAAGAGGGATTTAGGTTGTATATACGTGTTTAGATTGAATACAAGGGGCTATGTTAGCTAATTGAGGGATTCAGCCATAGTATTATAGTGAATAATAATTTGAACAAGGGTTTTAATTGTATGATAGGTTTTCGGCTATGGTTGATTGGATAATAAATTGGTGTGGATGCTTTGAATGAGATATGTACAATTATAAGTTAAATTTAAGGTTTGTTAAATTTGTCCTTATCATTGCCGAATGAGTTTAATGGCTAAATAAAATTGTTAAGTGCTTAGTTAATGTGCATTCGGTCATTTAGGATGAGTATAGATTTGATAATGTTTTGATGCTTTGAAATGGAATTTAATTATTAAATGAGTTCTAAGCTTGTTGAATTTTGAGATGTGATTGGGAGTAAATTTGACATGAGCATATTTTGCTAATGACATATTGATAAATGTTGAGTTATGATACAATGATATTAACTTAATTATCAAGTTGCCGAATGTGCATATAAGTAAGTGAAGTTATGTTATAATTGAACTAAGTGTGGCTAGTAAAGCCTATTTAGTTTTCTTGCTATGTTTGACCATAAATATGTCTGAGTGATTCTGATTATAGCTTAACGTTTAGTTAAGCATAATTGATGCTTTAAATTATATAGTTGTATAATCGAATTTGTTTTGGTTGAGTGTTACTTTGTTAAAGGATTTTTATTATTAAGCTTAAAGGCATTCGATCATGAGATGGATTAAGGTGAATAAATGTTCATTTGTTTGTTTGAATTAAGCTCAAGAGAAAAAGGAGCTAAATTCGGAAAGGGGGAAAGCAAAAGTAGTTGATTAATCAATCCGTAATTGTGCAATGACATTCAAGGTAAGTCCTTAAGTAATTAAATTTGATTTGTTGCGCGCTTAAGATTTTATATAATATGGTAAGTAATTATTTGACCTTTACAAGTTCGATTTGCAATAAGTATATTGAATTTAGGCTATAATGCCGAATATGAAATGGATGATTTATGTATATAATGTGGCCGAATGACTATTAAGTAATGATGTGAAAGTGTGTAATATGTGTATACAATTTTATTGTACTTGTTTGTATAAAGTCGAATGTGAATCGAATGGTATATATGTGATGACCGAATAGCTATTATGAAACAAAGTCAAGGAATGGGATATTTGTATAATAGATGAATTGTGACTATTGTTCCTACTTGATCGAGGTTGTGTGTGAAATAATTTGTGAATATGGCATATAGCCGAATGGTTATTAAAAGTGAAACTGGGATAGTGAAAAGATTATGTGTTCTTTGTGTATGATTATTGAACCGAAAGTTAAAGGGTAGGTGTACATTTTGTGCTTATATTCGAATGAAGCAATTGAATTACTAATGTGATATGTTATGTGAAATGTGTTAACATGTGAATAAATATTCAAGACACTGGAAATGTATCCAGGCTAAAGTCCCGTAGGCTTCGTGCTGGAAATGTATCCGGGCTAAAGTCCCGCAGGCTTCGTGCTGGAAATGTATCCGGGCTAAAGTCCCGTAGGCTTGGAAATGTATCCGGGCTAAAGTTCCGCAGGCTTTGTGCTGGTAATATAATTTCGGGTTTTATACCTAGCAGGCCAAGTGCCGATGAATTTGATAAAAGTATACAATTACAAGATCCTACACTAAGATGACAAATTGAAAGTGTATTACATATTAAGTTGGCCAAGTATGTATCATGTACTCGTATGCGATTTTGATTTGAATTAAATTATAAATGTATAAAGTGATGCATCTGTGAATAAGTGTTATGATTATAAATGTGATCGTGATACATTCGGTAAATGTGTGAAGTTATGTGAAGTGATTCTATGTTTATATTCAAATATAAACACTTAGTCCTTGTGGAAAGGTTTGTGGAAGTATATGATTTTATTTTTAGGTGATTACGATTATGGAAAATTAAATGTGAATATGATATTGTATTTTATTCGTTTCAATTGAACTAAAGTTGATAGTGAAGCATTTTTAATGCCTATGTTATATGAGTTCGATCTTGAATGACATGATATACATGTTTAAATAATTTGAATGCAAGGAATGTGTGAAAGAGCAAATTTGTAATAAATCTGCTTGGGACAACAACAGTAGCGTGATTTTGGAAAATAACCGTAAATTGTGAAAATTGAATTAGAAGATGAATAAATTATGTAATTAAAGGTTAATGAGTCTAGTTTCTTATAAAAGAAACCGTGTAAGAAAAAGAATTGTAGATAATGAGATATTTGAAGTGGCGTGAGATAGAGTCAAAATGACTTTAAAATCCCCTGTTCTGTATTTAGAAAATCATTTTAAATTGTAAAATGATGATTATAAGATAAAATTTATATTATTAGACTCCTTAATGAGTCTAGTTTCAAATGAAATAAACAAGAACATATTGTGAATTTTGTACAATCAGAAATCTGATTTATAGTGAAGAATGGTCAGATTAGTCAAATAGTGAAACAGGGGAAAATTTAAGAAAAATATGGTATTGATTGGTCAAACCAAAAATTCTGAAAATTTTAGGGATATAAGATATATGAGTCTATTTTCAGGAAAAATTAACGGCACATGATTTGGAGTTTTGTAGCTCCAGTTATAAATAATTTAGTGGCTGCTGCACAGAAAGACAGCTTGTAGTGATTATGTGATTATGTTGTGAACATTGAATAAACTTGGTCAGATGTATGTAGTCCATGTAACGCCCCCACGCACGAAACCGTCACCGGAGTCAAGCTTGAGGTGTTACTAAACTTATCTTACCTTTTAAACAACTCTAAACCATTTATTTTAATTTTCAGAATAAACTATTTTTCTGCATCATGGTTACTTAAAAATTCATTTCTCCAGTTTAAAAACTCAAAATTAAGATCCGTAAATTTTTCATGAAACGAAACTCATATATCTATCTACTAATTTTTTTTCTAGAATTTTTGACTTAGCCAATTAGTACAGTTTATTAGTTAAAGTTACCCCTGTTTCAGAATTCGACTGCACTGGCCTCTACTTACTGTGAACCACTTTTCTCTCTTTAAAAAAATCATATGACTATACCGTTTGTTTCTATTAAAACTAGATTCAATAAGGATTCTAGCCATATAAGGTACACCACCTAATTATTTTTGTAAAATTTATGGTGAATTTCTAAAGTTTAAACAGGGGATCTAGAAATCGCTCTGGCCCTATTTCACTAAAACTCAGATATCTTATAAAATACAAAACCTTTACCTGTTTTGCTTAATCCATATGAAAATAGACACAGTGAGCTTTAACTTCATATATTATTCACCATCAACCCATGTCTCTACAATTCCTTGTGATTTTTCAAAATCACGTTATTTCTGATACTTGAATCTGTTTTTAAGTTACTTTCACATTTTTCTTAATTTTCATGTGATAGTTACTACTTATTCATACATACTATTAAACATGTATATCATCAGCCCTTCTATTAGTTAATCACTAGCAAGTATTTACACATCATTCATTGATCATATCATATCAAAAGAAACCAAGTTCCTATACATGCCATACACAAAACGAAATGTCTAACTATACCAATGTGATTTCTTCGATAGTGTGATCGTCTCCGACGTTTCCTTCGATCCCCGAGTGGCTTGATAAGAACTATAAGAAAAAGAAAATGAAGAGAGTAAGCACTAGGCTTAGTAAGCTTACAAGCAAATAAATTACAACATTCAACATAATGAATAATTATACATAATGTCACCTAGCCTCATAAACTTTCTTTACTTCTCATTTTCTACCTTCTTCTTTACTCATTTACCTTCTTTCTTACCTGACCTTTCACTATTCATAAATATAATCTACCTTCCCTTTTTGCTGATAACTCACTGTAATTTAACGTGTACAATGACCCGTTGAACCACTCAGAATACTAAGGATACTAGGGTCGTTCCTGTCTATCAATATCCTGCCAATGCCATGTCTTCGACATGGACTTACATGAATTATTCCTATCTCCAATGCCATATATATATATATCTAATATGGGCTTACATGGCTCATTCCTGTCTCCAAAGCCATATATTTGATATGGACTTACATGGCTCATTTCTGTCCTGTCCTGTCCTGTCAACCCCAATATCCTAACATTCCTAAGGTTCAAACGGGGCTTCCTGATGCTTTTTCTCTGTCACTTCGCCTTTAATTAGACTTTAAATATTCTCAAAAAATTAAGTATATAAATGTTGGAAATTGACAATAATAATGTAAATAAAATAACATTGCATTTATTTACTGTAAACTTACCTCGTATGCAAAAATAGCTACTTTTACCATTTCGTCCACAACTTGCTATTTTCCCCATTTTAGCCCGAATTTCAGTTTTGCTTGCTCTATCATTTAAAATATAGTCTAATTAGGACTCACATTATTCAAATTGACCCAAAATCATATTTTGGCAAAATTATAGTTTTGCCCTTAAACTTTCGCATATTTACACTTTTTCCCCAAAGCTCGTAAATTAAACTTCAGCCTATTTTCTTATGTTTTATGACATGCTGATCATTTTTTCCTTCTATGGCAGCATCAAATTCACACTCTAACATGCACTTATGACTATTAGGTATTTTTATCGATTAAGTCCTTTTACTTGTTTTTGCTTAAAACCGAGTAGTACAAGTTGTCTAACATAATTTAAAACCTCATATTCTATCATAAAACACCAAAATACACAAATTTCACCTATGGGTATTTTTCCAAATATGAACCCTAGGTTGAATTATTGTTAGCATAAGCTTAATCGAGCTACCGGGACTCCAAAAACGTAAAAATCATTAAAAACGAGGCTAGAACGGACTTACAATCGAGCTTGGAAGCTTGAAAAACCCTAGCCATGGTTTCTCCTTGCTATATTCGGCCATGGGGTTGAAGATGAGAAAAATTGGCTTTTAATTTTGTATTTTAATTCATTTTACCCCTAAATGACCAAAATGCCCTTACTACTAAACTTTCCAAAAATTCCATCCATGTCCAATTTTTGTCCATAGACTTATAAATTGGTAAAATTACTCTTTAAGGACCTCTAATTAATAATCTAATTCAATTTTATGCAAAATACTTCTAGAACACAAGTTTTGCAATTTATTCAATTTAGTCCCTAATTTCAAATTAAGCACTTTATGCATAGAATTTCTTCACAAAATTTTCACACAATCATGCAAACATATCATAGACCTCAAAATAATAATAAAATAAATTTTTCTACCTCAGATTTGTGGTTTCGCAACCACTGTTCCGTTTAGGCCTTATTTCGGGATGTTACATTTCTCCCCCCTTTAGGGATTTTCGTCCCCGAAAATCTTACCTGTGAAGAGATTTGGGTATTGTTTTTGCATAGCCTCTTCGAGTTCCCATGTAGCCTCGTCTACCCCATGTCTATTCTGTAGTACTTTCACAAGTGCAATACTTTTGTTCCTTAATTGCTTTACCTCTCGAGCTGGAATCTTTACCGATTCTTCACTGTAAGTCATGTATGGTTGAATCTCAACCTTTTTCTGAGAAATCACATGTGACGGATCTGAACGATAACAACGTAGCATAGACACATGAAATGTATTATGAATCTTCTCTAACTCAATCGGCAAAGCTAACCGATATGCTAATGGTCCGACTCTCTCAATCACTTCAAACGGTCCAATAAAACGTGGACTCAGTTTGCCTTTCTTGCCAAATCTGAGAACTTTCTTCCACAGTGATACTTTCAAAAAAAAACTTTGTCACCAACTTGATACTCAATCTCTTTTTTCTTCAAATCTGCATACGACTTTTGTCTGTCTGAGGCTGCTTTCAAGCAATCTCTGATGATTTTTACTTTCTCTTCTGTTTCCTTAACTAGATCAATCCTGTAAATCTAATTTTCCTTAAGCTCTGTCCAATACAAAGGTGTGCGACATTTACGTCCACACAAAGCTTCATAAGGTGCCATCTTCAAACTCGACTGATAACTATTATTGTAGGCAAACTCTACTAATGGTAAATATTTTTCCCAACTGCCTTGAAATTCCAGTACATAGCATCTAAGCATATCTTCAAGTACCTGAATAACTCTCTCTGACTGACCGTCGGTTTGAGGATGGAAAGCTGTACTAAAACTCAACTTTGTGCCCAAAGCCTTCTGTAATTTCTTCCAAAATCGTGAAGTAAATCTTGGATCTCTGTCTGAAATGATCGATAATGGTACCCCGTGTAGTCTGACTATCTCTGAAATATACAACTCGGCCAACTTGTCAAGTGAAAAATCCATACGAACTGGGATAAAATAAGCCGACTTTGTTAACTTAACAATCACAACCCATACTGCATCTTTCTTTCTCGGTGTAAACGGCAATCCTGTCACAAAATCCATAGTAACTCGATCCCATTTCCACTCAAGGACTAGCACAGGCTGCAATAAACTTGAAGGTACCTGATGTTCGGCCTTTACTTGCTGACAGATCAAACATCTAGAAACAAACTCTGAAATGTCCTTTTTTATTCCTACCCACCAGTACATTTTCTTCAAATCATTATACATCTTTGTACTACCTGGATGAATAGACAAAGAACTACTATGTGCTTCTTGTAAGATCTTTCGCATAAGCTCATCATTCTTCGGTACGCATACCCTATCTCAGAACATCAAACAACCGGCAGAACTGATCTGAAAATCTGACTCTATATCCGACTTACACCGATCTCTTTTGGCTAACAACTCACTGTCATTTTTTTGAGCTTCACAAATTTCTTCAAGAAACATCGGTTTAGCTCTCAACTCAGGTAAGATAAAACCATCATCTGATAAGGCTAGACTAGTGTTCAAAGCTCTTAATGCAAATAAAGATTTCCTACTCAAAGCATTAGCAACAACGTTTGCCTTACCTGGGTGATAATCGAGCACTAACTCATAATCTTTAATCAACTCTAACCATCTTCTTTGCCTTAAATTAAAATCTTTTTGAGTAATCAAATATTTCAAACTTTTGTGATCAGTGAATAAGTGGCACTTGTCACTGTACAAATAATGTCTCCAAATCTTCAGCGCAAAAATAATGGCAGCTAGCTCTAAATCATGTGTCGGATAGTTCTTCTCATGTGGCTTTAGTTGTCTAGAGGCATAAGCAATTACCTTCCCTTCCTGTATAAGTACACAACCAAGTCCATTCATGGACGCATCACTGTAAATCACAAACTCCTTACCTGGTTCTAGTTGCACTAAAACAGGAGCTTTAGTCAACAATGCTTTTAACTTGTCAAAACTCTGTTAACACTTCTCAGTCCATTCAAACTTGACATCCTTTCGCAACAATCTTGTCAGCGGGGTAGCTATCATGGAAAATCGCTCTACAAATCGCCTCTAATATCCGGCAAGACCAAGAAAACTTCTAACTTCTGATACATTTCTAGGAGGCTTCCAATCAACAATGGCTGAAATCTTGCTCGGATCAACCTCAATACCTTCACCTGAAATAATATGTCCAAGAAAATCAACTTCTCGTAACTAAAACTCACTTTTGCTGAACTTGGCATACAACTAATTATCTTTCAGAATCTGTAAAACTGTTCTCAAATGCTCTGCATGCTCAGTCTTATCATGAGAATAAATCAAGATATCATCAATGAACACAACTACACACTTATCCAAGTACGGTCTGAAAATTCGGTTCATTAAGTCCATGAAAATGCAGGAGCATTAGTCAAGCCAAATGGCATCACAAGGAACTCATAATGACGATACCTAGTCCGGAAAGCAGTCTTCAAGACATCTGACTCTTTAACTCGCAACTGATAGTATCCGGATCTCAAATCTATCTTGGAAAACACAGTAGCTCCCTTCAATTGATCAAACAGATCATCAATTCTAGGCAATGGATACTTGTTCTTTACTGTTACCTTGTTAAGTTGCCAATAATTTATGCATAATCTCATCGATCCGTCATATTACCTTGTTTTAATTCCAAGAATTCCTTTCCCTTCTGGTCAATAAACCTCTGACTGATGTACTTTTTACGAAATTCCTCCTGAAAGAAATCCCAAGTGACCCTCTCCTTTGGTACAACTGATACAAGTGTCTTCCACCAGTAGTAGGCTGAGTCTTTAAGAAGTGATACTACACATTTCATACATTCCTCGGGTGTACAAGATAATTCATCAAAGACTCTGATAGTATTTTCTAACCAAAATTCTGCTCTTTCTGCATCATCATCTTTTGTTGCTCGGAACTCTTCTGCCCCTTGTTTACTGATTCTATCAACTGGTGGCTTTTCTCTTATCACTGTACCTGTGACTGGGGGAGCTTGAAATACATGGATAGCCTGAGAATCATGAGGGGGTGGAGGTCTAACTGTCGTATTCGTACGAACGAACTCGGCAAACAAGTCATTCAAAGCTTGGAAGAGAGCTTCTCGAGTCACTCCTCCCTGATTAACTGTTACTGGCCTATTCTCAGATGGCGCTACCCCTTTTGCGGGAGCAGGCGCATTACTTTCTACATCATCATCACCAGCTCGCTCGGGATCCATTACAATAAAACAAAATATTTAAAAATCGTCAGGAGCCGTCACACTATCAAAATACAGGTATGGCATGTATAGCTAGAATTTTACTCACACTAACTGTTCCGAGAACCGACTAAACCTGCTCTGATACCAAATAAATGTAACGCCCCCACGCACGAAATCGTCACCGGAGTCAAGCTTGAGGTGTTACTAAACTTATCTTACCTTTTAAACAACTCTAAACCACTTATTTTAATTTTCGGAATAAATTATTTTTCTGCATCATGGTTACTTAAAAATTCATTTCTCGAGTTTAAAAACTCAAAATTAAGATCCGTAAATTTTTTATGAAACTAGACTTATATATATATCTACTAATTTTTTTCTAGAATTTTTGACTTAGCCAATTAGTACAGTTTATTAGTTAAAGTTACCCCTGTTTCAGAATTCGACTGCACTGGCCACTACTTACTGTGAACCACTTTTCTCTCTTTAAAAAAATCATATGACTATACTGTTTGTTTCTATTAAAACTAGATTCAATAAGGATTCTAACCATATAAGGTACACCACCTAATTATTTTTGTAAAATTTATGGTGAATTTCTAAAGTTTAAATAGGGGATCCAGAAATCGCTCTGGCCCTATTTCACTAAAACTCAGATATCTTATAAAATACAAACCTTTACCTGTTTTGCTTAATCCATATGAAAATAGACACAGTGAGCTTTAACTTCATATATTATTCACCATCAACCCATATCTCTACAATTCTTTGTGATTTTTCAAAATCACGTTATTTCTGATACTTGAATCTGTTTTTAAGTTACTTTCACATTTTTCTTAGTTTTCATGTGATAGTTACTACTTATTCATACATACTATTAAACATGTATATCATCAGCCCTTCTATTAGTTAATCACTAGCAAGTATTTACACATCATTCATTGATCATATCATATCAAAAGAAACCAAGTTCCTATACATGCCATACACAAAACGAAACGTCTAACTATACCAATGTGATTTCTTCGATAGTGTGATCGGTCTCTGACGTTTCCTTCGATCCCCGAGTGGCTTGATAAGAACTATAAGAAAAAGAAAATGAAGAGAGTAAGCACTAGGCTTAGTAAGCTTACAAGCAAATAAATTACAACATTCAACATAATGAATAATTATACATAATGTCACCTAGCCTCATAAACTTTCTTTACTTCTCATTTTCTACCTTCTTCTTTACTCATTTACCTTCTTTCTTACTTGACCTTTCACTATTCATAAGTATAATCTACCTTCCCTTTTTGCTGATAACTCACTGTAATTTAACATGTACAATGACCCGTTGAACCACTCGGAATACTAAGGATACTAGGGTCGTTCCTATCTATCAATATCCTGCCAATGCCATGTCTTCGACATGGACTTACATGAATTATTCCTATCTCCAATGCCATATATATATATCTAATATGGGCTTACATGGCTCATTCCTGTCTGCAAAGTCATATATTTGATATGGACTTACATGGCTCATTTCTGTCCTGTCCTGTCCTATCAACCCCAATATCCTAACATTCCTAAGGTTCAAACGGGGCTTCCTGATGCTTTTTCTCTGTCACTTCGCCTTTAATTAGACTTTAAATATTCTCAAAAAATTAAGTATATAAATGTTGGAAATTGACAATAATAATGTAAATAAAATAACATTGCATTTATTTACTGTAAACTTACCTCGTATGCAAAAATAGCTACTTTTACCATTTCGTCCACAACTTGCTATTTTCCCCATTTTAGCCCGAATTTCAGTTTTCCTTGCTCTATCATTTAAAATATAGTCTAATTAGGACTCACATTATTCAAATTGACCCAAAATCATATTTTGGCAAAATTACAGTTTTGCCTCTAAACTTTCGCATATTTACACTTTTTCCCCAAAGCTCGTAAATTAAACTTCAATCTATTTTCTTATGTTTTATGACATGCTGATCATTTTTTACTTCTATGGCAGCATCAAATTCACACTCTAACATGCACTTATGACTATTAGGTATTTTTACCGATTTAGTTCTTTTACTTGTTTTTGCTTAAAATCGAGTAGTTAAAGTTGTCTAACATAATTTAAAACCTCATATTCTATCATAAAACACCAAAATACACAAATTTCACCTATGGGTATTTTTCCAAATATGAATCCTAGGTTGAATTATTGTTAGCTTAAGCTTAATCGAGCCACCGGGACTCCAAAAACGTAAAAATCATTAAAAACGAGGCTAGAACGGACTTACAATCGAGCTTGGAAGCTTGAAAAACCCTAGCCATGGTTTCTCCTTGCTATATTCGGCCATGGGGTTGAAGATGAGCAAAATTGGCTTTTAATTTTGTATTTTAATTCATTTTACCCCTAAATGACCAAAATGCCCTTACTACTAAACTTTCCAAAAATTCCATCCATGTCCAATTTTTGTCCATAGACTTATAAATTGGTAAAATTACTCTTTAAGGACCTATAATTAATAATCTAATTCAATTTTATGCAAAATACTTCTAGAACACAAGTTTTGCAATTTATTCAATTTAGTCCCTAATTTCAAATTAAGCACTTTATGCATAGAATTTCTTCACGAAATTTTCACACAATCATGAAAACATATCATATACCTCAAAATAATAATAAAATAAATTTTTCTACCTCGTATTTGTGGTTTCGCAACCACTATTCCGTTTAGGCCTTATTTCGGGATGTTACAGTCCATGTGAAAATGAGACGTGATAAATAACAGATAAATATATGCTATATGTGCTTGACATGTGACCTTGTGGTTCCATGAATCAAACATGGAAAAATATGACATGTTTTGGTTGGTATGTAATAGATATGTGCAAGTTTTGTTCATACGAATGAATTGACAATTATCACACGAATTTAAAATCATGATCATAAGTTATTTGTAAATATAAATAAGTGAAGCTACTTAATAAGGTTATATGAACTTAAGAGTACTATGAATGTATATGTAATTGAGATTATTTTTTTTCAATTCGGATTAGTGATATGGAATTTCCATAATCATTGAAATGATTTATTTGCTTAAGGCTTACTAAGTTTTCAAAGCTTACTCTGTGTGTTTTTCCTATGTCTATAGGGCTTTAGAGAAATTGCTTGGGTTGGAAGTCGAGGAGATTTCATCACACTATCGAGTTATCATGTGAGTAGATAACGTTTGTATATCATTAAGGTTTAAGGCATGTATAGAATAGACTAATAGTGGAAGGATATTTTGGTTAACGTATTTAAGCCATGTGAATATGGCATCTTTTGGATGTTTAACTTTATAAGTTTGAAATTCGATCTCTGGTTGTGTCTAGCATTTATTTAAATAAATAATCTTTATTTCAAGAGAACGTTCAAAATTTTACTGTTAAGATCTGTTTTCTAATTTCCGGTAACGCCTTGTCCTATTCCGGCGACGGTTACGGAATAGGGGTGTTACAGGGTGAACTACACCATTAGTCAATAAATTATGTATAAGTTTTCGTTTTAATCACTTAACTAAAAAAAATTACAATATGGTTACTAAACTATTCAAAAGTTTTTATTTAAATCATTGAACTATTCAAAAAATTTTATTTAAGTCACTAGGCTGTTAAGTTTTTTTTAAAGTTTCGCAAGCGAGTTCAAACTAACAATTCAGCGGTCAGTACGATGAATCAGTACTCATCGACAAGTAGTAGAACATACCTTAGATCTAAGTCGATCAGATGGTCAGTGTTGAAAATTAGACAAAAAAAAGTTGTTTGAATTTTGATTCGCAAATTCGTGACATCCAAAGTTGTTTCATGAAAAAAGACTAAACTGTAAAAGACAATGAGAAAGAAAGCTTCCAATCGGCAGTATAAATAGAAAAACCCACATAACATCGATTTTAACAATAACTTTTTTAATTAAGTGACTTCCACTGTACAAGCCCAATTTTGGGCCCAAATAAACATAACCCAACTACCCAATTAAAACCCAATACAAACCCAAAACCCTTAGTCCAAAACTTAGCCCAAAACACTAACCCAACCCAAAGAAAATCAGAAAAAGAAAACCCTAATCCCACTTAGCCTCACCTAGGACCCTCTGGCCGTCTGCCACCTCCTGCCTGCTGCAGCCATCGCCCTCGTCACTATGCCACCGCCCAAAACTGTACCTGCAAGCATTAACGAGACAAGACAGAAAACAAGAAGCAAGTTGTAGAAAAAATGCCTATAAAAGGCCAAATCAAAAAACCATTGTACATTCGGCCTTTGGTGTAATGAAAAAATAGTCTTAGGTTTTAAAACACAAGCAAAGAAGCTAAAAACTCTAGCAATATCAAAAAGCAAGGAAAAACAGTTCAAACACAGGAGCAAAGTTTGAAATCTAAGGTGATAGTTTTATTACTTTCGTGTTCTTGTTTCATTTTTTTCGAATCTTTGACAGGTATTAACATATATATATACATATTATAGATACATATAAAATATATAAAAAAACATACCTTTTCGATCTCCAACCACCGTGCACTGTGGCCGGCACGGCAGACGGCACGGTGGCGGTTGAGGCCCCGATTCCCCCTTAACCGGAGAGCAGAGAGGAGCTCTCAGTTTTTTTTTAAGAATGGTGTAAAAATGAATTTTTTTAGAAAAATTTTAGCTTTTATAGGCATTTAGAAACGATGTCGTTTTGGGCCTTACTCCCACAGGCCCAAACGACGTCGTTTAGCTATCTTGACCCGAGACCTGGCTCCGACTCACCTCAGGATCCGCGCATTTTCGTATGATGGTCTAATTGCGCGCGCGATCCTTCCGCTTTTCACACGTTTTGCAATTAGCTTTTTATTTCTTTCAAATTGGCCTCAAAATTCATCACGTTTTGTGATTTAATCCTCCCTCCTGTGACGTCGTTTTAAGGGTTCGGGTAAATTACCCTTTTGATCCTCTGCAGTCGCGCGCGCATTCAAAGGGGTCCCTTCTTTCATATTTATTTTAAAATCGGCCCCAAAACTTAATATTTGTTTCGAATTTAGTCCCTTTTTCATATTTAATACTGTTTCTACATTATTTTTTACTCTTTATTATTTTAATATTATTCATTATTCTATTTTACCATTCTTGTATTATTATTTTTAGCATATTTTATTATTATTTAGACATTTTTTAAATTAATATTACATATATATATTTTATAGTTGTTTTATATATATTATTATTGTTCCTAATATATGTTTCATGTAAACATATTCAAATACTCTATTATGTACATTTTGTTATGTCTATTCTTACCTCTATATTTATTATTAATATTAATATATGTTTTATTATATATCTTTAACATATATACGTATACATTTATATATTATTATTATTAGTTTTTGATATTATTGTTTTGTTAATACATTTGTGTCATATATACATACTTTTAATATATATTTGTATATTATACTTCATATTATGCCCATGTAAATTAATATTATATCGTGTATATCATTTTGTTATAGTTTTTATATATTGTAAATATCATATTATGTTCTATAATGTATATTATGTATGTCATGTATATGTTTTAATATATTATGTGTATATTTTGTTTTGTATTACACGTACATGTTATGTACATACATTTGATATTATCATATATTTATTTTCCATATATTTATGTAATGTTTTTATTATTATTATCATTATTTTTGCAATTTTACTATAATTACTATTATACCTTTCACTGTTATCACTATTGCATTATTACTTTTATTACTATAACTTTTTTATATGTAATTACCTATACGCTATTGTTTTTATACTAACTAATTTAAAATATATATATACGTATTTTAGCGTACTTATGTCACTTATATATATCATTATTCTCATTATTATCGTTTCGTCACCTATTTATTTATACCTTTGTAAATTCTTTCAAACCTTAAATCATTCATTATTTGTATCATCATAATTAGTATTACTAACATATATATACTATGTAATTTTATTACGTATACATTTTTATATATACTATACATATATATCTTTTAATATTGTACTATTATTATATATATATATTTCCTTTACATATTTCTCATTACTACGTATGTACCTTAATACACATATGTATATACTTTTATATTGTTATCATCGCTATAATTGTCATTTTATTTTGTCATTATTTGTTTGTTTATCTATTTGCTTGTGTGTTCGACCATTTCACTTCCCTCACGCATTAGTTTATATTTACATATTACTAACCTTGCTTTTATGTCATCTTTTTATAATTGCTTGTTATTGTCATTCATTATTACACGTTATTATTAATATCATAATCTGCTTTTATATATTACTATAAATCACATTATGTTTTTACTCAATGCCTTAAAATAATTCTTTCATAAAAGTGATATTCCGTATTTGGTAATTCGAGATAATCGTGCCCTAACTTACTGGGTTTCGATTTTTCTCATTTAATCTAAATAACAGAATACTCTTTTAAATTGCTATACGAGTTTTGAAAATGCTCATTCTCGGAAGTACGAAGTGTTGTGCCCTAACTTACCGAGTATGACATTTTGTCACCTCGAAATATGAATTTGTTTTAAAACAAAGGCAATATTCGGTGTTTGAGAATTTGGGAAAACGTACCCTAACTTACTGGGTTTCGATTTTTCTCATTTACTCTTAAAAATTCAAGATGTCGTGTCCTAACTCACTGGATGTGACATTTCATATTTCGAGACGAGAAGGTCTTTAACACTTGAACTTTTTATAAAAAAGGGATCGTATTTCAAAAGTCTTTCAAGTTTTTAATCTTCGACACTAAGACACTAATTAATCAACTAGGTACCAATTTTGGACGTATCGAGGGTGCTAATCCTTCCTCGTGCGTAACTGACTCCCGAGCTCATTTTCTGATTTTTGTAGACCAAAACTTATCGTTTTGATAAATCTTAATTTTTATTAAAATGATTAATTTAAGGTGATCCGATCACACCTCATCAAAAAGGATTGGTGGCGACTCCCCATTTTTCATTTTCGTTTTTTTAAAATCCACCCTGGAGAGGTACGTTATTAGATATCAAATTTTTATTCAATATATATAATATTCAATAGTATTTGGCCACCAAACCAATCATAGGAGCTCATATTCAGTATATGGTTGATTTTATCCAATCAATTAAATCAAAAAACGGATGGTCTAACTTATTTTACTATCAATTTTTTTTTACAAGTTTGAATAGTAAATATGATTTTTTAAGATTTTTGGATGCACCAAAGGCATCAACTAGGTAAAGGTGAAAAACAAACCTGAAGTGATCTGAACTTAAAAAGTTTGAGGATGTAATGATCAGAGTCTAAGAAAATTATAGTTTAGAAAAGTTCAAGTTTGAGAAAACATAAGTTGAGGAAATTTCGAATCCAACAAAATTCAAGCTCAAAAAAATTTGAACCGAGCCCAATTTAAGGTTGATTTGGATTAGGTCAAAGAATGAGCTAATACAAAACTCAAAAATAAAAACCCAAATTTATAACTTAAAAAAGCATTAATATAATTTTGTAATTACATTAATATATTATTATTTTATAAAAGGAAGGCCTAAGGCCTTTCTTACTTGACACCTTGTAACGTCCCCTAACCCTATACCGTCACCGGAACAAGGTTATGAGACATTACCAATCAGTACAGTCCAATTCCGATCATTAATTAAAATAAATATTCACACACATCCTAGTTTTAAGATGTAGTCCCTTTAATGGGCCCTTGCGGTCCAATATGAACAGTAAATTCAATTCGGAACTAATTTAGAATCACTACGAATTTTTAGTAAATTTCAAAATTCATACTATATACCGTTGCCAACCATAATTTACTTATTTCATCAATACTTTTACAACCTAAATGACTCTCATTGAACATCCTAGGTACATGCCATTATCAATACTCAATATACTTTACCTTAATGAATTCGAAATCGTCCTAGGATACTGATTCAATGTACTATCTTTACTTAACCTGCGCACGGAAACAAACCGTACGCTGAGTATGGTATACTCAGTGGTATTTCTATAATCCGAACATTTAATAATATAACAAATACTTAAGATCATAATAACAATTACAATTATGCAATTATTTATTTATAGATAAATTTCAACTACTTACCATATAAATTTTATACAGTTCATATAATAAACACAATAACATAATTGTTCAATTATTAAATAAATCCATTACTATTTACTCCATTCTTTCACTTACTATTCGGTATAGCTTTCCTCAATTTATTCACAATTCAATATCATTAAACTATATTCAACTATACACTTATCAATCATATTCCATTTTAATTCATTTCAATAACAGTCAATTTCATTTATATCATATCAACTTACTATCACTGATAGCTTTCAGTATATACATACGATTCATATATCTCAAATCACATTTCAATTCATCAAGTGGCATCATATATCATCAATTCGAACTCCAATCATTTCATGAACCTTTGGTTCATATTTTCAATTTCATATCTAAATTTTCAATTCTCAATTCAATTTCTCGTTTCATTTCAATAGCTTGATCAATCAAATTTATTCGATTTATCTTTCACTTATTTACCCCTATTAACAAACCCGGACTTTGACGGATACACAGATTCCAACCCAAACACACCAGTACGGCACATTATGCCTATAATACTTTATCAGTATACGGCACATAAAGTGCCTAAAACGACACACGAGGTGCCTGATACGACACACGAGGTGCCTGAAATACGACACATAAAGTGCCTGATCGGTAAAGCCGGCAAATCCCGTACACTTCCATATCCTATGGCATGCCAACTATATCCGACTCAGCCCGACTAGTTAATAGGGTATTTCATTCAGTTTCTCAATTTAATAATTCTTTCATCAATATCTCATTCCGATAATTACACATATTTACCCATTTTCACAATTCATACAATTTCATTCAATTCAACAAATATATTTCAATTATGCACATTAATTCATAATTCAATGCAATTCAATTCACTTTTCAATACCAAATATTTAAATATCACAATCTCATATATTCATATCAATTTCCTCATATTTCCAATCAATATATTTTTCAAAATAACATTCATTAAATTATTCAAATTTCTACATAAGTCATATATATTACATAATTCAATCAATATAATTTCAATCAAAATAATTTCAATCAATATAAATTCGATAAATTCATCGCATACTAAAATCAATCTATTTCAATTGTAAAACATCATAATTCAATCACTAACAATTGCCATATGTATATAAATATAATAAATAATGACTAAGTTCGGATTATAGAAATACAAACCGTAATTTTAGAGCTAACACCCATTGACTTTGTCTTGTCCTTTCTTAGCCGAGATTTTTGGTACCACATTGACTACGAAATTAATACAATTCATAATCATTAATACATTACTAATTCATATCTTGAGTTATAGAATTCTAAATTAAGATCTGCTAATTTTTCCTGAAACTAGACTCACAAATCTTCTTACAATAAAATTTCCAGAATTTTTGATTTAGCCATTAAGTACAGTTTATTCTTTAAATTCACCCCTATTCTGCTGTCTGACAGTTTCGTCCCTTCTTCACTAAAAATTAATTATCTCACAGTGCAGAACTCGAATAATATTTCCGTTGATTTCTCCTGAAAATAGACTCATTAGGAATTCTAAACATATAACTTTAAACCTCTAATTATTTTTCTTCAATTTTTGGTGATTTTCCAAAGTCAGAACAGGGAAACCCGAATTCATTCTGACCTTGTCTCACAAAATTCATTATATCTCATAATTTACAAGTCAATTGCTTATACCGTTTCTTCTTTAAGAAACTAGACTCAATAAGATTTAATTCAATATTTTATTCATCCTCTAATTCAATTTCTAAAATTTTTTGCGATTTTTCAAACTTAGACTACTGCTGCTGTCCAAAATAGTCTTAGTACAAAATGTTGATTTACTTTAATTTCAATTTAATCCTAACTAAATTCACTTACTTTTCTATCTTAATTCATACTTTATTTCTACTCAATTTTTAACCAAACTTAGACATAATTATCTATTTTTCATCATAAAACCATAATTTCGAAATTCTTTCATTTTAGTCCTTAAATCATAAAACTTATGAATCACTTTACAATTCAATCCTTATATCATTTCTAACTTGAATTTCTATCAATTTAGCCCTTAATTCATCATTTTATTTAACATGGACAATATCTATAAATCTAATAACTTTCAAAATATCAACTTAATTTCATCAAAACTTTGTTCTAAAACTTCTAAAACATCAAAATTAAGTAAAAATGGCTTGATTGACTTACCTATTAAAGCTTAAAGCTTCAAACCTTCAATTTTCTCTTTTCTCCCTTTCTTTCTTTCTTTTTCTCCCTTGCTCTCTGTTTCGTTTCATTCTGTTTCTATTTCCTTTCTTTTGTTTCTTTAATTTATATAATATAATATAATATAATATAATATAATATAATTAAAACATAAAATATCTTTATTATATAATAATATAATAATATAATAATATACTAAACATAAAAAAAATCTTAGATTTTCTTCACGGTAAACCGCCTCAATTTATACTTTTTGTATAATTTCCTTTTTATTTTCTTTTAATCTATAATTCAACTTTTACCCCTTATTCAATTTAGTCCTTTTTCTTAATTACTCTTAATTAAATTAAATTCACTTAATTAAACTCTAATTAACCACTCATTTTACTTCGTAAATATTTTTAATAAATATTTACGAATCCGTTTTTCAGAAACAGAGACCCGAAAATATACTTTTTCGGTAACGGTAAAATTCGAGTCGTTACACACCTATCAAATTTCATTTCCTTTTCTTTACATAATGATATAATGGTTAAATTTTAATTATAATCATTTTATTTCTTTTTGAGATTATATAACAATTGTTTATTTTCAATTTTCATTCTTATACTTTGCTTAAATTTGAGATTTAATCTCTATAATTCAACTTTGAAATAATTTGGTACATCAACTCTTATAATGTCATTAATTAGTCTAAATACTTTATTCCGATTAAAACGTTGACGTGAACTTTTAAGAATTGTTAACATTGTTAAAATCCTTTATTAAATTTAAGTCCATTACAATGCCATGTTTTATATGCATACTTTTTTAAAAAAATTCAAATTGTCACAACAAAAATTTACAAATGAATTTTAACAATGTTAACAAATAGGCCCACATCTTTAAACTCGAAAAATAGAGGGATTAAATTATTGAAAATAAAAGTATAAATACTAAATTTTAAATATATGAATAATACAATAACTTAGAGTATATTGCAACCTTTACATTTTTACTCTATAATTAGAAAATATATATATTTAACCCAACATGAATTGAGGGTGGGAATCTTATTATTATTTTGTATATCTTAATAATATCAATACCAGAAGTGTTGATGGATCATGTCGAGTCAGGTTCAAGTCAAGTTTATGTATGATATTAATATTAAATATAATTATTTAATGTTGGTCCAACATGAAAATGAGTCTCAAATTTTGTTTAAGCCCGTCTATATTTTTAAATAATTAATATGAGCTAATTTATTTCTACCTATATTGTTTTTAACTTTTAGAATTATATTATTTTTACCAACAAGTGGTTGGAAGAAATGAAAGTGGACTTCTTCCTTAGTTATTTGAACCAAGTACTAATTTTGAGTCAAAATTATTAGATGAATACCACCCCAATTTGAACATGACTAGGTTAATATCGTAAAATGAATGAGAACCCAAGATATATTATTTTTATTTAATATTTACTAATTATATATATTTCTTTTACCTAACCGTAATTCCCATTAAAACTCTTAAATTAAAGTAAGGCAAATAAATAAATAATGGGTAATCTACAAAAATAGTCACTTTTGCTTGCCTCAGGTTACATTTTAGTCATTTATGTTTAAAATGTTATGTTTTAGTCACTTATGTTATTATTTTGTTACGAAGTGATCACTCTACCATTAAGTTTCGTTATCTCTCTAACAGTAATTGTAGGTGGCAGTCCAACTAGATTTTAGGTGCCAACTTAGATTTCTAAATGGGATGAAAATAAATTTTTAATTAAAAAAATTTAATTAATTAAAATTTTCAAACCTAAACCTTAACTAAAAAAACTGTTCATCTCCTCTTTTTAATTTTTCTTTTGTCTCTTATTTTTTTCAATGGGGTTTTTTTTTCATTTGACTGGAAAAACTATTATTAAGATCAAAATAGTTGAAATCAACAATAAGAAAGAATAATCTGAAATACGCACAAAGAGATTGTGAACATACAAGTTGATTCAGATCAAAAAAAATTTGATTGAGAAACCAATTATTCAAAAACTGTGAAAGAACTAAAAAATATAATAATTAGGAACAAGAATAGTGAAAGTAATAATCCTTTTTTGAAAATTTTAAAATTAGCTTGAATGAAACATATTTCTGGTTGCATTTTATGATATGTCTACTGACACAAAATAAAATACATGTTTACAAACAATTTCAAAAAGTAGAAGAAAATATCAAGAATTTTAATTTAAGGTTTTCATTAAACAATAAAAAATCTAATATTTTATTTTTCAATACTGAATAAAAGAGATAGAGGAATACAAAGAAGACATACTTGAACCTTCCATTGAATCCACCTTTATGAAGCAGTCAATTTGAGTTCAACAATTTTGATCTTAACAATAGTTTTTCCAGTCAAATGAGAAAAAAAAACATTTAAAAAAAGAAGAGATGGAAGAAAAATTAAAAAGAGGATATGAATAGTTTTTTTAGTTAAGGTTTGGGTTTAAAAATTTTAATTAATTAAATTTTTAATTAAAAACCTATTTTCATCCCATTTAGAAATCCAAGTTGGCACTTAAAATCTACTTGGACTGCTAGGTAGGATTACCGTTAGAGAGATAACGGAACTTAACGGTAGAGTGATCACTTCGTAATAAAATGATAACATAAATGACTAAAACGTAATATTTCAAACATAAGTGACTAAAATGTAACCTGAGGCAAACAAAAGTGGCTATTTTTATAGATTACCCATAAATAATTTATGTGTAAGAGTTAAAATAGAAACCTTACACCCCTGTCTAAATATACGTTGAACATGAATGTCGAACATGAATATTGCAAACAAAATGAAGAGTTAAATAACATAATAATGCATTCCTTTAATGAAAAGCCATTGCCCACCGACAAATATATCGATAAGACTTCGAGAAAAATGCAGTAATCCATAAATGGTCAGAGCTTGATAGAACAAACATGTTTGTATACATGAATGAAGAAATCTAATAAATATTTTGTTCAACGATAAATTACAATGTTCTTTCATCTTCATAATTCAACTATGTATAATAATTTATCAATATTTATATAAAAATATGCAACCCCCATCAACAAACTTAAAGCATGCAATATAAATGGATTACCTTTTGATCAGCTTACAGTCTATCCCTCACTAAATTATTGATCATGTTGGCCAAAGGAACAGTTCCCTTACCCATAATCTCTAACCTACAGGTATTAGAGGAATGATAGAACAATGATAACCCAAAAGTTGTGAGTTCAGGTAGAAACAACCTAGATGACAAGAATCCATGCAAATAATGAGGTTCCAAATAGGATCGTTTTGCTGGTAAATCCAGCTTAAGTAGAATATCTATCCCAAAACAGAAGAATTCCCTTTGTCTCCTTTGTATACGCCATAAGTTTTTTTTTTTTTGGATTTTACAAATTTATAGATGTGACATGCCTTTGTTTTAAAAGGAACAATCTTTGGTTAAGAAGTTTGAGGATCAAATTGATAGAATATGTAAGTATATATCAAGGACTAAATGTGCTATTATACCAGTTAGAAATTACTTCCCCTTATTAGTTTAACAGCGGGTGATCAAAACAGGAACGAATTCAAACATTAGTGTCTGAATTGAAAATTTTTAAAAGTTGGATGACTAAAATAAGAAAACGGGCATAGTTGAGTGACCCTTTATATAGTTTACCCTTATAATATAGAGTTTTAGTGAATATTTCCGTTAAAAGAATAATAATTCGACTCCATTTTAAAAATTACGATAAAATTCATCAGTTTTTTTTAAAAGACGGGCAAAATTTAAAAATATATATAAACAATTAAGGGATAATTTTTATTTTTTTCTTTTTTTTTTTATCTTTGGTCATATTAGCTTCCCGACCCGATCCATACTTAGATGGACAAGTTTAGTATATATTCATCATATTCTTTACTAAGATGTCACGTTTAGCCTTTCCTCCTTTTGTTTTTGATTGCTTAAAAAAACTTTATATATGCTGCAATGTTTATCTTCTTTTTCTTAAAACAATCTTTTTTTCCTTTATCAACATTTTTACGTTATTTTTATTAACATGTGTTGAGTGAAATAGTAAAGTATATTGTACTCTTAAGGGTAAAACGTGATATTAACTTTCAAAACAATATTATTAACAAAGATAATTATAAATCTCGAATATGAATCGTAAAATTAACAAATTTTAATAATAGTTGAATTACTACTAATGTAATTTACCTTTAAATGAAAGCAAAGATAAATACAATTTCCATTGAACGAAACAATTGCTAATATGTAATATCTGCCATGTGCTTACTTTAATTATAATATACCATGTTTTTATGTTACTCGAATATAAATATAAGAATTAAATACGAGTATATTTAATTTTTTTCGAGTTTTTCGTATATCTAAAATATCCTTTATTTTAATTTTTTTATCTAAATATGTATTATACATGAATATTAAACACGAATACTTCTAGCATACCATTGTTTAATGAATAACAATTGAAGACCTAAGCTTGATAGAACAAACATGTTGTGTACATAAATGAAGAAATCTAATAAGAAATTACAGAGTTCTTTCATTCTCATAATTCGACTATGTAATAATTTATATAATGATATGGAACACCATGGGAGTTTAGGTCTATGTAGGTTACAAGGTCTGCATCACTCAATTAGAATAAATGTTAAGTAAATTCAAATTTAAATATTGCCATCTTAATTACTATGTTCCATCTTTACAATCACTCTTTCAAAAAGTAGAAAGCATAGTAATATGCCAAACTTGTTACCATAATAAAGTACAAAGATGAAGGGATCAATTAAACACAAATTAAACTAAGTAGTATAAAGCTTACCATTCAGCTACTTGGAGCCATACCTGGTAACAAATAAAGCCTACTCACCTTTGTCTTTAATGCCTAGTAGATTTACCTCCAACCAATGGATACAATTATCAAAATGCCTGCAGAGCCATTGAATTTCCTGGAGGAAAAGATGAAGGAATTTGATTCAGCCTTGCATGAAGTCCAGAACCAAGAAGCACAAGGTTCAACACCTCCTCAAACAACCAAACCTTTGATACAAAGAGTTTCACCACTCTTACTCGATAAGATGGCGGATTTTCAGAAATGTTTCGAACCAAGGCTGGTAGCTTTCGGCCCTTTGCACCACGGTAACCCCAAGTTCCAGCGTGCCGAGCAGTACAAGATTAAATTCGCCGCTCGCTTCGTGCATGTCAGCGGTACTAAACATGATGACCTGTTCAACAAGGTCAAGGCACAGATAGATGATTTGAGGAAGTGTTATACACCGGAGGACGTTGAAGCTTACGACAATGACAAGCTAGCTTGGATGTTGTTCGTTGATGGTTGTGCAGTGCTGTGTGTTGTACACTGTGTTATGGAAGGCAAGTTTGATGAGTTGAATACAAAAGCTTATCTTTTGGTATTTGCACAACTTGATTTGTTTTTGCTAGAAAACCAACTTCCTTACAAGCTGCTTAAGATATTGATTGGCTCAGCCAAAGATCCCGAAATATGGGAAAAATCAATCACAGACTTTGTAGCTGAGAACCTTATGACAAACATAGAGCAGAAGAGCAAACATGTAGCTGATAATAAAGATTATGCGCACCTTTTGGAGCGGTTACGTGACAAGCTCCTGACAGGGAAGGAAATGAAGACAGAAAATACCAAGATTGGTGGGATACTGCTGTCTTGCGGAGGCAGTCGCAAACATAGGAAAACGTTTCGAAGCATAAAGGAACTTAAAGAATCGGGGATACACGTGAAGCCGAGCACGACGAACAACCTCAAGGACATCTCCTTTTATTGCAACTTCATGGGGAAACTGACGATGCCGCGCTTGTTGGCCGACGATTCGACGGCTTCCAAGTTCTTGAACTTGGTAGCTTTAGAGATGTGTCAGGATTTCAAGAACGATTCCGAGGTCACATCGTACTTATGTTTCATGGACGCACTCATTGATTCAGCAGATGACGTTAAGGAGCTGCGAGATACGGGCATGCTGCATAATTATTTGGGCAAGAATGAAGAAGTGGCTGAGCTTTTTAAAAAAATGAGCAGGGGCTTGGTGCCGGACCAGGCCAGGTACGAAATGGTCATAAACGACATTCATAAGTACTGCAACAATCCATGGAGGGGTGTTGCGACTAAAGCCAATAAGGCAGGTCGATGGATAGGAAAGTTTGCAATATGTATCAGTCGATCGATCTTTCATATGTAGATAATATTATCTAAACATTTGGATGTCTATCTTTGTATGGTAAAATGTTGAATATTTTATGATTGGTTTCATTAAAAAAATTTTGTTAGTTATTGTCTCAAGGAGTTGTTTGGTTTCAAGATTGTGTATCTTGATTGCTCTAAACAAATCTGGGTGTTGATGGTATAAAATATGAATTAATTTTATGATATTATATTATAATATATTTAAAAAATTGATTGAGTTGGAATCACTTATTAATTAGGTCTCAATTTAATATCTTTTATTTTTACAAATCAATAAATATTATTTAAGGGTAATTTTATCTTTTCATATAAAATTTAGATTCGAATACATATATTATAAAATTTAATATCTCAAACTTTACTATTTCAATTAGATTCATATTTAATAATTAGTTTTTTAAAAAATTGTTCCAAAAATTTCCATAATCTAGTATTGCTTTAGTGATTAAGTTCAGCTTCACCAAAGTTCAAATATTATGCTAACTAAAATCTTCAAGTTCAAATATTATGATAATTAAGAGAAAAAATCAACTAATAGAATAATAGGTTTTGAGTTCGACATGTATATGTATGGTAATCTGTTGAGAATTTTCGATACCGTCTAGATAAGTTTATGAAGTGTTATATATCAAGAGATATAAATAAGTTCAAATTTTATCATGTGTAAAATTTTCGATTTTCATGATGAATGAGACACTCTCACTCTGTAAAGTCTATAAACAAAATCTTTCAGTCGAGTTGAGATCCTTAACTAAACAACCTAGATAGACGATAAACTGTTGCAAAGTCTTAAAAGGCCGATCCTAAAATGTATTGAAAGTATATAAGTTTGGAGATAGTTAATGAGTTATGTTAAGATAAACTATGAATAAAGTAATGATTAATTTTAAAAATCATTGAAAATTAATAATTTTTTAAATAAATATAAAATATTTATAATTATAATTATTTGTAAATAAAATTGTCACATATTATCATTTATTTTAATTTGATAATCACTTATTGAGACATTATCATTCAAGCAGCATTTAGTATTAATTAAAAGATTTGTTTTCATTATAAAAAAAATGTTTGATTTTCATTATTATTTTATAATTCAATTTTTATTATTTTATTATTATTTGATATTTACTAGCACTTTTTTATGTAATATAATACAAAAATATAAAACGGATTGAGTTGGGCAAAGTTCAAACTTTAAACATAAAACCCAAACTCAAACAATATTATAAGCGAGCATTTTTTTCAAGCTCATTTTTCGAGTCTTAGACTTTTATTTAAATCCTTCTATATTTTAACTGGACATTTAAACTTTGACGAATAACAATTTTTAAACAGATATATTCACCTATAATATATATAAAATAAAATAAAAACTATGTAAGTAATAATTAGAAGAGAGAAGGATTTAACCACTAAAAAACTTATTCCAATTTTCATGGATGAAGTCTTAACAATATCCCACTTTAAAAAAGGTATAAAGCATATAAATATTAAATATATGTATTTTATATATACCAAACTTGTTACCATAAAAAGTAGAAAGGTGATGGGATGAATTCAAAGGTAAACCAAGCTGCTATCTATGAGCAGTACTATAAACCTTAAAATTCAACTACTTGGGAGTCATATCTACAAACCTACTTACTCACCTTTGTAAATGACCAACCCTCACGACCAACAAATTCTTTACTAAGATGTCACGTTTAGCCTTTTCTCCTTTAGTTTTTCATTGCTTAAAAAAACTTTATGCTGCAATGTTTATCTTCTTTTTCTTAAAACAATCCTTTTTTCCTTTATCAACATTTAAGTTATTTTTATCAATAAGTGTTGAGTGAAATAGTAAGGTACTTTGTGGGAAAAATGTGATTTTAACCTTCAAAACGACATTTTCAATAGGGACAATCATAAATCCTGAATATGAATCGTAAAATTACCAACAAATTTTAATAATAGTTGAATTACAACGAATATAATTTTCCTTCAAATGAAAGCAAACATAAATGCAATTTCCACTAATCGAAACAATTACCAACCTGTAACATCTGCAATATGCTTACTTTAATTATAATATACCATGCTTTTATGTTACTCGAATTTAAATATAAAAATTAAATATGAGTATAGTTAATTTTTTTCAAGTTTTTCGTATATTTGAAATATCTTTTATTTTAAATTTTTATCTGAATAAGTGTTGTACATGAATATTAAACACGAATACTTCAAGCATACAATCATTTAATGAATAGCCATTGAAGACCTTGATAGAATACAAACATGTTTGTGTACATCAATGAAGAAATTTAATAAGAAATTACAGTGTTCTTTCAGTCTCATAATTCAACTATATAATAATTTATATAATGATATGTAACACCATGAGAGTTTGGGTCTATGTAGGTTATAGGGCCCGCAGTGAATTAGAATAAATATATTATAAATTTAAAAAGATGTTAAGTGAGTTAAAGTTTGAATATTGCTATCTTACAATTTTTCGTCTTAACAATCACTCTTTCAATAAAGTATAAAGCATAGTAATATACCAAACTTGTTACCATAGAAACACAAATTAAACTACCATCTCTAAGTAGTATAAAGCTTAACATTCAGCTACTTGGAGCCATACCAGGTAACAAATAAAGCCTACTCACCTTTCTCTTTAATGCCTAGTAGATTTACCTCCAACCAATGGATACAATTATCGAAATGCCTGCAGAGCCATTGAATTTCATGGTGAAAAAGAAGAGGGAATTTGATTCAGCCTTGCATGAAGTCCGAAACCAAGGAAAAGCACAACTTCCAACATCTCCTCAAATAACCAAACCTTTGATACAAAGAGTTTCGCCTGTCCTAATCAACATGAAGGCGGATTTTCAGAAATGTTTCGAACCAAGGCTGGTAGCTCTCGGCCCTTTGCACCACGGTAACCCCAAGCTCCAGCGTGCCGAGCAGTCCAAGCTTAAATTCGCCGCTCTCTTCGTGAATGAGAACGAGACTAACCGTGATGACCTGTTCGACAAGGTCAAGGCGGAGATAGGTGATTTGAGGAAGTGTTATAACCCGGAGGACATTGCTGCTTATGACGATGAAATGCTGGCTTGGATGTTGTTCGTTGATGGTTGTGCAGTGCTGTGTGCTGTACGCTATGGTATGGAAGGCAAGTTTGATAAGTTGAATACAAAAGCTGATCTTTTGGTAATTGCACAACTTGATTTGTTTTTGCTAGAAAACCAACTTCCTTACAAGCTGCTTAAGATATTGATTGGCTCAGCCAAAGATCCCGAAATATGGGAAAAATCAATCACAGACTTTGTAGCTGAGAACCTTATGACAAACATAAAGCAGAAGAGCAAACATGTAGCTGATAATAAAGATTATGCGCACCTTTTGGAGCGGTTACGTGACGAGCTCCTGACAGGGAAGGAAATGAAGATAGACAGTAGCGTGATTGGTCGGATGCTGCTGTCTTGCGGAGACAATCGCAAACATAGGAAAACGTTTCGAAGCATAAAGGAACTTAAAGAATCGGGGATACACGTGAAGCCGAGCACGACGAATAACCTCAAGGACATCTCGTTTTCTTGCAACTTCTTGGGGAAACTGATGATGCCGCGCTTGTTGGTGGACGATTCGACGGCTTCCAAGTTCTTGAACTTGGTAGCTTTAGAGATGTGTCGGGATTTCAAGAACGATTTCGAGGTCACATCGTACTTATGTTTCATGGACGCACTCATTGATACAGCAGATGACGTTAAGGAGCTGCGAGTTACGGGCATGCTGCATAATTATTTGGGCAGTGATGAAGAAGTGGCCAACCTTTTCAATAAAATGAGCAGGGATTTGGTGCCGGACCAGACCAGGTACGAAAAGGTTATAGAGGACATTCATAGGTACTGCAACAATCCATGGACGGATGCCTTGGCTCAAATTTATTACACCTATTTTAGTACCCCATGGACTTTCCTTGCCTTTGTTGGTGCCATTATAGGCCTTCTTTTCTCTGCCATTCAAGCTTATTTCTCGTTGCCACAGAACAGAAGTGGTTAAACTCCTTGAATCCAGCCCTTTAAACAGTGCTTTAACCATTTGTTTTTATTATAGTATATATACTATATCCTGCCTCCATTGTTGGCCAGCCTAGTGCCACATTTTCCACTTTGTTTTATAATAAGGGATTGTTTGGTTTCATGTTGTAACTCATTTTCTTTTTTAATTTCTAAAACGATTATAAAAACTGGCTTTTGTAACTGGATTTATCGGTGATTTATTTGTATATTTAATGGAAAATTCTTATTTGAATATTACTTCCAATTCGAATAAAATTAAATTCAGATTGTAAAATCAACAAGAATACTCATGTTTAAACCAATGAAAGAATATGTCAATCTACATCGGTGCTTTTTAACTACCTTTGATTCTTTTCTTAGCCGATGAAAAACAAAGGAGAAATGGGGTGTGAGAATTAATATTACCAAAGATACTAAACTTTACATTCAAGCTAAACTTTATAACAATAATCGGATGAAAAACCAATGAAAAACCAAAAACATTGATATCTATTACTTTGTAAAAATAAGAATTTTTTTATGATTTTATAATTAAGTTGAAACCCAATTGAGAAGTGATACCGACTGACTTAATCAACTCTTTTAAATGTAATATAATATTATAAAATTATTTATAAATTAATTCATGCATTGATATACATTATTAATGAATGAAGACCAAGATTTGTTTATTCAGATACACAATCTGAAACCAAACAACTCCATAAGACAATCATAAACCAAAGTGGAAAATGTGGCACAATGCTGGCCAAAAATGGAGACAAGACAGGATACAGTATGCTATTAATAAAAATAGAATATTATAGAAACAAAAACAGAGTATTGAAAGTACACTTTGTAAGACTGGTTTCAAGGAGAACTCTTGTTCTGTGGTAACGAGAAATAAGCCTGAATAGCAGAGAAAAGAAGCCCCATAATGGCACCCATAAATGCAAGGAAAGTCCATGGCCTCTCAAAATGGGTGTAATAAGCTTTAGCCAAGGCAGCCGTCCATGGATTAGTACGGTACTTATGAATGTCCTCTGTAACCTTAAAGTACCTTTTTTGGTCCGGCACCAAATCCCTGCTCATTTTATTAAAAAGCTCAGCCACTTCTTCGTCACTGCCCAAATAATTAAGCAGCACGCCACTAACTCGCAGCTCCTTAACATCATCTGCTGAACCAATAAGCGAGTCCATGAAACATAAGTACGATGTGACCTCGAACTTATTCTTGAAATCCGGACACATCTCTAAAGCTACCAAGTTCAAGAACTTAGAAGCCATCGAATCGTCCACCAACAAGCGCGGGATCATCAGTTTCCCCAAGTAGTTGCAATAAAAGGAGATGTTCTTGAGGTTGTTCGTCGTGCTCGGCTTCACGTGTATCCCCCGATTCTTTAAGCTCCTTTACCCCTCGAAACGTTCTCCTATGTTTGCGGCTGTCTCCCCAGGACAACAGCTTCCGACCCATCACGCTACTGTCTCTTTTCATTTTGTCCCCAGTCAGGAGTTGGTCACGAAACCGCTCCAAAAGATGCGCATAATCTTTATTATGATCTACATGTTTGCTCTCCTGCTCTATGTTTGTCATAAGGTTCTGAGCTATAAACTCTGTGATTGATTGTTTCCATACTTTGGGATCTTTGGCTGAGCCAATCAATATCTTAAGCAGCTTGTAAGGAAGTTGGTTTTCTAGCAAAAACAAATCAAGTTGTGCAAATACCAAAAGATCTGCTTTTGTATTCAACTCATCAAACTTACCTTCCACAACGTAACGTACCGCACACAACACGGCACAACCGTCTACGAACAGCATCCAAGCTAGCCTTTCATCGTTATAAGCAGCAATGTCCTCCGGGTTATAACACTTCCTCAAATCACCTATCTCCGCCATGACTCTGTAGAACAGTTCTTGATCATCAGTATAACCGTTATCAAGCGCAAAGCGAGCGGCGAATTTAAGCTTGACCTGCTCAGAGCGCATGAACTCGGGTTTACCGTGATGCAAAGGGCCGAAGGCAACCAGCCTCGGTTCGAAACATTTCTTGAAATCAGCCTTCGTGTTGAGTAAGAGTGGTGAAACTCTTTGTATTAATGGTTTGGCTCCTTGCCATGAACCTTGTAATGGTCCCTGGTTTTGGACTTCATACAGGGCTGACTTAAATGCATCCCTCTTTTCCTCGATGAAATCCCATGGCACTGCCTCAGGCATTTGAATAATTGTATGCCTTGGTTGGTCCTGGTGGTTGGTCATTTACAAAGATGAGTAAGTAGGTTTGTAGATATGACTCCAAGTAGTTGAATTTTAAGGTTTATACTACTCACAGATACTAGCTTGGTTTACCTTTGAATTCATCCCATCACCCTTGTACCTTTTATGGTAACAAGTTTGGTATTGTTAAGACTTCATCCATGAAATATATTATAAGAGAATATATTTGTTTAAGAATTATTATTTGCCAAAGCTTGAATCTCCACTTAAAATATGGGAGGATTTAAACAAAACTATAAGACCCTAAAATTGAGTTTGAACAAAAAAAAATTCACTTAAAATATAATTTAAGCTTGGGTTTCACCATTTAAGGCTCAAGCTTCGCTCAACCAAGCTTCGCCAAATCAAACTTATATACTTTAAACGCATTAAATATAAATCCTTATCTATACGTATAAAATATCTTTTTATTTTTTTTTCTTTTGAAATGTCCCATTAATCCTTATTAGCCTTTTCTTTTATTATATTTTAAAAGAAATCTATATTTTATTTTTAGTAATTTATACTATTTTCATTTTATTATTTTTTTAAAAAATAATCTATTATTTTCACTCATATTCTTTACTAAGATGCCACGCTTAGCCTATTCTCCTTTGGTTTTTCATTGCTTAAAACAAGTTTATGCTGCGATGGTTTCTTTTCATTAAAATAATATTTCTTTCCCTTTACCATCATTTAATTTATTTTAACAAAAAATGTTGAATACACCATAAAAGGTACATTACACTCCCAATAAAAAAATAAGAACTAAAAAGATAAATACGAATTCTAAACATGTATTGCGGCATATATTAAGACTAAAATAGTTGAGTTTCAATATAATATTTATTTGAAATGTATAAATTTTGCATAATTTTTTTCATTCAAATAATCTTGGATTTTTTATTGTTTCTACTTTTACATTAGCATGTTGATAACCAAAAAAGATAAAATTAAATAATTAAATGATCATCTTAAAACTTCTAATAATTGACCAAAAAATTACTAATAGTTAAGTTACTACTAGTGTAATTTACCCTTAAACGAAAGTAAACTTAATTGCAATCCTCATTAGAGGTGATCATCGGCCGGGTGTTAATAAAATTTTAAGCTAAGTTTCCAAGCTTAAACCCGAACCGATCCAAAAAATGAACCTAAAATTTTACTGAAATCCAGTCCGAATAAAAATACTAAAATTCGAGCCCAGCCCGACTTGTACTAATTTTTTTATATTATTATTTTTATATTAAAAAATTTTTAAAATATAATACATTAAACACACTAAAAACATTAAAATAAATATTTACCAACAAATTAAAAAATATATTTATACTTAAATAATTCTATCGTGCAACTTAACAAGTAAATATTTCTAAAATGGTAAAAAAATTAACAATAAAATAAGAATTATATAATATTCAAACAATAATAAAAATATAGTAACAATATAATAATAATATTATAGAAAAACCATAGAAACAACAGTAAAATAGCAGAAGTTTTTTTTTTTTTTTTTGCAAATTTGAACCCAAATTGAAAAAAGTTTATTGTGACCCAACCCATTTAGAAAATGAGCATTAATTTTTTGTCAAAGTTCATTTTTTTAAGCCTATATTTTTAACCAACTCTTTCTACTTTTCAAATAGACCTTCAAATCAGGTGACCCGACTCATCATCAATTCTAATTCTCACTAAATGAAAACAAGGCAAGTAAAGTAATTTTCCATATTGCCAACTGCTTACTTTAATTATAATATACTATGTTAGTCGGACAACAGTGTAAGAGTCAAATACGAGTATATTAACTTTTTCCAAGTTTTTCCATATATTTGGAATATCCTTGCCTAAAACCTTTATCCAAACATGCGTTGGACATGGGTGTAAACACGAATACTTCAAGGAACATCATGATACACTCCTTTAATGAATAGCCATTGAAGACCAGTAAATATATGGATAAGATTTGGAGTAAAATGCAGTAGTCCGCTTGATAGAACAAACATGTTTGTGTACATGAATGAAGAATAAATTACAGTGTTCTTTCATTCTCATAATTCAACTATATAATGATATGCAACCCCATCAACAAACTTAAAGCATGCAATAAATGGATTACCTTTTGATCATCTTACTCTCTATCCTTCACTAAATTATTGATCATGTTGACCAAAGGAACAGTTCCCTTACCCATAATCTCTAACCTAGAGGTATTAGAGGCATGATAGAACAGTGATAGCCCAAAAGTTATGAGTTCTGGGAGAAACAATCTAGATGACAAGAATCCATGCCAATAATGAGGTTCCAAATCGAAAAACGCATCAAAAAACCTTCTCGTTGCTGGTAAATCGAGCTTAAGTAGAATATCCATCCCGAAACAGAAGAATTCCCTTTGTCTCCTTCTTTGTATTGGCCATAAATCTCTCCATACTTCAGTAGACAATTTGTCTCCCATCAAGTTCTTTCCCGGATCAAGGCACCGGACGATAGCATCCGCAACGATTGGAGCAGCTGCTAGTGTTCTTGCAACCATGTAACCCGTCGACGGGTGCACCATTCCCGCTGTTCCGCCAATTCCCACAACTCTTTGGGGTAAAACCGGAAGGGGACCGCCCATTGGAATGACGCAATGCTCATCCTCTTCGATGCTCTTAACTTTTATTCCTAGGTGCTTTAACCTAGCTACCATTCTTTCCTTGATATCATCCATAGGCAAGCCTGGTCGAGCAACTAGAGAAGTTTCCTCGAGAAATATTCGGTTTGACGAGAAGGGCATCGCATAAAGAAACGTGGGAATTCTACTATTTCTCTCCTTCAACTCCTTACTATCGGAAAGATGCGAATCTCTCCAATCCATAAAAACCATCTTTTCAACATCAAAAGGATGTTCTTCAACCTCAGCTAGAATTCCATAAGCCATTTGATACCCCGGATTATATGGCTTATCATATTGAACAAGACACCTCGAGAATCCAGTAGCATCAAGAACAACAGTAGCTTGAACCGTAACACCGTCATTACAAATCAATAAAGACTTTGATTCCTCATGAATAACCTTAATAACCTTTGCTTGATGGAATTTCACACCATTAGATATACACTTTAACAGCATTTTCGACTTAAGCTGTTTCCTATTAACCCTTCCATAAGGTCTATCAAGATCTTTCTTTTTTCCATCATCAATATACACAACAGCACCAGACCAGGTTGTATCAAGACAATCAAGCAAATCCATAGCTTCAAATTCATCAACCCAAACACCATAATTATTAGGCCAAATCAATTTTGGTGATGGATCAATTGAACAAACTGAAAGTCCTGCTTGTGAAACTTGTTGAGCAACAGCTAAACCAGCAGGACCACCACCAACAACAGCTAAATCCACAACAGCACCTTTTGATGGATCAAACATAGGAAGTTCATATTCTAAATTTTCCTTTTTAGTTTCAGGGACTAACTCTAAAAGAGCACTACTACTTGCCTTAACCTTAACACAACCATTAGGGACTCTTCTTTTCTTAGGAACAAACTTAACTTCTTGGTGGGTTTTACAAGCTTTTTCTGAAAACCCGTGGAGTAAAACTGAAAATTCAAGCTTGCTATGTGTTCTAAGTAAAGTATCCATGGAAATTTCAATAAAGGGTCTTTTAATACCTACTCAAAAACCAAACTTGGATCTTCAAAAAAAAAAGCTTTACCATAAAAAGTTTAGTCTTTTAATAATCCCCAGCTCAGAAAATCAATTGCATCCAAGGATTTGAAACTAAACAAGCCATTAACACTTGTAAACATTGAAAAAATAATGAAGACTAAAAGAGAAGAGACTCACCAAGACATGGAAATGAAGTTAAGAAATGGAGAGAAAATTTGGGGGTACGGGGCTCATTGATGGAGCTTTCACAAAAACAAGAGATATATGTGGCAAAAGGTAAAGCTTGTGTGGTCTGCCCTGAACGACAAAGGGAACTGTAGATGGAATCCCTTTTTTTTTTCTTTTGCTTTTTAGGGATTTTTTTCATAGAACGATAAATAAATATAAAGAATTGACAAATTAATCTTTACACGTTAGATCAAAATATAAATTAATCTTTAATTAGTAGAATAATTAGATAATTATATGTAGTATACCACTTGTACCTATTTTGAAGTACAGGAATCAATTTTTAACTATAAAAATAGAAAATAAATTTAACAAAATAATTAATTTTTTCTTTAATTTAACATATAAAAATTAATTTTTTATTTTTTAAATAAATAAAAAAAAATATAATTTAATTCTTAATATAGAAGCATTATGATAGTTTTACCATAAATCATTTCAGAAAGTGGAGATAGGCCAGCACCAAGTTCATCTGCAGTACAACAGAGGTTTAGTTTTATGGATGGATGGATATCCACGTGTCCACTTAAATCCAACACTACCAATTTCTTCTTTTTTGGAACGAAAAACTACCAATATTATTGCTTCATGTAAGAAGATTTTAATATCCAAAATAATTAGGGAAAAGAGAGGATTCACCCTCCTAAAATGTGGAATTTCTCTTTTAACACCTTTTATAATTTATACAATTTTACATTAATAAAATTAAAATTAATTATATTTTTATTTTTAAAAATAATAAAATTTTGATTTTATTTTTAAAAAGTTATAAAAATATAAACTATTAAAATGAAAGAATTATATTTTTATTAAAAACATATAATTTAATTTCGGTACCATTAAAAAAATTTAACATTGTCTAGTGAATTTTTAGATTTTATAAGTAAGATCAAAAGATTGACAAGTATCTTATAAGAATACAGTAAAAAATTTAAAATATATATATATACTTATAAATTTTTTAAAATTATTTTTAAAAGAAATTATTATTATACCAAATACTCGATATTTATGCATTATAAGACAAAAACTAAAATTCACGAACATGGAGTGACAAAGACAATTTTTTTTGCAAAAATTAGAATTATTTTTAAGTAAATAATTATCTTTAAAAAAATGGAAGTTCTTTTAAGAAATTATTTTAAATTTTTAGAGAGCAAATTTTCAAAAAAGAATAAATACTAGCAATGTGATAAAAATACACAAGATAAATATGTCATTATTTTGTTAAATTAACTGATCCATTAGTTCAATAAACAGGAATTATCAAAGTAAAAGAAACAAATAGTGATAATATTTATGTCATACAAAAAATTACAAATAGTAAAAAAAAAATTTAATCAATCATGGTAAATTTTTTACTAGCAATGAATACCCTTTTTCAAAGCAGGGACCAATTTGTTGCCACCCAAAAATTAACTCTAACAGCTTGGTAGGGTATTAGATTAATCTTAAGCATCTACAACACCACCCTGATTATCATCATGGGCACTCCGGGTCAGATTATCGGTAGCAACTGTCTCATTTACTGCACCGGCATCATCGTCGCTACATTCGGATGCGGAGCTATCATCCTTCTCTGGACACTCCAGCTGCACACATTCAGCTACTTCAGTACTACAACTATCTGAATCAGGGCTTCTACTTGACTGTGCCAAGTCAGCTTTCTTCACGACGTTGAGCATAAGTCCATTAATGACCTTTTCAGGTTGTAAGAGATCACCTTCAGTGACCATAATGCTAGAACCATTAACAGGCGGTCTGTTCCCGAAATCCCTTTGATCAAACTCGTGTTCTGAACCTCTATCTGATTTCATCATCCTCGGACTGTGACTAAATGAATCCCCACCGCATATCTGAAATCCAGGAGAACCAGGATGAGCCATTAGACCTTTGTTCACTTCAGCTTCAGCGTCTAGATTTTGGACAAAGTCGATGAACAGATTTGCAGAACTCGTCCTCATCAACGGACCACCAGATCTTGTCCAAGAATGTATGTCTACACCTTCTGATTCACTATCACTTCCATCGTAGGCACTGCGATGGGCTCGTAAATTCCTAGCAGGTGGTGGTATTCCCAAAGAACTACCTACTCCGTGATGCAAAGACGAAGTAACATCTGTGAGAAGGTCTTCTTCAAGGGAGCCTGATGAGTTTTCTCTTGCAATGCAATTCCAAGACGGGATTCTCTTCGAAGCATTGAATTTGGTTGTTGTGTTGGCAAGAAGACCATGAGATGAAGCGGCAGCAGCTCTGTCAGCACTCCGTTTAAGCCTACGCATGTGGTTAAGAATTGCAACACACTCATCGAGGGCAAGCTCAATGCCGCAATTTGCTTTCATAGCTGACAGCTTCTCCCAAGTGCATCTTCTCCCTTGGTTGGCTGCCTTTTGAAGCTCCACAAGAGTTGGGTTTTGTAGAATTTTCAAGTACTGTTAATAGTTAAAAAACAGCATAGATAGAGTCAGACAAGGTTTGAACGGAACTAAACCCAAGTGCTCAAGCTTTCACCAATTTTTAATCTGAATGTAACCAAAGATAAGCCTAAAAATGATTTTGAACATACCTGAGAAACTGTAGCTGGCATAACCACGGTAATATCACCCTCCCAATCTTGAGCAAATATCTTGGCTAGTCCCCCCATACGAAATCCCAGTTCAAGTATTTGGCTACATCTATGTTTAACTTCCATCTCGGTTAGGTGCGCAAACTACAATTTAAAAACAATAAAACTAGTTCATTTCATCATTCAAATAATAAGACAAGTAAACAGACAAAGGCATCATAACAACAACTACCAAGATCGTAATATGGTTTAAATACACCCACAAACATAAACCAAGATCATAAGTGTAACCAATATAAACATACCTTTGCCGCAAAGTTACCACCATGGGCTCGAACAAACTCCTTTACCCTCAAAAATGGTATGATATGAGGGTTTGCTTGACTCACAATGAAATGATTGACATTGAACAGCTCCTTAAGTTGCATCATAGGTAAATCGACCTCCAAGCTACCATCCCTCCATCGACGAGCAGTTGCACTAGAACCCTCCTCGGGATCCAAATTAAAGGGAGGATGGTAAGGAACGAGTTCCCCACTCCTATCTTTCGCCATTAGTTCCTGAGCTTCAAAAAGGCCAGGAAAAGCACAAGAAGCGCTTACGGCACTCCATATGACAACATGAGGTGAAGTCAAGTAATTTAGGCATCGAGGTGGCTCATGTTTCCTTGGTGAGCAAACTGTTATTCCGAGTACTCGACCAGTCATATCATAAGCCTCTTGAAATGTAAGATTACTTGTAAGGTGTCTTAACATCCATTGCATGTGTCTGATCTCATGAACAGCCCCTTGTCTCATGACTCTCCTAACAACTGCAAATATTCCACCCAGTTGATCATAAAACTGCAACGACCGCCAAGAGTCTTCGAAGAAGCTTTGCAGCTCGGGCCATGACCTTGTACCAACAATAGCACACATAATGGATCCTACACTCGAACCAGCGATTATCCTCGGTAAAAGCTTATGCTCTACTAGTGTTTTAACTACACCAATATGAAATGCTCCAAGAGAAGCACCCCCACTTAAAAGCAACGCCGTTCTACCAAATGCATGCCTTGTTTCATGCATAAAAGCAAGCTTCTCTTCCAAGGAAAGCTCCTCTGAATCAGAGTCACAAACCATTCTCAACTGAGTGGAGACCTCATCAATGTAATCCTTGATGAGTTTAGGCACATGAAGCCTTCCTTTATGAAGCTCAGGATTACACATATTACCAAGATTTCTAATAAGATCAGCTCTCATACAAAAGATAATATCCCTAAGAGATCCATCTTGGCGACGACGCTGAAGCTCTTGAATCTTGTTTCTCACAAGTTCCTCATCATAAAGATTTGATTCATTCATCTTCGGTGTTTCTTTATCAAGCATCTTAGCAGCATGAGCCCATTCTTCATATGTCAATGCAGTTCTCATCATATTTCTCCAAAATTTCCTTCTATAAGCCATTTCAGCCCTGAACTTTACATTCGTGTACCGTTTCACCAAAAAAGCAATAATAGTCACCAATGCTAATATCCCCTGAGGATTCCGGGGATGCAACCATGATATCAATGGCGAAACCAAGTTCTTACATCCATAGAATAAATCCACCAATACATGAAAAATTTGATGCCTGAAATGTGCCATTGACTTACACAACAGGATCCTAAAAGCAATCGTACGACCAATGATCGTCGAAGGACCAATCGCAAATGAATCAACACTGGCCTCATTAGTTATATCCATAGCTAGTTTGCAATAAAGATTTTCTAACAGGGAATGAAAGCAAACAGTATTGGCTTTGTTTTTGCACCAAATATCAGAGAAAAATACAAAAAGACACTAATGGATTTGTTCACCAACTTGAATTCAGAAACACTAAAGATCAATGAGAAACTGATCCTATAACCCTAAATTCACCTCCTTCTTTTTCTTCAAATATATAGAAAATTAAGCGGATTAATATATATCCCAATTGAAAAGGAAAACAAGCAAAATTTTCTATTTAAAGATTAAGAGTTAGATAGTTTCCAACCTCGTTCAGCTCCCGAATTCCAACAAATTTCTGACTATCTACAAAAAAACCAACAAGAACCCAAATTCTCTTAAAATCTACAAATCCAAATAAAAGAAAACCCAGATTCTAATTCCCATTACACACACAAGAAACCAAGAACCTGTTCGGTTTCTCTTTTTTTTCCACAAGAATCTAAACGAAACCCAAAAAAGGTCTCAAAGAAGACAATAATTATCACCAGTTAAAAAAACCATGGGTTTTCCTTTGACAATTCCAAAAAATTGGGGCAAATAGCTAACAAAGGAAAACCCAGGAAAAGAAAACCAGATACATCCCCATCGAGTGCTAATATAATATGAAGGCCAGTAGGCTAAATATAAACATCCAAAAGCGAAATTATTGGGGGAAAGGGAAACTTTGGGATCTGCTAAAAGAGATAACGGTGCCAATGTGAAGGAAAGATTCTGGATAGAGAAAGAAGATTATATAAAAAAAAAACAAAATAAAGGAGAAGATAAGATTCTGATCGTTGGGAAACTAACTTTCTATTTATAAAAAAAAAGCATTAAAGAAACAAAATTTTGAAAGAAAACTTTGGGTTGTGTTAAAGCTTTGGTTTTTAGCTACGATTTTGTGTAGCTTGGAGGGATGGGGTCTTGGTTGCTTTTGCTTGCAAGCAACAACTGCTTTAAATTTGTGAGGAGATTGAGAGTAGAATTCAAAATTCTAGCGAGGGGGGTTTGGCTTTCAATGTAAACAGATAAGTTCGTAATGAATTACGTCAGATTTTGGTGGCAACAAAATGTACTTTTTAGTTGATTCAACTCACCTTTTATTATTATTATTATCGAAGTCAGCAAAATGTTAGATTTTGAATTCAGGACTGTTACCTCGATCATAAAGGGAACTTGTCCTTTTATCTCAACTCTATTTATTACATTGCAAGTCTCTCAAACTATAAGTGCGGATGCACTTAATAATTAAACCGAACTTAGATAAATATAAAATATATTAATATCATGTTTAAATTTAACCTGAATTCAATCCAGTTTAGCTCATGAACAGCTTTATTTGAGTGATGTCTCTTTTATATTTGTTTGAGAGTGACACAAACTTGCCTAAACACCTTTATTTATATAATGTAAGATTAATGCATTCAATTTATTACTTTCTTAAAGGTGAATGTACGTATCAAGTCTCTTTATTATAAAGATTAGATTAAAATAATTCTTTATTATTAAATAGATAAATTTAATTCTTGTACTATAAAAAAATTAAATAAGATAAAATTAAAATAGAGTTAATATTTATTATTTACTGTGTAACTCCAAACAAAATATTTCATCTGATTTAATCTTATTTGATTATTTTTTCTAGTACAAAGATTAAATCAATTCATTTAATAGTAAATGGACTAATTTGATCCAATATGTATAATAGAGGGACTTATCAAAAAAATTGAGGAGGTTATGCAATACCAGACAAGAAATGCGTATGGGGATGGTGAAGCGACGTAATAGACCAAAAAATAAACGTGGAGCATAATAATATAATATAGCATTGCACAGAAGGTGGATATGAATAACAAGTAACCCAAACGTGGCATTTATGTCCCACTTCCCACCTTTCTTTCCATATAAAACTCTGATGGTTATTGGTAATTCGGATAACGTTTTCTAATATATAGAGTTGTAATATTAGGTAGCCATGAATATCATTATCATCTGCAGCAAGAAAACTTATCAAGGACCTGCGATTTTTTCGGTAAAAGATCCTTATACTATGAGTTAGATTGCATTGACAACGATGTCTGCTAGATCAAAAGCAAATTAATCTTTTTATTAAAAATTTCATTAATTTCTACTATTAAAAACTGATTTGTGTATGTTAACATGAGGTACCACGTGTAACTATTTGATTATTTTGCTAGCTACACTGATTTTTAACTATAGAAATGGACAAAATTTTCAACAGAAAAAACGGTTTGCTCTTTGATCGAATGTAAATAGAGAAAAATACAATCTGATTCCTAGTGCAGAGGACTCCAGGATGTATTACCGATTTTCACACAAGTGTTTTAGCTTTTTTTCCCCTCAACAAATTGTATGCAAGGTGCAATTTCGAGAATGAAATTGTATGCATTCATATAAAAATGGTATATGAATAGACATAGACAACATAAACAAAACTTTCTATGCAAATAAGATGCTTGATCGACCAAAAATCCATCTTTGTAACATAACAATACCAGCATACAAGGAATTAAGCAATGAATCACTAACAGAATCTAACGCCAAATTCAACCCAAAATCCAAGAAGACAAGCAATTATCAATTGAACAAGCACATGAAAAACTTCCTTCATAATTCCAAAGTACGATAAAGGACATCGGAACAAGGAAACTAAAAGCTAGAAGTTCCTATAAAATCCAAGATTTGCAGTTAATGCATCTCTCTTCAAAAGAAGGCTGATAGAAGTAAAAAAGGGTATTCATGTTCTTCAACATACAACACTAATTGCATCTGTTCAAGACTCGAAATGCCATCAATATAAAGCAAACAAAATCAATGAATCACTAGCAAAATCTAAGCCAAATTCAAACCAAAATCCAAGACAAGCAATTATTAATCAAACAAGTGCAAGAAAAATTCCTTCATAATTCGAAAGTACAAAAAAGGATACCGGAACGAAGAAAAATTATGTTTTCCATCCTTCCAGTTTTCTACCCCTCCAATTTTCTTTCCACTCTACTAAGCAAAGCCTAAAAGCTAGAAGTTCCTATTCACCTTCATTAGGAGATGAACAAAAATCCAAGATTTGCAGTTAATCATAATGCATCCCTCTTCAAAAAAAGGCTGATAGAAGTAAAAAGGGTATATTCATGTTCTTTAACATACAATACTAACTGCATCTGTTCGAGAATCGAAATGCCATTCATATGAAGTCAACAAAATCATTATCAAGCAATAGTGGTTTCACTTTTACATACAATTCATATCATTCTTATGGGGTGAGTCAAAGCTAAAACTAAGCAATTCTTCAAAATTTTCTTCACAATTTCATTCATAAACTACCATTATCACCAACAACAATGGAGAATACACAAAAGTAAACCACTAAAATTACCACAAAGTAACAATAGTTGCCAAAAATACAAGCAAAAAAAAAAAAAGATTTTGTAAATAAAAGTAAAGTTCTGAAACCTGCTCATCTACTCCTCTGCTGCATCTTTTCTTTTTCTTTTCTTCTTTTTCTTCTTTTCGGTTTCATCCTCAGCCCCTGCATCAATTGCACCGTCAACAACAGCAATAGCCTCAATAGCCTCCTCATTCTCTTTGTTCTTCTTCTTCTTCTTCTTCTTCTTTTCAATTTCATCACTCCCTGCATCAATTGCACTATCAACAACAGCAACAGCAATAGCCTCTATAGCCTCCTCATTCTCTTTGTTCTTCTTCTTCTTCTTCTTCTTCTTCTTTTTCTGCTTTTCAATTTCATCACCCCCTACATCAATTGCACCATCAACAACAGCAATAGCCTCAATAGCATCCTCATTTTCATTGCTCTTCTTCTTCTTCTTTTTCTTCTTTTCAATTTCATCATTCCCTACATCAATTGCACCATCAACAACAGCAATAGACTCAATAGCATCCTCATTTTCGTTGCTCTTTTTCTTCTTTTCAATTTCATCACTCCCTACATCAATTGCACCATCAACAACAGCAATAGCCTCAATAGCATCCTCATTTTCATTGCTCTTCTTCTTCTTCTTCTTCTTCTTCTTTTTCTTATTTTCAATTTCATCACTCCCTGCATCAATTGCACCATCAACAACAGCAATAGCCTCCTCATTCTCTTTGTTCTTCTTCTTCTTCTTCTTCTTTTTCTTCTTTTCAATTTCATCACTCCCTACATCAATTGCACCATCAACAACAGCAATAGCCTCAATAGCATCCTCATTTTCATTGCTCTTCTTCTTCTTCTTTTTCTTCTTTTCAATTTCATCACTCCCTACATCAATTGCACCATCAACAACAGCAATAGACTCAATAGCATCCTCATTTTCGTTGCTCTTTTTCTTCCTTTCAATTTCATCACTCCCCATATCAATTGCACCATCAACAACAGCAATAGCCTCAATAGCATCCTCATTTTCATTGCTCTTCTTCTTCTTCTTCTTTTTCTTATTTTCAATTTCATCACTCCCTACATCAATTGCACCATCAACAACAGCAATAGCCTCAATAGCCTCCTCATTCTCTTTGTTCTTCTTCCTCTTCTTCTTCTTTTTCTTCTTTTCAATTTCATCACTCCCTGCATCAATTGCATTATCAACAACAGCAACAGCAATATCCTCAATAGCATCCTCATTTTCATTGCTCTTCTTCTTTTTCTTTTTATTCTTTTCAATTTCATTACTCCCTACATCAATTGCACCATCCACAACAGCAACAGCAATAGCCTCAATAGCATCCTCATTTTCATTGCTCTTCTTCTTTTTCTTATTTTCATTTTCATCACTCCCTACATCAATTGCACCATCAACAACAGCAATAGCCTCAATAGCATTCTCATTTTCATTGCTCTTCTTCTTTTTCTTCTTTTCAATTTCATCACTCCCTACATCAATTGCACCATCAACAACAGCAATAGCCTCAATAGCATCCTCATTTTCATTGCTCTTCTTCTTCTTCTTCTTTTTCTTCTTTTCAAATTCATCACTCCCTACATCAATTGCACTATCAACAACAGCAACAGCAATAGCCTCAATGGCATCTACATTCTCATTGCTCTTCTTCTTCTTATTTTTCTTTGTTTCAATTTCATCAGCCCCTATGTCATTAGCACCATCAACAGCAGCAGCAACAGCCTGATCACTCTCTTTGCTCTTCTTCTTTTTCCTCTCAGTATCTATTGAACCGGCTTCAACCCCATCTTCATTTTCCTTCTCAGTCTTCACTTCGGCTTCCACATCACCATCCTCTTTATTCTTCTTCTTCTTTTTCTTTTTCTTTTTCACTAGAACTTCAACTTCATTTTTCTCATCACCACTAGCTTCATCCGATTTCTTCCTTTCCATTTCCACCACTACAATCTTCTTTTCCAACATAGAATCCCAACCATCAGGCAACACAACATTTCTCAACCACTCTTTAGGAGTACTGTCGTTAAAGAGTGCAAGCGGGTCAGCAGAAGCAGCAATGCTTGCAACCATAGAATCCTCATCGGCAGGCATCGAACACACTTTAGGAGTATCGTCGTTTGGGTTATCCAATTTGGTTTGGGGTTTAACCATGAAATCTTGGTCGGGTTCTTTCGTTTCAGAACTGGGTTTGGTTTTTTCTCTTACGCTTTTTCTTTTCCGAGCGAGAAAGGTCGAGATTAGGCTCAGACATGGTCGCTCTTCTTCATTTCCTTTCCTTTTCCTTTTGGGTTTAGGGTTTTTAAAGAAGGAGATTTACAAATTGCAGCTATAGGGTTAGGGTTTTGGGGGATTTACTGGTCCGTGTGGGCTCGATTTAACTTCAAATTGGGGGATTGGGCTTTCATTTTATAGTTCTAAAGGTTTTTTATATAAAATAATAAAAAAATTACTAAAATTATTGACGGTGTCATGTGACTTACAAGAAAAAAAATAAAAAAAAGGAATTAAAAAAAAGATGGGGCGAGCACGTGATCGATTGGTCACATCGAACAATAGGGTGTCAAGTACCACCGACACACCCCCAACTTTTTTTTCTCGACTTTTTTTTTAATTTCTTTTCCTTTTCTATTTATATAAACTGATCGTCCTGGCTGGCAGTATTGTAACACTCATTAAACATTCTTTTGCTTTTTCTCAACTATTTTTTTGTCAGACTTTTTTTTTTAAAAACTACTAGTGGCGGCACTATTATAATTTTTTTTCTATTAAAACTTTTTTTTTTCTTTTCGCCCTTTTTAAATGGTAGCAAGGAGAGAAAATCTAGTGTGGTGTCATTTGACAGTACGATAACACCCATATTTATGGTAAAAAACACCACATTTTTATAAAAATTTGAGTGCAATACCATTTTCATAAATTTTTTATTATTTTAATAAAAAAACCCTAGTTATGCACTTTCCTAGACTAGTGCATTTAAGACACTGGTGCTAGCAAACTACTTGAGCTCAACACGATAATTACCAAATCAGTCGAGTAGAATTTGAGCTTAGTAATGCTTGACTTGAATGACTCATGAGCCTCATATATCTTTTCATATTTTATATTATTACATTATGTTATTGCCCTTAATATATATTACTAACCCTAAGCTTGAATTTGAGTACAAATATTAGTAAACAAATTTAATTGTGCTTGAATAGTATATCTCAAGCGAAGCTTGAGCTTAAAAATAAATATTTGATCGAGCTCGAGTATCGAGCTTGAGCTCCACTTGATTACACTCTTATAATCCCCCTAATTTGATATGAATAAAGAAATTCCAAATAATAATAAAAACACAATTGAGACCTTCCACTAATGAAAATAATTGCTGATCAAGAAGATAATGTGACAAATACAAACATTAAAAAAATTACATGTGGCACGTCCATGTAATTATGTTATTCTAGCATATCATATCTAAGCACCGCAAAATCACATTACGACAATCATGATCTAACATGAACAAAATATATATCATTCGTACATTGCTCATATCCGTTGTCCTAACATAACAACTTACACTTACAAGACGGGGCATCAATAGGAGGACTTGATTCTAAAGAGTACAAAGTTAATATGGGGACGGGACATGGCACCTGAGGAATGACCAAGGACATCCCCATGTAAAGCCTGCAAACATTGAAGTAAGGCAATTGGCTCTCTCCTCTCACCCTCCAAGTTATCTTCCTTCTTCCTCTTGAACTCCAAATCCCTTTATGAATCTAAAATCTCTTCGTCTATTTATGACTCTTGATTCAATGAATGAATTGTCACCAATGATTATCATCCCAACCTTATCACTTTCAACTTTTTATAATTTAATCCTCTTTTATCTTTAACTTAAAAAAAAACTTCAAAAGAAATAGAAAGTGTTCTAGGGAGAAAATGAAAATAGAAAAAAAAAAGGTAAAAGAGGACTTTATTTTGGTGTTTGGTTTGCTAGGAAAGTGATGCCTCTAAAAGTAAATAGGAAAGATCGCTATTCTAATAATGTATAAAAATAGATTTATTTTAAATTAAAATGAAACAAATACGATAGAAATAGTATAACTTATTTTTAAATAAAAGTTTTTTAATAAAAATAATTTATATATTTAAAAAATTTTAAAATTTATAGTTGCTAGATAATATATTGAAAAGTTGTCACATGCCATCAACAAATTGATTATCAATATACTACGTCAATAGAAACTAACAGTATTAATGCAAAAATACTAATCTAAATTACAAAATACAATTAGGTCCAAAAAAAATTAAAGTACCAACTCAATATATTTAAACAAGTTAAAGGAAGACAAACTATATAAAAAATCATATATAAATTTAAACCTAAAACTTTTAAAATTAAGATTTCAACAAAACCTCATTTAATTTTTATAAAATTATTTTTAATTTTTTTTTCCATCATTAACGTGCCACAATCAAACACACAGTCTAATATAATAGCCATAGATTGATCTATAAATATAAAAATCCTGAGATGATGAAAGATGATTCTCTCTTTTTTCCTTTTTTCTATTTTTTTTTCTAAAATTTTACATTCTTTTTTACATTTTTTTTCCTTTTTGATATATCGTCAACTAGAAACAAGGGCATTAGAATGGTAGCAGAGTTATAGAACTTGAAAATCTACAAAGGTTAACAGTTACAAACGACCAGAGAATTTCAGCTAAAACCTGGACGGCTAATACACACATTCAACGAGGTTGATGGATGCAACGACGACCACTTTTAGCATTCACAGTCTTCGCCGGCTTCTCCACGTATTTTGCCGGTTCTGCTGAAAACCGAGGACTAGATGGCACCAAACTCAGATTCTTCATCAGAGATTCAACACCCTTCTCAAAGCCTAATGTAATTTGATAAAATGATAAATGCAAGTAGTAGAAGTAGAATCGACAAACACACACATAATTCTCCATTTCCAGAGTCGTAAGAATTTATTTACTCGTACGTACCACCATTTGACGGTAAAGGAGGTGCTATGGTTTCCATTTCATTAGATTGGATGAACTCTTCGAACTGGAGATCTTCGTCAGAGACAAAGTCAAAGGGATCTGCAAGCAAATCAACAATGTCATTGACATCAAATACATCATCCTCTGTGTTGTCGTAAAAGCCATCTTCATCCTGGTTCTGGCTGATCCAATAGTCACGGTACCATGTTGTTGTCGTAACCAGTTTCCACCATTCGGGTGAGAAATCCTCCACTTGGCGATAAACAGCCGGAACAAACAGAGGGGCATTGGGGTTCAATGTTGACGATCCACCCGCAACTAGAGCCATTCTACCAGTCTTGTTTACTTATCCCTTTAATTCTGTAACACAAATTGGTTTAAACAAAATCAACAACCAAAGAAAGAAATTACAAGCGATTAAAACAGATCTTCGGGCACAACGATCTGATCACTTACAAAAACATCAAAAGATAAGTCAAAAAGAATCAAAACATAAGACTCATCAATCCATTCATGATTAGAAAATTGAATTAAAACAATCATAACTTCAAATTAAAATTATCATTCAAATCATCACAGTCGATGAATAATCTATCTAATCATAGCTTAAGGATCTTTAAGATCAGACGACAAGGAGTATTTACTCCTCACATACAAAAACCTAACTTCATTCATATTTTAATTTTACATCAATCAACAAATTCAATTCAATTCACTTTCAGCAACTTTTCATTCACTTTCTCACCAACCAAAAAACAGATCAAACCAAAAAAGAAAAACAGATGAAATTTTGACTTTGCAAAAACATGATCATGCAAGCTTAAGGATCTTTAAGATCAAATTCCCGTTTGTTGACCGAGAAAACGGATGACAAGAAGTATTTACTATTCATACATGTAAGCCTAACATCGTAATTCATATTTTAATCTTACATCAATAAATTCAAATTCAAATTCCGCAACTTTCCCTTCACTTTTTCACCAACCAAACAACAGATCAAACCAAAAATAAAAACAAATGAAATTTAGACTTTACAAATACATAATCATGTAAGCTTAAAGACCTTTAAGATCAAATTCCCGTTTGTTTATCGAGAAAACTGATGAAAAGAAGTTTTTACCACTCAGACATGTAAACCTAACATCATAATTTATATTTTAATTTTACATCAATCAATAAATTCAAATTCATTTTCCGCAACTTTTCCTCCACTTTTTCACCAACCAACAACAGAAAAAGCAAAAAAGAAAAGAAAAAGAAAAAAAAAAGGAAAACAGATGAAACTTTTGACTTGTAAGCTTGAGGATCTTTAAGATCAAATTCCCGTTTGTTTACCGAGGAAATGGATGAAAAGAAGTTTTTACTCCTCATACATGTAAACCTAATAAATTCAAATTCGTTTTCCACCACTTTAATTTCATTTTCTCACCAACCAAACAACAGATCAAACAAAAAAAACGAAAAAAAAAAAGGCACATAAAAACTTTAAAAATTTTCAAATCAATAATTTTACCTTCGATCAGCGTAATCGAAAACCTCTTTCGAAATTATCAGTTGAATTTTTGCAAAAAGCTTTGGAAGAAAGGGGAAAGATGGTGAGCTCCTTATATAGGGCAGGAAAACCGAACCTGATAGGTTAGGGTAAGGAGGATCAGGTTCGGTAATTATCCGAAGCAAGGAACTTTGATAGAAATATACCTACTGTACGGCCTGCTGTGAGGGGCGGTGGTGGGTCAACCATCCTTGTCGGTATTAGCTTCTTGGTTTTTAACCGTTTGCCTTTTTTGACTTTGGCTTTTACTGGAATGCGTTTTTTACCGTTCATAATGTTACCATTTAAGAAGAAAAAGGTTAAAATATGTCATTAGTCCTTGTACTCTTTGCAAAACTAAAATTTAATCCTTTTATATTTTAGATTTTTAAATTTAGATTCAATTGTTAAAATTGTTAGTGTGACATTTTAAAATAAAAAAAATACTCATTTGGTAATAATGTAACAAAAAAAGATATTGTAATGAATCTAAATTTAACAAAATAATTTTAACAGTGTTAATAGTTGAACTTAAATTTTGAAATCTGAAAGATAGAGAAACTAAATTTCTAGAAATAAAAGTATGAAAACTGAATTCTAAATTTTTAAAAAGTAAAGGTCACCCATATAAAAGAAACAAAAATTTAAAATAAGAAAAATGAAATCCTTAAATAGTTAAAATTTATCACTTTATTTAGTGAATTTTATTATTTTATTTTTATTAAAAACAATGATGGTTCATTGTTTCTAACAAAATTTAAAGATTAAGGACCACAATGATTTTTAAAATGACAAAATGAATAAAGATTAGGGACTAAATGAGGAATATGCCAAAGGAGAATAGGTGGGAAATTATTAAAGTTAATAAGTGGATAGATGAAATGTTGTGGGTCCCTGCCATGAACCTAATGACGCCAAGAAACAAAAGGATTAAAAAAGAAAGGGTGGGGATAATGATTAGATATATTAAAAGGGAAAGCAAGCAATCCGCGTAGCGCACATGCAAGTGTTGGTCAGTATGGTAAAAAACATGATTGAGAATGACACCACTTTTTGGCTTTTATTTATTTATTTATTTATTTTAATATTACCTATTCAATGTATCTTTATCATGCTACCTCATCATCTTATCTCTTATTTTATTCATACAATTTTTTTTTTATGATTTGGATTTTTTTTAAATAACTTTTGTTATGGGGTAAGAGAAAATAAATCTAAAGAAATTCTAACATGATTGGTCAATGTCCTTTATTTTATTTTAATAATTAAATATAAATAAATTATTATTATTTGATAGAGTAATAAAAATAAATCATGGTTTTGGATGAGAAAAAGAAAGTGAAGAATTCTCTTTTCAACTTGGATTCTATCACTCAAGTTGTTGCTTTTTCTTTTTTTTTTTTGTTATTTCCAACGTAGTTACTTCAATTTCAGCCACTCGAATTTTTTATATTTTTTATCTTCTTTTAAAAATTCTAACTGTTCTTAACATGATATTAAGAAATCTCATTGCTATTACTCAAATAAGCATAAAATGCTTGCATATTTGTCTATAGGTCAAATCGAATATATAATTATTAGAATAATTGTTGAGGCTCATCATGAAAAGGTTAAGAAGAAATTAGATATCTAATTGATATTCGAAATTAAAAATAAATAAATAAGATATATGGTGAGTGTTTTTTTAAATAATCTCATTATAAGTTCTGATCATATTTGCTCTTTTTAATACAATGTCTAGAATTACTCATATCCCCTCCTTAGAAAAGGGATTGTATGAAACTGTAATTCCACGTCATCCTTATCCATTTCCAATAGAAAAATGACTAATTAGTTTTTCCTCCTGAAAATTTTCAAATCGTTAAAACTTATGAAGAAAAATCTAATTTGTATTTCTACTATTGCAAAGAGATAGAGATGACGTGGAATCACAGTTTTATACAATCGTTTCTCCCTCTCCTCAACCCATAAATAGGAAAATAATGTACTTTTATACACTCGAATCTACGTCCTCTTACATTGATAACAATACTCATACCAATTGAACTAATTATCGATGTACCAAATATTTATTTATTCATAAAAAAAATGAAAAAGCGTTTCAACTTAGGATTATTATTTCGGGCAATTTCCTACTCCCTCAACTTCTCTTAAATTTTGTAATCCTTAATAAGCTTGTTTTTCCGATTTTTAGTTAGTGGCAGTTACCTTATGGCCAGTCGATGGCCTTCCTCTCCTTCCTACTCTCTTCCTTCTACTCTTTCCTTTTATTTCTTTACATTTCCTTCTTCTTCCCCCCTCCATTTTCTCCCTTCTCTACCTCACTTATCCAACGACCCTTCTGCCATGCCATTTGTCTTCCACTGTCAGTGCAAGCCTTAATATCGATTGTCGTGGGCCCTTCTTAAATAACCTCGAGATTTTTCCCATTCCCCCTAGGCTTCTAGTTGTCGGAATAGTGGAGGAGATATTCTGTGGTCTTTCCACGGTTTTCCCTTGGAGCTTGGCTCCTTTTCTCCAATAAAAAGTCTCCTCAAACTTTGTCTTTCACTGTTCCAGCAAGGTCATTGTGTTTGGTGGACTGACTCGTGCATGGCGATGTCAAATATGATTGCACCAATCCTTTAAAATCTAGTTACACCCTACTTAAAAAATTATTTTTTTAAAAATATTTATAAAAAGGACTTTACCAAATAATATTCAAAAGTTATAAAATAAAACTTAATATGTCAAAATAAAATCTAAAATTAGTATAAACCCAACTATCACGAACGACTAAGAAACATTTCAAAAAATTTGACCAAACCAAATCTAACTCGGTGCTATCCATACTAAATACGAATTAGATACAAATGTAGAACACACATTTTAGAAAAATAAATGAAAAATGAAACAGCATATGATAAAGAAATAAAGATACACATGTATAGGGTAATGCAAAACAAGATTCTAAATTATACCTTCTTTGTTCCATTCTTAGGACCGGTTTGATCTTCTCGGCTTCGTTCCGGGTTCCATCTCGTGATTGTCCGTTCTTCAACAGTGTAGTGCTCTAAACATGAAGGAGAGTTTGCACCTTGGTTATTACTATTCACGATAACAGTCAATAACGTTTTTGCAACACTTCCACAAAGACGAACTGTACAATGAACATCTGACCACACTCTCAATCGACCATTTAGATCATTATCTCCTTCTGATAGTGCCAACACCGCGTACTCAGAATGAACAAGAGCTGGATGGTGACGGTAGGCAACAAAGTCCACACCATACTGCAATCCTGATCTTACAACCCAATTTTTATGCCGAAGATGAGAATACACCTTGTAAGAAACAGGAAACACTAGCTTTTTGGATTTGAAGTAGTCCCATAGCTCTTCATTACTCTTTATGGATCCGTCTTCACCGATGACTTTGAGGCATTTGAGTGAAAAACACAAATAGAAAGCTTCCTCCATATCCAATTGAAACCATTGTTTGTCCTCTTGAGCTGTAATTCTCGGTCGACCGAAACATGAACGGTTGAGAAGATCAGCTAATTCAGCATCCACTTCAACAAGTACACTGCAGCTCGAGAGCAAACCCCGAGTCTCAAATTGGATCAAAGAGGATTGGAGTTGTGAGACAATTTTAGACATGGGATCAGCATTAGCTTTGGCTTGTAAGCCTTTTCCTTTCCATCTAGGCATCATTTATCCTTCAAAATACAAAAAAAAAAATAATAATAATAATAATTTCGGTTTATGCTCACTTAAACTCTTCCCAGAAACTCTCTTACTCCTAATTTTTCTTGAAGTACTTGGGTTCTATGCATATCTAGAGACGGATACATGAATATGACCGACCCTCGAAATATATAAAAAGGCTTACAAAGACTAAAAATATCTATGTCCGGCATGGTTGTTAGAACTGGACTAGACCAGTCGGTTGGACTGGGAACCAGCCGGCATATTGGTCTAAATAAAGTGGTCAAACCGGTTTTTGAGCGAACCACTTGAAACTGATTGAACCGAGTAATAACTCATTTAATTGAAACCAGAACAACGAACAAACCAGTCAAAATGAGAATCGACGATCTAACCGGTTTTTAAAACCATGATGTTCGGTACATACCCATACAGAGATTCTCATCCCTCCTATAAAAAAAACCCTTCCTCTGTCGCAATTCCGAAACGCAAGACATTTAACTTGCCATAACCAAGAACTACAATAGGAAAAAGAAAAAGACAACTTTAAGTTTGCTCTTACTTGAGAGAGATTGACGGCTACTTTAAACAAGAGAAAAGATTATCTCTACTTTCGCTTATGGAGAAATATTGTTCCAACACTTGCTGAAAGTAAATAGATGGAATATTGTACACAGTCCAAGGCTCTAATCTGCAAGAAAATAAACATTTTTTGAAATTTTCATGCTTCCAAATTACCATAACAAAGACAAATGAGAGGAAAATAGGCACACACACACACACACAAAAAAAAAAGAATACAAATTTCATTTTGCTCTTACTTGAAAGAGAGTGACGACGGGTTTGCTTTAAACAAGAGAAAAAAGATGATCAGCTTCTACTTTTGCTAGTTGAGGAATATCGTCGAACACTTGGTGAGCTAAGAAGATGCACCTAAAAACTCCATAAAAACTGTCAACACAAGTACAAAATATACCATAAAAAACAATCAGAAACCACATAGAAGTGGTAAAAACAGCAAATTTAAAGAAGAATTAAAATCGTCGTCGACCCACCGATTTGTTTAAATGAAAACAAAGCCGAACAAATCCTTGGTTTATTCGAAAGATAAAAAAGAAGAGGGAAAGGAGGTTAATGGGCTAAAACCACAAATAGGAAATATTCGAAAGATTAAAAAAAAAAAGAGCGAAAGATGGTTAATGGGCTAAAAACACTAATAGGAAATGGGCTAAAACCACAAACATAGATCATGAAATGTAATATTTAGATTATTTTTTATCAAATTACATTTAAATTATTAAAATATTAATTATAAAAAAATACGAGAATAATTATAAATGTTAGAGATTTAAATTTTAAATCTACTAAATGTAATTTCTTAAAAGATAAAACTATGAACGAACTTAAAAAAGTTTTGGGTTCAATTAATTTCTTACATTGTTGATGACAAATTAAAGTAGGAAAGGAGATGACAATTCACACCGTGGAGAACGTGTCAAGAGCTATAACAGAATGTGTTTTATTCCTACGGTGAAGAAGGTTTAACAGGAAATATATAAGTTCTTTCTAATGTCAATGACGAGTATTTATAGGTGAGGGTGACATTCTTTTATTATTGAGTCTTAACACATGTATGGTGCAGATGTCATTAAGTCGGCCACTTGAGGAACTCAGTAGCCTTCTAAATAGACGATGATGGAATAGAGATGTCTAGACATAATCATGGATTGAAAAAATGATCCAACACGTATTATGCATATGTATGTTTATAAAATCTAGTATTTAATAAATTTTCACATTTAATTTTTTATTATAAAAAGTTATCAAAACATCTTGAAATATCTAAATTATAAGAATAATAATATGTTGAGAGTAAAAGGAAGTGATTTTCAGAAATTGAAGGTCATAAGTAGGTTGATATTTGTCTTCTTCAATGTCTGACCTTCTAAATAAATGGACATAAAAAGGATAAGGTTTCCAAAAAGTCTTAATTCCTATCATTTTATATTTCCACTTTTAAGAGAGGGTTAGAGCAAATAATTGATCTAAACGTTGAATTAATAATTGGGTGAACTTTGATTTATTAAATTTATATATTTTAATATTTATTTATAAATATTTCATTGTTAATTTAAAATTATAAATTCTTTTTAATCCACGATTCAGCTTTAATTAAATGAAATAATTGTTGTTATAAAAACAAATAAGATGCGAGTTTAAGATTATTTAAAGAAAAAAATTATGTAAATAACATATATTTAAGATTATTTAACGAAATAATTTTGCTAATTGTACAGCTTGCGTGGCACAAAATCACACTCTGTAGGAATAATCAAACATTTCACCAATTTTTTCTTTTAAATCTTACACTTGGATACGAAAGGTAAGAAATTATGGGCCATTTGATCACTGTTAAAGATATGATATATAGTACCAATGGTAAATAAGATACTATAAAGTGATGTATGAATGTTATATTCACAAAATAATCCCAAAAAGAAAAAAAAACGAATTGACAATGAAACCAACACTAGAAGAATTCAGAAACAAACCATAAATGCATCATTAAACCAAATACTATAAAGCATACCCGTTTTTATGTAAAAAAAATTGTTTATAAATATCTAATATCGTTTATAGATATTTAACATGTTTAAGATACTTTTCCAATTAATATTAGATTTGATACATGTTGACTTCGCTTTACTAAATGTTTACAAGGACTAATTAAACTATTTATCTCTAAAATTGTTTGAATCATAACTCGAACTGGCTTGACTCAATCTATGAACACCTTTGAAGCAAAATTGACTTTGTTATATATCTTTTTATATAATGGTTAACACTAGTGGGAGTAGAGGGAGTAATTTGCAAACTCTTTAACTACTTCTCCACTGCAAAATTGAATTAAAATTTTTTTTATCACTTCCCACTTTCTTTCTACCAAATTGGAAATTTTGTAATTAAAACATATTTAATAATTAAAATTATTATTTAAGCTTAATTAAAATTTTATGAATATTAATATAAAAATAATTTTATCCTTTAATTTTTTTTTTGAAAATAAATAAACCAGCTTTTACCAATTGGTAAATTTATTTTTTATATTGCCCTTATTTTGTTTTCACATAAGAATATATATATATATATATATAAATACAAATACAATCACATTGATTATAGATTATAAAATTTATATAACATCCGAATAATTACAAGTTGAATTAATAATTACAAAGTATAAATCAGATATAACTTAGATTAAAATAACTCTAGAAAAAATTTACACATGACGGGATTTAAATCAAAATAAATCTTAATATAATAATGTATGAGTTAAGCTTGAATACTCAAAATTAGATTATATGTAAAATTATAGATTAAGGGTTATTGGTATGGAAAAAAAGAGTTTCAAGGGAGAATGCTTTTTTAAAGCAATAAAAGCCAAAAGAAAATGTTAAAGTCATACAAGTCTAACAAAACTTATAAAGACATTTTTCCCCTTTTTCTTCCATGGTGAAAATGCAATAAAGTAGCCACTCAACCAAGAGAAGAAGAAGAATAGCTTTTGATTGGTGTAAGTGGTGTAAACAGAGAATGTCATAGAATAATAATTTTAATTCGAATAACTTAATAATTATTTTTGTAATTTTTTAAAATTAAGTGATCAAAATATAAATTTACTAATAGTTTAATGGTCTTTGAATGTATTTACCCTTAACTGAGATAATTAAGGGGTGGGGGAAAAGAACACGTATGCAAAGATTAGGTAGAAGAATTTAGAACCGTTGAGGTCATGTTTCATACTACATGACCTCACTCTTTTGCTTCATTTGTAGTATAAATAATAGTATACCCCTTTGTACCCAAAACTAATTTATAAGCTCCATAACTCTTTTTCTCTTTTACAATTTCATCCTGCTTTTTCATATCCTTTCCCTGAAAACTCATTTTGCAAGATATGGAATACAGTGAACCAATTCCAACTCCTACTATTTCTTCTTCTCCATCCCTTTCTCCCAATTCTTCGATCTCTTCGAACTCACCACGTTCTCCACCGTTGTCGCCGCCGCCAGTGGTTATTAGCCCATGTGCCGCTTGCAAAATTTTGAGGAGAAGGTGTGCTGATAAATGTGTGTTGGCACCTTATTTTCCTCCTACTGAACCAGCCAAGTTCGCCATTGCTCATCGTGTCTTTGGTGCTAGCAACATCATCAAGTTCTTGCAGGTGGTTTTATGGTCCTTCCTACAACTAAATTATATTCCTTGTCATGTTTTAACCCTATTGGAAATGATAATAAGGGTATTTTTTTTGGTTAAATTGGATTTTAGATTTTATGCTTAGTATAAATATCATGAGTAGTTGTTCAAGTTTTAGGATGGATTTAGATGAGTGGTGTGTTTACCTGCGATTAATATAAAAACAACGGTGGCGGTGAGATTAAATACTGTAATGATATTGTAGCATGAGACAAAAAATAAACTAAACATACTACATTGTACCCTGCCGCCCATCCAAACCCACTCTTAGTCAATTTAAAATATGAGTCTTGAATTTTGCCTAAGATCACTTATATAGTATAATATATTTAATTTTTCATCTTATATAAATTACATAAGATATAATGATAAATGAAATAATAAGATATTATAAATTTGAAATCGAGTTAGGTCAGACTTGAACTTCTAATATTAGAGCCTAAGGTTGACCCATAATTTAAACTAATCTGATTTTTCTCTAAGCTCATTTTTTAAACTTAATATTTTTATTCAAATCATCCCAAATTTTGGATAAACCTTTAAATTTAGATAAATAACTCGGTTGGTTTATCAATTTTGTTCCACTTTAATAACTACAAGTCTATTTACTTCTTAGTGTAGAAACATCACTTGCTCTCCCACCAAAACGATTTGTATTAGTCTTCCTATGGGAGGGATTGGTTGTTGTACATAGGTAGGGACATTTCATGTGGAAAGAACCCTACTTTTCTAAACAAAAATGTTGACACTCACTAATACCCACTTTGACATTGTCAAGATATGTATGTACTTAATATATATCCAACTTCTACAAATACCCTGCCTTTTCCACACATTGAAATGAAGTGATTCCCTGTCTACCAAATCTCTTTTTTTTTTTTAAAGATAAACAAAATTTTATTATAAAAAAGTCAAAGAAATGGCAAAAGAGGTGGATAGGCAATACATAGGTCAATAAATTTACCCCATACACTCATTTTTAGAATTACTCTTAATCCTTCAAAAGTTTACTGTATCAATTTAAAAGCATTCAAACCTATAATCTCTATATCAAAGAGCAAAAACAAGGGAGGCAATTAGTCGTTCTAGCACCTAAAATGATAAATTTGTCATTTAGACTTTTAAAATTTAAAAAAAAAATTTAATTAGTATAGTGATGAAATTACATTTTGCCCTCATAAAAACATTGATTTATTTCTAATTTTTTAAAGTAATTTTCTAATTTTATTCCTGCTCTAAGTTGCTACAGCAGCAATGATTTCAACTGAACTAATGCTGATTTAGACTAATTGTATTCTACTTTTGTGGAGATTTATAGTCAATATTTTGACATTAAGCCCTATTGATTTGATATAGTGGTTAAAGGTGTAACATCAACGTTGGCTAAACCATGGACTATCTGAAATTTTTGTCCGCGTGCAGGAGCTTCCAGAGTGTCAAAGGTCGGACGCGGTAAGCAGCATGGTTTACGAGGCTGGGGCAAGGATCAGGGACCCAGTTTATGGCTGTGCGGGGGCGGTTTTCCAGTTGCAAAAGCAAGTGAACGAGCTTCTAGCACAGTTGGCCAAAGCTCAAGCCCAAGTCGTCAACATGCAATTCCAACAAGCAAACGTCCTGGCTTTGCTTTGCATGGACATGGACAAGGACAAGGCACCGTCGTCTCCTCCACCAAACTCTCCACAATCAGCCGTTGATGACACTTTCATAACCAACAGCAGCTACCTAAGCTTCATGGAAGACATCAACAACGATACCAACTTAGGGTCCCTTTGGGAGCCTCTTTGGACATGAATAATGCCTCAAATTATATAAAAGAGTTAATATATCATTTGGTACCTAAGGTTTTTTTTGTGTCCCAATTTAGTATCCAGGGCACAATGAGTGTTAGACATTCGTGCTCTAGTATAAAAATATAGGTATTTAATTGGGACAAAAAAAAAACTTAAATTCAATTACTGAACATTAAAATTAAACTCAAGTACCAAACAATATATTAACCTTTCTATGAATAGTTACTCTTTGGAAATTCTCCTAACTCAAAGCTAATGGCTCTAAAGGAGGAGAAGTTGAAGGACATTGGAGTAATGAACTTAGCTTATTTTTATGGGTTTATAATGTAAACTAAGATATAAATATGTATATGAGGAGGAAGTATAAGTTTAGGATGTAATTTACTTTGATAAAGCTAAGGCAAAGTAGATAATTAAGGCTTTTTTTGTTTCCTCCATGTTATTTTCCATGTTTTTGAAGAAATAGAAATATGATCTATATTACCCTATTAAGAGTTTAATTAAATTAGTATTATTATCGATTGAGTTTTAGTTCGAATGGTATGAACATTGTTACAATGTAAGAAAATGCGGGTTCAAGTACGTTGAAACGTATGATCTTTTTATTTATGGGTTGGAGAGGGACTATATAAAATTTAAACCCAAAACATAATAATTCTTATTAATTCAAAACATAATAATTCTTATTAATTCAACTTTGTTATTTTGTGACATTTAATTTTTATTTCAATTTTTTTAATTAATTTGTGACATACAAATTTCCACCCACGTACATCATAATTTAGTTTACATATATATTTACTTGATTTCTCTAAGTTTTATCTCTACGCTCGTTGTTGAAAATTTCACAACTTTTAGGTAACCAACTTTTTGTTTAGTTGAATATTACTATTTTTTATTTTTATAAAAAGGTTTTGAGTTCAGTTTTTAAAAATAACAATAAATTGAGTCGAATTTGAGTTCGGTTTTTGAATATAATAGTAAGATTAATTTGGAAAAAGAAAATTTAAAATTTTTGTTTGATATCTAGATAATATGGATTCAAATGGGAGCACTCTTTTTCTTTTCATTAAACTTTCTATTTAATGATCCTGATATGAATCTAGAGCATTATCAAGGTCAACATTTAGATCCGGCTTTACCCAAACTTTTATGGTTCACCCCAACATTCCCCACCTGTCCGACTGTTGCTGAGCAGTTTTTGGATATCAAACAGACCTCCCCAGAAGGTAATTTTAATGTGGCCGATTTCCCCTCTTTTGCAATCAGTTTCGCAACAGCACCTGCTGCTCTAGCTAAAAGTAAAGGGAGCAAGCATTGAGCTACCCCAAATTTTGATACGAGAAAATATATAATAAAAATAAAATATATATATTTAAAAAAAGGATAAATATCAAAATTACATGAAATGTTATAAATAAACTTTAATTTTGTACAAATTTATATATGTTTTTTTTTAAAAAAAATTATATATATAGAATTTTTAGTTAATTCAATTTTCACAAATCATTAATATATATTATTATCCATATAATCATTTTATATTTACATATCACATATATAAATAATTAAATTGATTGAATTTAAAAAATAAACTGAGGTGTTTATTTCTTTATATATATATATTTGAATTAAAATTAAAATTTTATATAATTATATTAAATCAAAATTTATGTATACATTAAAATAAAAAAATAAAAAAAATGAGGATAATAGAACCTAATAAAGTGAGAAATTGTGATGTCTAGATGACTAGAAAGTCATGATTTCGTAGTTGAGTTAGGTTTAGGGTTGACTGCTTCCTATAAATTAAAGATAAAATATATCATCCATCTATTCTATGAAGCAATAAGTATTTAAATGTGGAAAAAAGAAGTCTTCATAGAGCTGCTTCTTTTGTTTTATTTTATATATATAAGAAACAAAAATTAGTGAAATAAATGGATTGAAATGTTGATGGACATGTAGAAATATAAGACTGAATGTAAGAAGGTAATGATGATGAAGTTCCTAAGGTTTGAAAGGATAATATGATTGGAATGTTATGTGTTGCGTGTGGATTGATGGGTATAAAGATTTATTTGGAGATTTATCTAAAAAAGGTTTGTACAAAAAATGAATTGAATAAAGATTTAAGGCTTGTTTTCTATTCAATCCGAGCATATGATAGAATTATTTAATTCAGGTTTAGCTAAGTTCGATCTTGAATATATTATATTATAATTATATTAGTTATATATGTTAAAATTTAATAATAATAATATATTTTGTTATTTTGTTAATGCTTTTGTTTCATATTATCTTTTAAGTTTTCGATACTTTATTTTAATGTATTTTCAATGTGTTGTTTTAGAAATTTTTAATGTATGCAATGATTTTTTTTTAATTTTGTCTCAATGCAAAAAATAATTAAAAAAATTAAATATAGGTGGGCAAGGTCGGGCCTCGAGCTTTTAATTTTCTATTTGGGTCGAGTTTATGTAGAAAATTAGATCCATTTTTCGGTTTGAGCTTGAGCAATAAAAAATAGTATAAATGTTATGCATGGACTTAGTCTAAACCCAGCTCAAATTGGCCCATGAATAGGTTTAGTATGTAGCGGCATTTCTAAAATAAAGTTGTAGATACTATTTTCAGAAATAGATCAACCGGTTGGAATACCATCGAAATCAATTTTATTTATTTATAGAATTACACTAGTGTGTGTGTTACTTGCTCTTGTGATGTGTGATTTTCATTGAGGATGAAGGTAGGTAGACTTGGAAAAAAATTTCGTGTGTTATACCTACACCTTATGAGCCAAACTTGCAGGTCAATGCCTACAGCTAAAAAGGATGCCCTGCAAGCCCATAATCTCATGAGCCTAAGACCTCACAAGCTTGTTCCATTGGGATTACACCCTTAACATGGATAGATATCTTCCATCCCTGCTTTATATATATATTTTTTAACATGATAGTTCATACTTTCAACCATAAGACATTAATACATCAATTAAATATCGATAAGTCTAGAACCAATACATGAACAACCCATGGAACTTTGGGAATTATCAAAGACACTCCCTTATAAGCATATAAACATCAAACAAAAAGATCAGGACACACTCTCGTCTTGAATTCTCTCTTTCTCCTCTAATACTTTGATCTATCTCTCTTCCTCTCCTTGCACCCCAATCCTCTCCCCTTACCACCTTTCCAATTACCATTATCTCCTTCCAACTCTTCATCCTTCGAGTGAACTATTACAAACTACCACCACTTTCATCTTGAATCAACACCATCATATATAATCTAACAAACCTTAATTAGATGAAGGCTTAAGCTCAAGAAAAGCAAGCATGCATGATAAATAAGATGATCATATATCATCAATCAATTCTACATTAGTGTTCAGTGATAAACAACAAATTAAGGAATGGGAGAAACAATGATTTATATATATAATACCACTAAGTGAGAAGAATAAGAATCAAGAGAAAGATAGCACCACAGTTACAATACAATACATCAAATTTTTTTCAGCAGCAAAGAGGGCAAACAATCAAACCATTCTCATTACACTTCATGCATTCACTTGACATCCCATCATCACCAATGATCTTATGACTACCATTACATACGAAACAAAGCACAAACCTAACACCACCACACCCTTCACAAGCTCCATTACAAGTATCCAAAGGGATACCATTGAAAAGCACCTTAAGCTTCCCTTGTTCATGTAATGTAAGTACCTCATCAGCTCCACCAATGTATCTACCCTTTATGAAAAGCCTCGGTGGCATCACTTTCCCACCCAAAATCCTCCATAGTTCTTCTTTATATTCACTATGCATTGATATATCTCTTTCGTAGAATATCACTCTGAAACTTTCGAGTAAGAACCGAACACTATTGCAATCCTCGAAGGTCTTTCGTATACCTTTGAGTGTCGTCGTGTAAAGTATGACCGACCCATCGCCGCCGGCTGGACACTTCTCTTCGAACGCTAATAAAGGGTCTCTTTCTTCTTCTTCTTCTTCTTCTTCTTCTTCTTCTTCTTCTTCTTCTTCTTCTTCTTTTTCCTCGATTCTTGGTTTTTTCTCGACATGATGGATCTCTTCATTCATCTTCATATGTTCTTTCACAGCTCGTTCAAATGCAGCTAATAAGTTAGGATCGAAGAGCGTACAAGAATTCAAATCCGGTCTCCGGAATGACGACACATCGATCTCCGATAACGGAACGGCGGTGGTGGAGCAATTCTGCCGACTACAATCCACATTCTCTTTCTCAATATTTGGCCTAATATTCTCTTTGTCGTCATCTTCTTCTTCCCCATCTTCATCTTCGTCTTCGTCAGATTCAAGATCTTTCATTAGCTCTTCTACATCGATGATTTCAGGCTGGTTTTCTTTAATAATTTCTTGCTCCTCAAATTCTTTGGTGAACAACTTGGCTTGTTCATTGGGATTCGGTGTTTTCGTATAAGAATCAATAAACCCATCAATGGCAAACACTTGAAGAACACGATCTGGCTTTAGGTAACCAACTGGTTTGATTGATTTCAGCTTCTTCAAGAATTTTCCTTTCACACTCTTCATTTTCCTTTTTTTTTTTTTCAAATTTCCCAATCCAGAAAAAGAATCCCAGAACTTAAATTTGATCCAATTTGGATACCCAAAACAAGAAAATTGAAAATAAAATCAATGATTGAACCAAAGATTTGAGCTTTAGTTTTTGTTTGATGTACAGAAAGGAGGGGAAATGGGGGGCCGAGTTTTCAACGGCTAGAAAGCTGAATATATTTTAAATTTTGCAGAAAAAAGGAAAATTGGAATCCGATGTAGACAAAGTTACTTTTGAATACGCGAATTGAGCAATAAATTAATGACACGTGGAGAGTTTCAAAGACAAACATGGAAGATAGAGATAGGTGAGTTTAAATGAAATAGTGGTTCTGTAAAGTAGAAAAGAGGGAGTGTATAACGGTCATAATGTGCTTTATAGGGTCCCTTAATGACCTCTCCATACTCGAGCTTATGTATCTTAATATTTTTTTTTTCACAACTTATACTTAAATTATTTTTTATTTTTTTCTTAAATTGGTACTTAAATCGTATATTTCTTGAACATTTTTTTAGTCACGAGCAATACTTAAACTACTATTTTTTCCATATTAATATTTCAGTTAGTTCAATCGTTAGTCAAATAGTTAAAGTCTTAATTTTTTTTAAAAATAACCAATTAAAAATTGACATGTGGTAAAAAATATAAAAAGCATTATTTTCTGACAAATTTGTTCAGGACTGTAATGATAGTCAAACCGGTCGGACCAATTTCCGGTGTAGAATTAAAATATTATTGTGCATTTGTTTTTGGCACTTTGCCAAGAAACATATAGCAACTTGGGATTTGTAATTTTGTGGATCGTTGGATTATGTATTTTTTAACAGAAAAATGAAAAAAAAATTCCAAAAAAGAAAATAATAAATAAAAGAGAAACCAAATTCCTTTGTGTAGAAGTATACAACATGAAGGAACCTCATTCTGATTGCAGAAAAAAAAGGTTGAAGAAAATGGAAAATCCACCACCTGCTCCTTACAATGAGCATTGCTTTGGTACTTTTTACTATACAAATCTCAGTCCTATTAACAAGTGTCACGATCCGTGAGTAAGGCTATACGTGACCGGAGCTAAGTCTCGGATCATAACACAAGAACATGAAGAGATGCATATGCTAAAGTTTAAATGCTTCTCTAAATCCAATACCAAAACTATGTTGTAAGCCTTCCTTACCAGCACCAGCACTGCCAGCATTTGTGGTGACATGTCCTTTCTGCATCATGGCTACAAACTCGTTGTAGTCTATGCGTCCATCCTGCATATGATTGGTACAGTATACGATAAGTGGACAAACGATACAGGCGACAAAGTGCTAAATAAAGTTTATTAATTCTTTCGAGCAACTTCGTTATGCAAAGAGAGGTAACTTAAGACTTTGTTCTTGTTCTTGGCCAATATATGGTATAATGATTGTTTTAAAATGAAGAACTTACATTATCTTGATCGACTTCATGGATCATTTCTTCAAGTCGAACATCCTCTATGCCAAACTCTTCACATGCTTGTTGGAGTTCATCGGGAGTGATATAACCACTACCATCCTTATCAAAGTAGGAAAATGCAGCAAATAAATGATCTTCTCTCTCGATTTTGTTTAGGTGCAGTGTAGCAGCTACGAATTCCCCATAATCAATTGTGCCGCTATTATCTACATCAGCCTGTTTAAGGACACGTGTGTGCATTAGAGACAACTAATCATAGCTATTCATGATTGGATTTGTATTATGAATAGATCAAAGAGCAAATCGGTCATTTCTATTAAATATTTCATCCCTTTTGTACTATTAAACACTAACATGGCTGACAAAATAGCAAGATATTGACGCGTGGCATATCACATGTGCCTCATCCTAACATGCAAAGACCAATTTTTAACAGTAAAAATAGATAAATTTTTTAACACAATGGCAAGTTTGTTTTTTGATCTAACATACAGGGACTAATTTGCCCATTTTTTTAGTAAAGCAGCCAAAATGCAATCCGACTCCTAATATAAGGGCATCCCTAGCACTTTTACCAGATTCAGAGTTGTTTATCTCAATATACAACATCCAAATTGGGTATCATACTTACTGCCTGCATAAGATCATAAATTTCAGACTCCTTAAGATTAGCTCCAACTCTTTTGAGTCCAGCTTTAAGTTCTTCGAAGGTGATTTGACCACTGTTGTCCGTGTCTATCATCTTGAACATTTCTTTGAGGCCGGCTATTTCTTCTTCAGAGAGATTCTCCGCAATCACCTGCCAGGCAAAAAGAAAGAAAAATCATGATAAACAAGTTATGATAGCTTGCGTATCCAGTGAAACCCCCCCTTTTCCCGTAGCATGTACTCAGACTTACCCTAAGCACCATTTTCTTGAGCTTATTCATTGCCGAAAATTGCTTCAAACGACTTAAAACCGCAAAATCAAGGGGCTTGTTGGGTGCAATACCATCAACCTGTATCCAAGGGTGACCTGCATACAGTTTAAACAAATTAGTAATTGGAGAAAAAACCGAGGTGCCCAACCGAAATTTATATAGTATTTCCCTTTGGCATCGACATTTTATCTTATAAACTGTTTCTGTCTGTAACATGGATAGCATGACTTACATAAAACAGCATGTGCAGTTAACCGTTTCTTGGGGTCTCGAATGAGCATTCTTCTCACCAAGTCTTTTGCACTTTCAGAGATGTTAGGCCAAGGATCTGACTCAAAATCGAGGTCACCATGCAAGACTTGGTCGAATATACCTTGCTCACTTTCTAGAGAATGGCCAAAAAGGGAGAAAAAAATGTGAAGATCAAAACATAATCATACTGGAGTAAATCAAAAGAAGTGTCACTCGGCTAAATCAATCAAAATGGAAAAATCTTAAGAATCAGCAACTTTCTTACCAGCCCAAAAGGGAGGAACGCCACTTAAGAGAATGTAAAGTATTACTCCTGCACTCCAAACATCAGCTTCGGGACCGTAATGCTTTTGTAAAACTTCTGGGGCAACGTAGTACGGACTTCCAACCACATCCGTAAATGTTTCACCTACATGGAGAAAGTGACTATGAGGATTACAAAATGCAATGTTTAATGGCATGAATGAAATCTATGTAATAGAGAATTTCTTAATTTTGCTGATTCAATAACATATTAGGAAATGAATCACTAACTTTCAGAATTCATCAGAACTCGGTCAGTCTTGAAGGTAAGAAAACCATGCAGTTTTAATGGCAAAATGTGGATCAAATTGAAAAGATTTTGTTAGCCTAAACATGGTAAAAGTACCATGGGGGCCCCTGTACTAGGAGTCAGATTGCATTTTACCCATTTTACTCAAAAAATGAGCAAATTAGTCCCTGTACATTTAATCTAGGAGTCAAAAAATGTTGACATATAGGAACCGGTTTTAATAGTAAAAACGAATGGAAATTTTAACAAAAAGACCAATTTGCTCTTTGAATTAATGTACAGAGATTAATTTGCACATTTTTTTAGTAACGGGGACAAAATGCAATTTGACTCCTACTATAAGGGCTTCCCTAGTACTTTTACTGCCTAAACACTTATTAGCTCATGAGAGTCGAGAAAACACATACTTGATAAAGCTGAAATTTCAAGTAGCTTATATAATTGCTTCCCCTAGTATGTTCACTAAACCAAGTCAGCAAAGATAAGGCTTAAAATATGTACCAAATAAGCGCTCAGTATATACCTGGCTTAAAGAACATCGATAATCCGAAATCAATCGTCTTAAGAAGCGAATCCTCTTGCTGGTTAACAAAAAGAAAATTCTCCGGTTTAAGGTCTCTATGCATAACCCCTAAAGAATGACAAGATTCCACAACCCCAACTATAGTCCTTGTAAGTGCAGCTGCCTTTCGTTCCGTATAATGTCCACGTTGAATGATTCTATCGAAAAGCTCTCCACCAGCACATAATTCCATAACAACATGAACCGCCATTGCATCCTCATAAGCACCTTTTATTGATATAACATTAGGATGCCCTGCCAAGTGATGCATTATTTGAATTTCTCTTCTCACATCCTCAACATCCTCATCAGTTAATAACTTTCTCTTCGCAATCGATTTGCAAGCATATTCTTTTCCTGTTGACTTCTCCACACAAAGGAAAGTCATCCCGAATTGACCTTGTCCTAATTTTTTCCCCAAGCTATAGTATTCCTTGAAATTTCCAGTCTTTGTTTGTAACACTGACTCAGTCCTCAACCCTGCACTAGACACCCTCTTCACATGAGGAGGCTTAGGTTTTTTCGGTTTTTTGGATTTAGTCTCTTGCCTAGTCTCCGATTTCGGCATTGTCATTTGTTCTGGAGGTCTGCTTTGAACCGGTAATGCTGATTCAGGTTCTTTAGATGCTACTTCATTACCAGTTTTCCTATGAGAAACCGAGCCCTCAGGTGATCGGTTCGGCCACATTACAGCTGAAACCGATTGGAAAAACCCATTTTTCGAAATGCTTGGTCCTACACAAGTATTACCCATCTACTCTCTTTACACTGAAATTCCTTCCACAAAAATAATACCACTAATTATCACATCTAAATCCCTAAACCAATTGATGGGCTAATAATCAAACACATAAAGATCTGATCTTTATATCACAAAATAAAAAAGTTGAAACAACTATACCTTACAAAATTAAGCTAAAATTTAACATGATTGAAGAGCCAAGTTCCAAAACAACCTAATTCATTAAAAAGAACAAAAAAAAGGTCAGGAAAACTATAATTTACAAACTAATAACCCATCATTTATACTACAGCAATATATATATGTATACAGACACACACATACAACTTTTGATATAAAAGAATTGAACAATTCAACTTGAAATGCTTCAAAAAAATGAGTAAAGTTGAAGAAAACAAATGGGATAATATGGGTTTTACCAGGTCATAGGATTTGGTGGGTGGGTGTCTTATCTTTTTAAAAGAAAGGCCTCAACTTTGATAATATCTAATACGAACTTTATATATATATAAATTGGTATTAAAGAAATAGGAAGAGGCAGATACGTGGTTTTGGACATTAATAAAGAAAAAACGCGTTTAAAAGTGGTTTGCTGGAAATGGCCGGATTTTGGGTTTAATCTGAGGAAAGGACCACTTCGCAGCCGGCGGCCAGCAGCCATTAATTTGGTTTTCAAGGAAAAGATCAAAGAAGAAGATTTGGTCTTTACTGTTTCTGTTTTTTCAACTCTTTGGACGATGGCTTCGGGTTCTGGACCAGACAATGGTATGGCATTGTTGACCCCTATGGCCTATACAATATAGAATATACTCTTCAATTCTTCATATTCATGGTTTTAGGGGGTTTTTTTTAATTATTATTATATTTTTTACTTTTTCAAACACACATATATATATATTTAGTCCTAGAATCAATTTTATGTGATTAGTTTCATCAAATAATTTTTATTTTTAAAAAAAATATATGATATATCTGTATTTTTATACGATAGAGGAATGAAAAAAAAACTCGAATTTAACGGTTTTGATCTAACCCGATTTGTTAGGATTAACTTTTTTTTTTTTTGAAAATTTGGATTTGGACGAGGCGATGCAGGTAAAATTTAAAAAAAAAAAATTGAGGTAAATTGATCTTATCCCGAGATATTTATAAATTAATTTTTTTTCTCGTGCAATGCAAGAGTTTAACATGTATAAAGTTATTTAGGATGTAATATATTTAATATTTTAAATATATTTTATGCATAAATGTTATGAAAGACAAATATTAATATTAAAAATAAAATATAAATCTAAATTAAATTATAAATTTAATCTTTTATGTCTAAATCTTACTTTAGTGTATATATACAATATAAGGTTGTACATTTGTGCATTTGTGTACTTGTGCGGGTTGATTTTATTAATAATAAAAAGAGTTTATATTTATTACATTGGTAATGAATATTTTTTATTCTATAATTAATTTTAAAATTTTTTTTATTACTAGTGTATTAAATAATTTTCTTAATAAAAATATGTTAAATATATATATATGTAAAGATTTATTTATTTTTATAGACTATATATATATAATCCAATAAAAATAATACAATTTAGAGAGTGGGATCATTCGACATAATTATGGCATTAAAGATAGCAATTAAGAAAAAAAATAAAAGACTTTTATTATATCTAAATATTTTTTATTTGAATTAAAAGCATCAATTTTTATATTATTTTTATTCAATAAAAAATAAATTTAATTTGGAGCAAAAATTTCGAGGTTAATTTTTAGAAAAAAATTGTACTAACTTGAAATATGTATATCATTCATTTATTTATTTTTAATATTTACATTATTGTAGTATTATGTATTATGATTGATTTAATTCTTATGTATTATAAATTATATAATATAAAACATTACAAACATAAAGATATATCAAGTTGAGCTTGGTTGTTCTTTTAAATGGACCTAATTTTTTTATCCAACCCATTTTTCAATCCTAATATGTTTAATATTATATCGTAAAAGATACAACTTAAAACAAAAGTAACGTATAGTAGCAAATGATAACACTATCCTATATATATTATATAATTTTTAATACATATATGCTATAATATTAAAAATTTTAGTCGATTTAATCTAATTCGATTGACATAAATATTATTGTTTATGTAAAAAGACATAAATTTAAATATACTGAAGTGTTTTATCTTCCTATAATGAATTGCAGGAAATTCATATAAGAATAATAATAATTACAATTTCATTTTTCTTAAAAAAAGAATATATTATTTCCAAATATAATATTGATGTGATGCTTTTTCCTTTTTTGCTTTCTTTTATTATTAAGCTGGATTTGCCCACATGGTGGACTCTTTATCTTCCATATCTACTTCACACAAAACCAAACCCCTCTCACCCCTTCATATCTCCTCCCCACCACCGCCACCACCACCGTGCCGCCACATTACACACAATTGAAAAAAAAAAAAAACTTGTACATTTAGAGGGTATCAGCAACTAACCAGGGTGAATCATTGAATTTCAGCATGTGGGAATGGAAAATATTATATATTTTTTGGTAACCATTTTCCATATCTTCCCATGTTTAGCTGCTTGATCCCAACTTTAAAAAAGAAAAACCTAAATCCTATTGTAGAGAGCAATGCATCACACCATATTCAAAGAGTTTTAAACTATGTTGCTTCACCTGCATTTTATCAGCAACCCAGTAATTAGTTTAAAGAAAACACTGATATTTTTTTTTTACTTGGACAGCAAGCAATATATATATATGAACTTCTGCATTGAATTTGTTGAGGCCATATAAAAAAGAACAGGCAAGAAACATCCACCAACCCTGTTGTTGACATTTAAAATGATAGGGTAGGTAGACACATTAATTGCATCTTAAATAATATGACATGCTTTAGCAGCTTGGTTGTTCTTACCTGGATTTAGCTGTAAGTGTTTCTCACTATTGAAGGAAACTATATATGTATATATATAACACAATGTAGTAAAAATCTAAGGCCTCTTCTTATTGTAACATTGTTAAAATTCTTTTACTAAATTCAGGTTCATTAAATCATCATCGCTACGTATTTGTTTATTTCAAACTGTTAAACCAGTAAAATTAACAGAAGAAGGTTAATGAGGTTAAACAATGGGCAGAATTTTAAAATCTGAAAAAGTAAAAGGATTAAATTTCAAATCTACAAAGAGTAGAGGGACTTGTAGTATATATTTTAGCCAAAAGATAAATAAAAAGGAGAATTATACCTTCCAATTCTTTTTAAGTTTTTTGTTTATGATATGGGGAAATGATGGTTGTGATTTTTATATTTGGCATGTGCTAAAATGAGAATCTTGACCAATTGCCACAAGCATTCTGCATGCAACTTCAAGCAACTTGCCTGTCGAAAAACATTTAGGGAATAAAAAAAAATATTAGTCATTACACAATCACGTTTTGTTTTTTCTAATTGAAAGTACACAAGATCAACTGATACCTACATATTAACTTCATGAAAATAACACCCCATCTTAAATAAATTAATGATTGATTGGACAGAAAATATAAGCAAATTATATTAATTAAGCATTCACAAATCACTAATATCATATTAACCTTTGACATTCTCAAACTTAACTACCACGTTGGGTCTTTATGGGGGAGGGGCCGTAGAAATGAATTATAAATTATTGGGGTTAAAGTGCAATTTTACCATTATACTAACATGGCAAATCTACCCTTTTTGGGGGGGCCTAGGCCACTGCTTGCCCCCTTTGCCTTCCTCCCTGCTAGGGTCTCGACTAAGTGCAATTTAGACAAGGAAACTCCAAAACATATCAATGTGGTCCCTTTGAAACAAAGTTGTTGTAATAAGAAGAAATAAAAGAACAAACAAGTGAATAAAGAAATGAGTTTATTTAGGAGAGAATGGGGTATGAAGATTCTTCTAAAGTCTTAAAAAAATGGGAAAATTTGTCCTGTTATGGTTGAACTTTCATGGTCTTTTGTTACTTGACAAAGTTTTATAAGCTACTTAATTCCAAAACAACCCCTTAAAAAAGCAATATATTCCCATTATTTCCTATAATAGAGACCTTTTACCCACACTCTTTACTGTATCAAAAAATATCCATGTCTAACAAAGATATATAATATAGGGATAGGATTTACAAAGTCAATAAACTAATATTATTAGTTACCAAAGCAGTGAATCTAAAAAAAATATTGTATAGGTAGCCATTAAAGTTTATGAAAAAGATAGGGGAAAAGGTGGTGAGTCATGTCATTCAAATAATAAACTTGAAGAGGAGGTTTATAAAACACTCATTCCTCACAACCACTCGGGTGATATATGTTCAAATTCCAAATCACAATTCTTCAAAGAGATTAAAGCAACCTTTAGTCCCCCATTTTGACAACTTATTACTCTAGCAGTAGCTTTTCTCAATTTGATCCTGAACTTAAACACATGGCACTATGAGATTGTTTTATGTCATCACAAAAAAATTCATGAGTTTTTTAAGTGATGTCATCGTACCATAAAGGAAAAAGCTGCCAAGTAATAGGGCTAATGTGGGTAAAAAAGTTCAAAGACCAAGGTGGGAAGAATTGTGAAAATTCAAGGACTAAAATGTTACTTTTATCTTCAAGTCATGTCAACTGAACTCAGTAAGACATGATTAAGCAACTAAACTCATTGGCAAATTGTTGATTAAGCTAAAGAAGGTGAGATTAGTCAAGAACCATGGAATAAAAAAAAGACAAACTCCACTACTAATTTACAATTTATTCATGATTTAGATGATTTATCTAGTTTCTTATGTGCCACAAAACTAAGGGCCCTTTGATCAGCATTTAACTTTTTATTATCTCATACTACAATATTTAATATCACCGTTATTATTATTTTTACACTAATTGCACATAAATATACCGCCAATTCAAAAGAGAATATCCTAATCCTTTGGAACAAAGGATTGTTTAACTTTAGCTTTTAAATATTTTTCTAAATTTATTTTTCAAGTATAAGCTATCTTTTTTGTGTGGATGAGAATATAAAACTTAAAGTATAAAAGAAATTTATGATTAATTGCCAAAAGAAAGAAAATGGAAGAAAAATAATCACACACCAACCCTATATTCCTAAAATTATTATCATTATTATATAAAAATATATACTAGAAACTAACAAAAAGACAAATGTACCCTTTGACCTATTCTGACCCACCGACACTCCCTAACCCGCCATAAAATTCCCGGCGACCACGCTACCATTTTCTTGCCGCCACCCACGAATTGTAAAATAACAATAAAATAAAATAATAAAGGGTGATAATTTTAGTTACCTCTTCTGGGTTTCGCTGTAGCAACTTTGATAGTCTTCTTTTCTTCTTTAGTTTTCTCTTCAGGCGGGAAAAGTACACCGTCGATTCCTTGCACCGAGATCCTTCCGTCGGTATAAATGTCCGGGTCGAACAAATAAGCGGATCCATCGGCGTGCCCGAATTTAACAGAACCATCAGCTTCTTGAGCTGATACTTTGTGTGGTAACCTCAATGTATCGTACGATACTTTCCCGAATCTTCTCACTGTATTGTACATACTTTCTTCGGTTTGGTACTCCGGGATTATGTGATAATAAATGATTTGTTCCGGTGCACCGGGTTCGCTTAATTGATCGGTGGTTAACTTAGCCATGGCTTCATCGTTGGGTGCTAATACAGTTAAAACGTAACCCTCGGAAACTAACCGACCCATTTCAGTGGCTAATGATGTTAAATTCACTAATATATCAGCCATTTCATTGTACCCACCATATTGAATTAGTGTTTGAATGAAATCTTTGACTTGCCTCATTCCGTTGAAATGATGGTGAGGTCCACCGGGTCCTGGAGCTGGTGCCGGGGCTAGTGATGGACCTGGAGCCATTGCGTCGTAAATCGGAAGAACGGGTGGTGAACCGGGTTTCACTGGCGGGGCCGGTTTCTTCAAGCGGTGGGTTCTTGGATCAACTTCGGGCGCACCTTCTGGTTTCACGGCGGAGATTGAACGGAGATTTCTCCGACTGTTGAAATCTTGTTGTACTGATTGAGGGATTAGTAACTGTTCGATGCCATGGATAACCCCATCTGGACGGTTCACAGCATTTGGGTTAATAACCTTAGCGCTACCAATGAATTTAACCCCCATTGAATCTTCACTCGAGAGCTCAACATTGTGATTTGATAACGTACGGTGAATGATCGATCCCGATGTTGAATTAGGCCATGAATGTGGCTCAATCCTAGTCGGCACAATGTGATAAAGCAATAGAGTTTGTAAGGATTTAAGATTACCAGGTTCCAACAAAAACCGCTTGAATTCAGGGTCTAGATTCCTTTCAAGAGCTTCATTCTTAGGAGCAAAAATGGTAATATTATGCTTTCCCACAGACTCTTCTAAGCTTTGTAACAACAAAGCTTTCTCCACTAATTCAGCAAGCTCCGTATAATGCGAGTCTAACAAGGCCACAAGCACCGAGTTAGAACTGATTTGACCCAAGTTTTTAGCCACCAATGGGGTTTCTTGTAACGCCATTGAAACCCCAAAGCCAGAGAGCAAGAGAAGGAACTTGAAGAGCAACGAAAAACCCATTATCTCCATTGAACAAGCTTAACAATTCGGATGAGTTTTTCGTCGTGAGAAATTGGGATTATAATAAAACCAATGAAACACGAGGAGAAAGAGAAGCAGGGAAGGTTTTAATTTGCTTCAAAGATTTAGCTTCGTTGTCCGTTTACCTTTAGCTTTAATTTGTTGTTCATGTTTCTCTTTCTATCTCTCTAAGTTTCTCACCTTTTAGTTTCGCTGTCACTATCAATTTGCCACATTGCTGACGGTTATGTGGTCTTTTGGTTTGTACCCAAGAAGATGAAGTGGTAATTAATAAATGGTGAGGAAGATAAGAAAAAAAGGGGTTAATTGTATAACACCTCCTCATATTATAGTTTGATTTAAATTTGGTCCTTGAATTGTGAAACTGATTAAGTCTTTTAAAGTATCAATATCAGTAATGTTGGAAGCAAATTGGTTGAATCGAGAATCAATGGTATCGTATATAATTGAAAATAGAATAAATTTTGTGAACAGAGTCAGTCGATTATAATTTTTTCTAATATTTTTTATTCTTAAATTATTTTTGAACCAATTGAATCGAGAATCAATGGATCACTGACTTGATTTTTACAACATTTTTCAATATTGTATCAAGCAAGTCCTTCTATTAGTCTACTTCCCTATTTAAGTATTAAATTTTATCTCAAATTTGAGTTGGACATATTTAAAACACGTTTTAAATGCATTTTTGCATACTAAATGAACAAATTGTATCTAAAAATTTTGATGAAAAAAATATTATTATCGAAATTCAAAAGTTTTTTTCCAACACATTAGATCTAAGCTATTCACGTAATAACTGCATGTATTTAAAATTTAATTTACGTCTTTTAAATACGTTTAATAATATATTAAAGCAGTGATTAACGTCTAAACTAATGAATAGATTGATGTAAGTACTTGACTGATATAAGTACTTCAAGGATTGAATTAAAATGTTTTAAAGAACAAGGAGTAATTTAAATTTTCAATCATAGTTTGAGGGCAGATAGTGCAATTAATCCAAAGATAAGTAAGTGAAATCGAGGTTTAAAATAGCGTCGGTTGCGGTTAAAGATGAAAAGGGAACACGTGGACTTGGGAGAGAGAAAAAAAATTGTTTTCAAAGATTGCCGGCTTGTCTTGTCGATTATTGATTGATGGTTTAAATACTCACTTTCTTCCAATGTTAACTAGAGTTAAGACCTTTACAAAAATAAAAATACAAAATACAAAAACCCCACATGGAATGAAAATTTAGGTACCAGCTAGCGAGAAAATGAAAAATTCAGGGGTTAAACGAGTATTTAAGACTTTATTAATTTAGAGTTAATATATTGTTTAGTATTTGAGTTTAGCTTTAATATTCAATTTGGTACTTGACCGTTTTCAATTTGATACATGAGCCTTTTCTTTTTGTCCCAATTAAGTACTTATGCTTTTTTATGAGAGGACATATGCCAAATATTCATTCACCTACATAATACCATTTGATTTGAGTACCGATTTGAACATTTGAAGCGAAGTTAGAAGTACTAAATTATATATTAACCCGTTTATTTAATTACTTTTTTGTTGATTGAGGATGGGGTATGGTTTGGTTGGAAGAAGGTTCTTTTTGGCATGGAGTTCATTTGTTTCTTAGTGGACTGACCTCACTTCAAGCATCTCTTCTTCTTTATATTTATACGTTAGACAAAAATTTTAAAAAAATCAATTAAATCTTTCTTTTAAAATTGTATTTAATTAAATTTGTGTCGTTAATTAAAATTAATCAATTAAATTTATCATTATTAACTTAGATAACGACATATGATAATTTCTGGTTTAATCTCAAATATTTCTCATAAAAATATTAAAAATGATATAAAAATATAAAAAAATTATTAAAATAAAAAATATTAAATATTAAATATTAAAATATAAACTTATTAAAATTATAAAAAATATAAAAAATCTAATAAATTATAAAAATAATTATAAATTAATAAAACTTATATAAAATATTTAAAATTAAAAAACGTATTAAAATTCTTATAAATTACAAAATATAGGGACTTAATTTCTTTTTATTTTTATTTTTACATTTTCTTAATAGCTTCTTTTACATATATACTTTCTTTTTTTAAATGACAATTATTTTATCAAATTGTTAGTGGGAACGTCCATTTGAACAATGCATCATATATACATATGTATCAATGTATACACATTAACCACACAATTATATATATATATAATCTAAGTTTGTGATTTAGCTGAATGTAAAATCGCATTTAGAAATTATTTATAGGTTAAACTAAGTTTTCATTGAAAGCATTTATTAAGTTCAAAGTTAGGAACTGTATATGATGACTTCAAGGTAAGTAGGATGTTCATTTCATTTTTCTTTATTTATTTGTTTGGGATTCTATCTATTTATCATAATTTTTACAAATACATTTACAACTCTTTCTATAATAATCGGGTAAATATTTGGTACACTGACAATATATTTTTTATTTCACAAATAATTTAAAAAAATTTACATGTGTCCTTTTTTTTTAATATTTTATTTTATCTGTATAAAGCACTTATCAATTCCTGATACTGTTTGTAGAGTCTAAAAACACCAATCAAAATCTAAAAAGTACAAGTTAGTTAATTAATTCTCTTTAATAATCTCTTGTTTTAAAATTTAGTGAAATTACTTTCATTACTAAGTGAAATAAAATTATAAAATTTAGTTAGAACATGTTTGACTACTGATTATTAATTCAATCAATTTGATTTGATTGTTGAAATTTAACCTGTTGAACTGTCAAATTTTTTTATTTATTTATGATTTTCAAACTTCAGGGATTTCAAGCAATTTTTGAGTTAATTAATTCAATCCCTTTGTTTGAACTATTATATCTATCAATTCTCGATTCGTTCGATCCAGTCTTACTTCAGTAACACTAGTCACATCATTAAATCCCAATAGAATCTAAGTTTAAGGAGCATAATAAGTCTAATTGCTAAGTTTAAAGACCAAAATAGACAGAAAAAAAAATACAATTATCAAATTGAATTTAATTGCCAAGTTTGTGAGGCAAAAAATTATATTTTCTAATGCTTTGAGGATGCTTTCAAAGGGATCCATATGCAACGATTGGAAACGCTTGTAGGGAACATCTCATTATAAAAATCGTGAATATATATAATTAGTCTTTGTACTTTGACCAAATTTGATATTTAATCTCTATACATAAAAGGTTAAAGTTAAGTCTTATTTTTTTTTTTTAAAATCCTATTCCAATAATTAAAATCATAAGCATTTTTCATTCAAATTTGTTAATTTGACATGTTGATTAGACTACCCTTATGTAACGTAGCATATTATTGATAGAAAATAAGATGTTAAATTGATAGATTTTAATAGAAACTACAAATGACAATAATGATCGGACTAAATATATACCAATTAAAACATAAGTGTAACATCATGAAATGAGCCAAGTAGAAAATAAAGACAAATGAGTTGGACATATCCAAAGTCATAAAACAATGAACTTATTGCTAGGTCAAGAACAAAGATTGAACAATACAAAAGATAATCATATAAATATAAATTATTACACTCCAAGATCAATGAATGAAGATGAATCAAATTCACAAGATAAAAGAACAAGGACCAAAACACTTTCATAAATAGTTGGACATTATGCTTAAAATTTTAAAACAACAAAAAAAGGAAAAACAAAATCTCCAAAGAAACAATTTTAAGATTAATGAAAAATTAAATAAAAAAGTAATTTAATGTAAAATTTAACTCTTTTATTTATCATCAGATATATGTAATGTAATTAAAAATCATGTTAGTAAATGACATAATGACAAATTTAGTCGAACAGCTTATTTTTCGCCTCAAACAATTAAAGACTCCCCCATGGTGAAGCAGCCTCCTCTCAGTCTTATATTCATATCACACTCATACTCATATTCAGTATTCACGGCTAAACAGTATATACATGTCAAATTTAATTAACAGAATATAGTGTGACATAATAGTGAAGCAAATTGGAAGAAGGAATTATCTGCATGATATTTTCAAATGTATCATTTTTCAAAGCCATCTTCTAAGTAAAATTTAGGTGTCCGTGTAAAGTTGTGAGTTTCCAACATTATGATCAACTTCTTTCTGAAACCAATACCCTGTTTGAGATTAAATATTCTTTCCAAAATACCTCAAAAATCAATCTGCCAGAGAAATCTCAGGATAAAGTGAATACAACCTATCTAGAATGTTAAAATTGACCTTTGCCCTGACCATGTCTAATATATGGTGAAAACTTAAGTTACAGCTGCTCAGTGCAGACTTCAGTCATCTATCTAGGTGATATAAGCAATGCATCTAATGGATAATAACCTCATTTCCCAATATCTTAAAAAGAAAATTGATAAATAGCTCTAAGCTGTTTAGCTACAGGTTTTTCTCTCTTTCTCAATTTTTTTTTTCTTCAGTTCAAATGGCAAATATATGATAGTTATGACCTACTAGTAATCATCAGAGCCATCGTCAGCATATAAGCCATTTCCAGAATCCTGATCAACAACGGATTTATTTTTTGTTTTCGATGACCTACCAGTAGATTTCAAGGGTTTCATGGGCTTCCTGACCTTCTCTGCCTGTAACTCCAACCCCTTCTCTGAAAGCTTCCGTTTTCTTTTCAACTGATTGCCTCCAGCCGTGTCCTCTGCTACAATCAACGATTGAAACACATAAGCGGTCATATTAAACTTGGGAAGCAAACATAGAGCATCAACAATCTAAAAAAGATTGACTAAGAAACTAAATTTATGTGGATCAAAAAATTTTCAGTAAAATGGCATCTAACTCGAACTCCAAACAAACACGCTGGGTTAAGCATTTTTCCCCTGGAATAGCAAAGAATTTGCTTTTCATTATTTTCAGCTTTTAAGAAAACCTAAAGAAACAGATCTCCATTTATGTCATCATCTGCAATAACCTTCTCATTTATGTCATCATTTGGAAAGATAAAATAGTACTTAAAACTAAGAAATCCAGAAAAAAAATTCTAAGACATATAGCATATTAAAAACTATCTTAGCCATCCAGAAAATCTCAAATTCATTAGCAATCACATAAGTTGACCTTTTTGCCATAGATGCTCACCAAGCCCCCTTTGTCTTCGCTTAGTGCAGAAAGATTCAGCTAAAACAATGTCCTATTCAAAAGCAACAGACTCAAAATGCAACAAACTTCTCAAGATACCATTCCACTTTTCGTTCTTATCTTAATAAACATCCCTTTTAGTTCACTCAGTTGCTATAGTACCTAGGAGATTTCTACACTAAACAGCAGCATCTTGAAAATTTAGCCAGAACAAACATTCTGACAGAACCATGACAGCACAACAATCCACTGAAAGCCAGGTTCCTTAAATTGGTTGCACTCAGTAATACAACCATCTCTAGATTGTAAAGGGGAGACAACCAAGCAAATCTAAGTTCAGATTATTGTTAGTATCCTTTGAAATTGTTAACATTTACGTTTATCGAAACTAGTTATCACCGACACATAAAATGCGTATCAGTGATATTGTTAGTTGTAAAGGGGAGACAACCAAGCAAATCTAAGTTCAGATTATTGTTAGTGTCCTTTGAAATTGCTAACATTTATGTTTATCGAAACTAGTTATCACCTACACATGAAATGCGTATCAGTGATATTACATCTGAAAATGACATTACAGATAGAGATATTGCTTCTATTTCAGTTTAAAGAACTAACAATGGCCTTACAAAGTTTAATGGTAGAATAGAAGTTGAATACAAGTTAAATAGAATGGTAGAATAGAAGTACAACAAAACAGAACAACTTTTTCTTGTATAAGAGAATAACAACAAAATTTGAATCAATGAATTCTAATAGATCCCTCCCTCCATCCCAGTAACTTAAGTGGCCAAGTGGCTGATTAGACCACCTTGTTACATTATACAGGAGATAATGGTGTTATGCATAATCCACACAAATAACTACTTATCAAAACACAAACTTAGGAATTTGATTTTCTATAAAGTTGGTATCACCACTGATACCTTAAGAGAAACCCAAAAGATTGGCCTAGAACTCATTTGGATTGTAAACTTATTTATTTGGAAACCTATTTTACAAATGAGACCAATGAACTTCACTGTTTTATGCAGCTAGCGTACTCTTCCACTTAAACTGGACTAAAAGAACTTTGAAACACTTACAATACATTTGAGGGAAACAATTTTACCTTCGAGTGGACTTGAAGCATTGTGGACTGCTTGTCCATTTTGCCCATTCTGTCCATTCTCTTCTGAGAGAGGGGATCCGGAGTGATTGCTATCAATCAACTTTGATGAACTTCCCACACACTTGTCCTGCTGTTGGGGATCATCAGGACAAGGAGTTGCAGGAAAGAAACATAACTCATCCTGTGACATATCAGAATCACTGAACGGATCCTTCTCCACTGTCACAATATCAACTTCATCATCTTCATTTATATCAGATTCTTTCACCTGCACCAAGAAGAATATTTTAGAAACAAAAAAGTCAATCAAAATATTCATACACAATCTGTTTTACATCACCTTTTCAGTTTCAGGCACCAGATCAAATTCATCTTCTCGTTCTACATACTCCTCATTTTCTTCAAGCTCTTTGAAATCAGGAGCAAATGCACTCCAGTTTTCAGTGTAGTCTTTAGCCCAAATATAAACCAAGCCAGTCAAGGAAACAGAGACAATAATAGGGTGGACAGGATGCCATGCTAAATCAATCAGTTGTTCCTTTGGACCTTCAAGGATTTTTACAAGATGACCAGCCCTGTCCCATATGTAGAACTTATGCTCTCCTTTGCTAGCAGAAGCAGATATTACCCACTCACCGTCACCACTAAAACAAGGTGCTTTCCAATGTGTCTTTGTGATTGAATCCTGAAACTCTCGAAAAAGAACTAAGCATTTGGATCCAACTGCCTTCAGATTCTCAAGAGTATCTTCCTCTTTGATGGTCTTGTTAAGGTCATGAAGAGCTCCAAGCCCATCTTTCAAAGGCAGAATATTTTCATAAATCCTGATAATTCGATCACTTGAATTAGTAAGGAGATGCTGCCCATTTCTGCTGAAAACAATGTTCTTGACAACAGCGCCACTAGAAATTGGAACCATAGCAAGCACTTTAACGTTTTTGTGATCAATTATAAGTATTTCACCTTTCGAGTTCCCCACATATACCAGATCTCCATTCTTGTTAAAGCATGCGGCCGTCAATGTGTAAGGAGCTCCATCAGGGAACTTGTTGCGTGAAGGAGGAGCAACAACATTTCCCATATCAGGAACGGTGACTGGGAGTGCAGTTGTATCTCCAGTACTGAAGTCAACAATCACTGGAGCAGATGACAGGGGGCAAGCTAAGCAGACAGATGGCATTGAAGAACCAGGATGTAAACGAGCTTGTAGAGGCGTTTGTTGCAGAACGATACGCGTAACCTTCTGACCACTAACTACATCCCAAAGTGTTAATGACTTGTCAGCGGCAGACACTAGAATCCTATGACCATACTTTGACCAGCAGACACTTGTTATAGCAGCGGAACAGTCTCTATCCTTAAGCTCCTTTGCAATGCCCCTGGTCTCAAAATCCCAAATTACACAACTTCCATCAGAGCATCCAGCTGGCATAAAATGCAAAAACCACAAAGATATATCAGTTGGTAAATAATCCCAGTGAATTGCAAATAACAAATACTTTAAAATATCATGACCAGGAATTCGTCATACTTTCCCCAGCCAACTAAATAACACACTTATCAACTTAAACAGAAATCAGGAAACATAAATAAATTAAAGAAAACCCAGAAACAAAATCGAAACTGAAGAAAAAGATGCCACATTTGATGGGATTTCCTTAGTTTGTAAACTGTGTAACGTTATTAACAATTACCTATGGGTTTTCGTTCCCTTCTTCAAATTTTATTAAATAATAGAAACTAACTAAGCCTTGACCCCCAAAAACCTTAATTGCAACTCATATTAGCTCAATTCGCTAGGAAAAACTCACCCAAAATAGCTCTTAATCAAAGACCCTTAACATTCATAGCAGCAATTTTATTTTTTTCTTTTTCTTTTTTTAAATAGCAGAGAGAGAGAGAGAGAGAGAGAGATACCGGCGAGAAGGGTACCACGGCGATTAAAGGCAATGCATTTCATAAGCCCATGCTCCAAATACTCTTCTATAACCTCTGGAAAATCCCCTTGCAATGGATCTTCCAGAATCCAGACAAAACCCAATGTTAAAAAACAGAAAATAATTAAAAAATCATTTAAAGAGAGGGAAAAAGAGAAGAGGTGGTACCAATAATCGGGGCATTCATCTTCTTCTACTGCGTTTTGCCGTGCTTGAAGCTGCAACTGAGACAGACACCCTAAGTTGAAAAAAGGAGCAAAACGAAGACAAATTGAATAAACCCTTTGTTTCTTTTCTTCGATTTCGAGTAGAAGAACAGAACCTTAATCCCACGATGAACTTATTGGGTAACTAGGAAACAAAATTTTGAAGAAATAAAAGGGATTAATTAGGGAGGGAAATCCACTGAAAGAACTTACATTTATTGCGCCAAGTACATATATTATAGGTCAATAAAATACTTTTTTGGTTAAAATATGGAATAAGGACCTTTACTTTTCGTAAATTCAGTCCTTTTACTTTTAGTTCTTCTATTTTTTTAGATTTCAAAATTTAGGTCTAATTACTAAAATTGTTAATTTTTTTTGTTAAATTCATATTTATTATAATGCCATTTTTTAATTACATGGTCATTAAAAGAGTATTTTTTTTATTTTAAAATGTCAAATCAATAAATTCAACAAAAAAATTTAATTGTATTTACAACTACACTTAAATTTTGAAATTTGTAGTGTAGAAAGACTAAAATCTTAAAAAATTAAATGTATGGAGACTAAATTTTAAATTTATAAAGCGTACAAGGACTTGTGGCGCATTTTAACGTTTTTTATAATAATTTTAGATAAAATATTAGGCTTTAGACAAAAAAGGAAAAAGAAACTGGTGAGTTTAAACTTCAAATAAGAATTGGGCTTGGTTTTTTTTATGTGTGTTTCACCTTTGATACATTGAGCTAGAAATTCCCAAGGGTGGCTCTGGAGTGCCATGAGTTTAGCAACACTGGATTAACCTCATCATGACTTGTGTGGGTTCAGTGACCTTTCAAGTGCTCTTGAATGGGCAAATTAGAAGTCTAAATACTTGGATACAAGGGGCAGGCTTACTATGATCAAATCTACCTTGCCCAGCATTCCCCTTTTATCAATGTGCTTGCATTTTATGGTCGATCTGGATTCATAGAAATAAGGTGCGCTTGAAGGGAAATAACTCAAACCCGTATGGCTCTCTGATGATGGCTAAAGATATGATATCAACGTGTGAAACAGCCTTTGGTGCTTCTTCAAGACAACAACACGAACACCCGAGGCAGGAGCAAGAGGCTCCTTCACCAATGGCAATTATCAAGCCCGATCTTATGTATGAAGACCTGTTGTATTGCAAGTGTGGACCAATTGATGATACTGGTGCTGCTTGTATTATCAGAACAACGAGGCAACAGCAACCTGTTTTGTCGTAATTCCGCAGAAACATAGACCAAAAGGATGGCTTCTCTTACACCCAAGTCAAAAACCAGCTATAGATGGACATAGCTCCCTTAGTTTTTTTTCTTTGATGTTTTTAGGTGTATGTATTCTCCTCGGTTTGTGCTAATGCTACATTGTAGCTTTATTTGAGGCCACTAATTCTTTATTTGATTGGAAGATTATCATTAAGGTGTTGACTTTTCTGAGAGAAAGCTTCAAAGTGTCATTATTGGGTAGTTGACCGAACCCCCAACAATTGAAGGCCTTGTCCTTGTGTTGAGGTTTTGTCCCTAGTCTCCACGGAGAACTATGTATGGTTCATAGAGGGGAGCGTCTCGGTTGGTGATACCTACAAGATTTGAGAGAAGTGTTAGTTTTGTGCGTGAGAATAATTATGAAATTAGTTAAGTGCATGGCAACTTGAACCACTAGCCTTAGGCTTATATCCCCGTACTTGCAACCAAGGTATCACTTGAGTCCCGAGTCTTACAAGTACCACCAACCGAGGCTCTCGCGGAGGCTGGGGACAAAGCTCCAATAAGTTATCAAAATTGATTTTTTGGTGATTATATGAAAAAAGGTAAATTTTGTTTTTAATTGTTCAAAGATCTTTGGTGAGCTACCTTCTTTTAATTGCTTGGTACATAAGTCATCAAAATGCAATATTTGAGCGAACTGAGATTGGGATTAAACAAAAAAACCAAAAGGAGAAAACTTTACCTTTTCTTTTTGGTCCCTCTATTCTCTTTTCATTTTAATTTAATTAAAGAAAAGAAATACATGCATATATATATATATTGAATCTCTGGCATATCCATCCACAACCAAAGTCCCAACAATCCCAACTCTTAACCCCAAAATGGAAAACCATTAAACAATGCAATCACAAGAAGGTTGTTGAGGAATCACCAACTTCAACACAACTTGCCTCATCCGACAAACATTTTCGGCCGACTGCATTTTTGTTATTCCCTAAATTGAATAACGAATCGATATTATCCTCAAAGCCTATATCATCGAACACGTTCGGAAACTCCGGCGAAAAAAACGATGTCAACCCTGAATCCATGCAGAAACTCCATGCTAGCTCGTTGCCATCCGTCGTCTCCGTTCCCACCATTGTCGTCGCATTATCGTTGCATAGAGGCAGCTGCATTTGCATGTTCTGAAAATGTTGATGTTCATCAGCAGCTTCATATCCTTGTTGCGGTTGTTGTTCGACTTCTATTGGTCCAACTTCAACCGACCTGGGACTTTGTTCGGGCGTTGGATCGAGAAATAAAATGCCTTTCTCCTTCAAACGTTCAACGTAATGGCTAATATCAAAATTGGTGATGGCATTGACTCCCCTATATTCCAATGCTGCCATATCATATGCTGCCGCAGCTTCCTCTTCTGTGTCTTTCAAAACAAATGAGAAAAACATGACTAAATTAATAAAAAAAATTCAAATTAGTCCATCTAAATGTTTCCTTGGGGAGTTAAATTAAAAAAAGAATCCATGCTATGGTGGACTAGCAAATCAAGGAAGATTCTAAGGTTAAAAAATATCATAATCCCCCTCACTTTGTTGAACTTTTAATTGTATGGCTACCAAGTGAGAATTTTTTTATTTTAAAATATCATATCAATAAATTTAATAAGAAAAATTAACTATATTAACAATTAATAGACCTGAATTTCTAAATCTGAAAAAATAGAAGGATTAAATTTCTAAAAATAAAGATATAAAGACTAAATTATAAATTTATGAAAAGTACATATACTTATAACAATTTTGAACCTTAATTTAATCAGTACCGGCCACTGTAATTAGGCACGTGATATCTGCTCGCATTGACTGACTAAAGATTTGAGTGGGAAGGTGATTGTCACGTGCCATTATTTTTATGCCATAATATATGGTTGTAAATTAAGGCACGTATATTAGTTTACTCCCATTTTTAGTAAATGAGAAGTGTAATTTTTTTCGACTTCTTTTTATCGATATTTTCATTAGGTAAATCTATTTTTCAAACTCGATAAACTTAGCTCAATTAAGATTAAGTTTGGATAAAAATTTTTAGGTTCGAATAAAATTTATTTGATCTAAATTCAATTTAAATAATAAAATATATTCTTTTAAATGAACTGATTAAATTAAAAATAGGTCTAGATTTAAATTTTTTTTAAAATTAAACTTCAACTCGATCCATCAACAAATCTAATTATAGCAATATTCAAGCTAGTAAAAGTCACGAGAGAGAAGCTTACTATAAGTTCCTAAATAGAGATATTTGTTCCCAAAAACTCGACCAATTCGTGCTTCCCATCTCCCATTGTGGTGATGCCTGCTAATAAAACAATTATATATTCTTTAACTCTAATAAAAAATAAATGATAATAATTGCGTTCACACGAAATCATTAAATTTTGCAAATAAAATCAAAGATGTAATTAAAAGGATTTAAAAAAATAATTTTTTTATAACGTACAAAAAAAATTTACAAGCGGTTAATTGAACGGGACTTAAGTAACGCTTTATATGAAAATGGAGAATAGACACATTATCTTCCGATTAGGGTTTTAACCCAACTCAATTTTAAATTTATCAAGAGATAAAACTAACCTAGCAACCCCGCGGTACTTTGAAATTCCTCTCGAAAATCCGCTGCTCCGCCGCCGTAAGGATGCCAAATACTCTTCCTTTGATACCTTGTTCATTTCTTCAATCTCTTTTCCATATCTCTCTACCTGCATAACAATAAGAATATTTTATAAATAATCCTCTCGTGAGTGTACCATAATCTAATTATTATTATTTGAATACCGAAAAATTCAAGGTGGTTTCCGGTCCCCAATACTTGAGTGCTGCGAGATCATAGGTTCTAGCTGCATCTTCCTCACTATCATAAGCCCCTGTACATAAATATCCCATTTCCTCTTAAATTAATAAAATCAAAAAAAATTATTTAAAAAAGGGGAGTGAACTGAAAATTAAGCACTTACCCAAATAAACTGGAGGAGGAGACAAAAGTGTAAATGCATGCTCGAAACAAGGAATAACAAAAAACACAGTCAGTATTCTGACTAGAAACTGAAACAAAACCATAAATTAAAAAAAGAAGAATTTAATTAATTGAAATTTATTTATTTATTTATTTATTTACCTTGCCTTCCCTTCTTGTTTTGAATGTTGTTCCATGATGTCTTGTCCCAAAGGTGAGCCTCAAATCTCCCAGTCCATCTATGTCTGAAAAATGTTGAATGTTTTATGGATCAAATATATATATATCAGACATGCAAAATTAACCAAAAACCCAACATTTTTTTTTTGTCTTCAATTTTTTTTGTAAAAACAAAACAAAACACACACAAAAAAAAAACCTGGTGACTCCTCTGTAAATGGAGCTTCTTCTGTTAGTGTTAGCATTACTGGAGATGCATTTCTGGTTTTGATTCTTTCTGACCCTTTTACCCCTGGGTTTCTCTGATATCACTGATACAACATTTTGAGGAGACTCAGATGATGATGATGATGATAATGATGATGATGATGGTGATGATGGTGATGAAAGTGAGGCTATGGAAGAATTAGAGGAAGAAGAACAGGTTGAAGACCTTTTCATTTTTTTTTTTGTTCTTTTCTATACAAAGTGAGTATAGGCTTAGGAGATTGGCTTTAGCAACATAATGAGAAGAGGTTGTTTCTTTGGTGATATTCTACTTATATATATATATGTACACACATATTTATGATATATGATTTTGGGTCATGGAGGTCCCAAAAGTTGTTTACCAAAAGAAAGAGTTAGGAGTGAAAAGAAAAATATCTATGGGTTTATATTTAAAAAAAAATTAATTTGTTGATTAATTTTATTTTCACAAAATTTATCAAATAACATTTTTAGTGGTAAAAATTAAATTTTAAATTTTAATAGTTTATATCTTTATAATTTTTAAAGGATAAAATTAATTTTGTTATCACAATTTTATATTTACTAATTTAAAATTTTAAAATTTCTAAAAGACCTAAATGGATAATTTTCTATCTTAAGGGGTCGAGGCCCCTACTAACTCCCTAAATAAGCCACTGTTTATAATTATATTTAAGTTTTTGATTGAGTTGATGTCAGTTGAGTATATTTTTCTATATATAAAATAGGTTATAGTACTACAAGAGTATTTTTTTATATTTTTATATAAGACAATAAAAAAATTAATTATATTGAGATTTGAACCTATAATAAAATAAATTTTAAATATATAATTAACATTATCATGTTAATCTGATTTTTAAATCAATTTTTTGCTATATAAATGTGTTCACCCACATCGATGTCATATTGTATTGTTAATTAGATTGTTGTGAGATGTAATTGATAAAAATAAATATATTAACAGTTTTAATGATTAAATATAAAATTAATTTTCAAAAGATGGGGACTAAATCTGAATTTTTTTCAAAGTATAGGGATCAATATCACATTTTGACCAAAAGAAAATGGGAGATGCCAAAAGAGGGTATGAAATAAACCATGGAAAAGGGTTAAAAGTGGGTTTGAAATTTGGAGGGGAGTGAAGGGTTGGGTTAAAATGTAACCATATACAATTAATTTAGCCAAAAAAGTAAGATTTTAAAATATTAAAAAAACTCCCCACCAACCACTTGTTGTTTGAGTGCAGCCATGCTACCAATAGGATTTATTCACTCACATTAGCAATTTTAATTATGTAATAGAAGAATCATTGTCTGTCCAATCCATCCCCATCCCCAAATCTTTTCCTCCATAACATGATCAAACCTTAAATCGGGACTAATAATTTTCATCAATAATTACATTAAACATAGTAATATTTTTTTTCTCCGTTAAGTTGTTAATAAATTTACGTTTTAATCATTAAATTGCAGAAAGTTATAAAAAATCATTGAGGTATTAAACCGATATTGTTCGGTTTTTTATGTTTGTACCGTCACACCAATCGAAAGTCCTTTTTTTTCCTTCTATCAAATCAATTTGAATTTAATTTATGTTATTTTATTCGTTGATAGATATTGACCCACCATAACAGTTATTGAATCATTGTTTAGAGCTCGCTAGCCCAACTTTAAAAAAACAAAACTTAATAACCCAGTAACTTAAAAACTTTCAAATAATTCAGTGACTTCTTAAATAAATTTTTTTGAATAGTTTAGTAACTATTTTGTAGCCTTCTGAAATCAAGTGACCAAAGTGTAAATTTCCTAATAATTTAATGACCTTGGGTGTAATTTACTTTTTTTTAAATTATTTTTTAAAGACTGCATTTTTGTCCGAAAGAGATTGGCTTATGAAGAAAATATGATTTACAAATTTCTAGGTAGCATCTTAAATAATTAGAATATTAAAAAAATGTGGTCAAAATAATAAATATTTATATATGTGGGATAATAATATTTTTTTGATATTCATCATGTGTGTTTTATGGGTTGTGAATTATGGTTGCTCTCCTCCATTTATAATTAATTGTTATAATGGATAAATAGATGAATTGATAATCAAAATATATCTAAACTTAAATTAAAATAAATTTGATAATTATTATATTATTTTTAAGTTAAAAATAAAAATAAAAATAAAAATAAAATAAATTAATTAAATTAACACCAAATGATGAGTATTGTACTAATTTTACCAACAAATTATCTCTATAAATCAAAAATGTTTTCATAATTTTTTTTATATATTATATTTTTCATCGTTTATAAATTATACAATAATTAAAAAGCGGATAATAATTTAAAATATTAGCGGTGAAATTTTTTAACTTCACAAGTAGGATTAAAATGCTGCCACATGTCCTTAATTAATAATTTAAAAGGGAAAATATTTGATATATTGTTAGTTGTTAAAAAAAGAGACACGTGATAATTTTTTAAGACTGCTTGTGGAATAAAACAATACACTACCAATATAACAAATATTGACACAATTTCAAAATAAAAAATAAATAAATGAAACACATAACTACATTTTAATCTTGATTGTGAACTCGTTTTATCAAATAATAATTCTTAATTATTATTTTTTGCAATACTAATTCTAATAATTTTATACAGACATGGTATTGATTATTTTTTAAGATTTTTTTCTCCCTCTTGTTCACATTTTCATGGGTTATATATCTGTATTTTTTTTTTCGTTTTGGTATTTGAATTTGTATTTAGATTCATTTTAGTCTTTGAACTTATATTTCATCAAGATTTGATGATGTGACTAGTCTTCTTGGAACACGACTAGATTAGTCGATTGGACTAATTGAACTGAGAATTAATCGGTATATTGGTCAAAACAAAGAGACTGGATTGATTGAATTGAAAACTACTCAGAATTGGTAAAAACAAAAATTTGGGACAACAATCAATAGGTGAACATATTGAATCAATTTCATAATATTTTTTCCTTTTTAAAATTTTTATTAATTAATCAATTATTATTGGTCTAGTAGTTGAACCTATTAAATCGGGAACTAGTAGTTCAACCACTAGTCCGATTATTAGAACATTGTATGTGACAGGAAAGGATTGTATGAAACATGGATACCACGTCATCTGTACAATCCTTTCTCGTATGTGACATTTTAAGTTTGTATCATGTCATTGCTTGAATTTTTTTTCAAATGATGATGTGGCACAATCTCAGAGTGTCATGTTATCAAGCTTTTATAAATTTAAGTTCAGGGACTAAAATGAATCTAATTTTCAAGTTCAGATATCAAAATAAATAAAGAAATACAAGTACTAAAGTGGACCTAATTATCAAAATTGAGGGGCTAAAAAATATATTATTGGTTTGATTGAGTAATAGATGAATAGTGAAATCTTTTGAAAGATACTAAATATGAATTTTTTTAGAAAATTGCATATGAAAAAGTAAAACATTAATAGAAAGATAAGGACCATGAATGAATTTTTTTTTTGTTTGATGCTTTTGACCTACCAACATCAATGAAAATTTTTAAAATATTACAAATTTATTTTCAAATACTAAAAATATACAGTTCGAAAATTAGAAAACACTTAAATGGTTAAATTAGAAAATAATTATAAAAAAGAGAGTAAAATTAGTAAAAAAAAAGATATTATTGATAGAAAAGATAAGACAATTAAATATTTTAGGACAAAACATTTATCAATCAACTATGTAATAAACACTTAATATTCATTTATTAATATATTTTTTTGAGATAATATCTAAAATTATCCGTTAATCTTTCTCAACTCATAAATAAAAGAATGTTGTACTTCACCACACCCGAAAAGTCTGAATCGACCACTAATACTTAATATTTTTTCTATAAAATATTATTAATGTATATAAATCACGTGAGTGGACCCATACTAAACATATTGCTTATGCCAGCCTCGAAGGTAGGAATCTAATTTGATAAATATTTTTAAATTTTAATTTGGAATGATAAAACTTCATTATGTAATAGTTTCAAAAATGAAAAAAAAGGGTAAATACACATTTTAGTACTTAAACTTAGTTTTAAGGTTCAAATTGGTACTAATTTTTTTTATCCAATTAGGTTCCTAAACTTGAATCAAGAAGCCAAGTTCATGTGCCTAACCGGATTAAAATGAAATTTAGGTACAAAATTGAAATTTAAAGTTAAGTTCAAGTACATAATTGGACAAAAAAGAAGCAGCTTAGGTACCAATTTTAAAAAATAAATATTTATTATAAATCTCAAAATTACACATAAATTTTAATATTTTTATAAATTATACATATAAAATTTTGATTTTACTTTAATTATATATGTGAAAATTTCATTTTAATTAGATTATATGCATTTATAAAAATAAATTAATTTAATTACTTTTATATCTAGTAATATAGTCATTTGTGAATACAATAAATAAATATAAAATGGTGTCACGTCAGTAACAAAGACAAAGCTAGGGAGCAAGAAGGGAACTTGGCCCCCTTGGTCAAATGAGAAAATATCATTAGTACTACTTCTTAAGTATTAATCATTCATTTTAAGTCCTTTAATCAGTAGTATAAATGGAAAAATTCTAGTTTTCCCCTTCCTAAAAAATAATTATATAATTGAAGTCCTTTTAGAATAAAATTTTTAACTTCAACACCTTTAAAATTTTATAATTTTATCTCACCCTACTTGAACAAAAAATTTTAATTTTATCCCTGATTGGTGGTTATAAAAATTGAACTAAAATTGAAATTCCATATATATATGATTCCACAATTTAAAATTAATGTATTACATTAATACTAAATTTAAATTAATATACAAAATTGAAACTCGTGTGTTGGCCTAAAGGTCAGGGTATTTACCACCCCAGACGTAGTGTAGGTTCAAGTCGCGCTAATCGAGTTACTGTTAAGACTTTACCCTCTTTCTATAATTTTCAAAAAAAAAAATATATACAAATTTGAAATTTATTTGAAAGAGTTAAAATGAGGTGAACCGACCCATACTAAAAAATTTGATTAATGCAGCCGCAAAAATAGGATAAGAAAACAAAATAAGTTGGGGTTAATTGGGACATTTTCTAAATACCTAATTATTGATTTTTATACAAAAGTGGGGGGGATTTTAAGTCATGTGAAAATGCATGCCAAATTTGGCCGGCAGTGAGAACCAGCCGTAATCCAGGTTGATTGGTCGGACCGACCGGTCCAACTGCCGGTTCTAACTGTACACTTCTGTTTCTGTTTCTGTCTGCTGGGGGTAATATGATCAATATACGAAAAAATTCACTTACGCTATGTTCATACCCACAGAATTCCATCTCTAGTTTTATTTTCTATAAAAGTCACTATAGTTTTTGTAATTCTACAGAAGAAGTCCACAGCATCCCACTCCTTTAATCTCTTTCCCATTTTGCTTGCTTTTGTTGGTACATTTTTTATTATAATTTTTAGTTTTATGGGCATTCTGAGAATGATATTTGGGAGGCTATTCCATCCAATAGCATTCCTATGAAACAAATACTAGATTTTCATGCACTCACTTCAATTTTACTTATTCAGACATTAAAATTACTCCATACCACATGATACCATGCTCATCAATCATCTGCACTTTTAAATCATTAACTTCACTAATATAGAAAACACAAATTTTCATATAGTATAGAAAGAAAAATCACACATGTGCTCTACTACTTGTTCACACCAACATCATACAAAAAAGTCACTTTTATCTAAAACCCAGTGGTACAATACCTATTGCAAGACTTTAAACATATATGAATGCCAAATACCTTACAACTCTATCATCTTAAACATGGATGTTGCTTGAGTTGTTCTAAGTGCCAACTACCTTAAAACCGTTTGGCTTATTGGCCATTGCAAATCCAAGAATAGGATGGACGCTTTACATAAATGTAAAAAATTAGAAGTAAATGAAGGGCAGTGTCAACTACCTGAAAATTGATGCTTACTGCTAGGTAGTCTCATTGCACCATTCCAAGGATGAACGTTGTTTTTGTAAAATAGACTCTTGCTGAAACTGTTATTGTCACATTACAGTTCAAGCAGCTGAGCAGCCTGCAGGGTATCAGTGTGCAGAAGTATCATTTGGCCTTTCATACAAAAGTTTTTGATCCTGAGACAGTATGCAAAAGTTTCACACCATAGATAGCTCAAATGAGCAGAATTATATGTAGCATGAATCTCTATCATAATCTCCAGCAATTTCTTCCAGTATGAATGAACATTATGGATATAGTATAGTATTATGATGCTTACCAGATCAAGGCACCAAATATGGATGATCATGCACACCAGAAAAGAACTTCATTGCATACTTTGCTTGGCATCACTTATATGAAACATAAGCTGCATGTAAAAGTTTTATTAGGTAAAAATTAGTGCTAGCCAGACAGGCATCAAGAAAATAATTAATCCTTCGTTTGGCAGGGAGGATGGAGAAGATTGAGGACGAAAATTTTTAAACTAATAGCAGGGGCGGATAGGGGGGAGGAGGAAATTTTCAATTCTAGCCTCCCCCCTATAAATGACCGAATTATAAATTAATATAGGGGAAAATTACACTTTGGCCCCCCAAAAAATGAAAAAAGAAAATTCTATTTACTCCTTTTAAAAATGATAAAATCATACATTAATACATGATAAAAATTTATAATTCAAATTTGAACCCCCCCCCCCAAAAAAAAAAAAAATTCTAGATTCGCCTGACTAATAGTTAAGATAAAACTTGTTCTATTTTGTACTTTGACCTTTGGATTATCTTTTTTTTCCCTTTCCTTTCTCCTCTGTCCTTCCTACCAGATGCAGTGTAAAGTAAAGGTGTCTTATGCCGTTTACCTTAGTTCCCACATAAAATGTCAGCAGCATAAAGCCAAAGACATTAAGTCCTGAAAAAAAGGGTAAAGCATTAATCAGCCAGCTACACGGTACATGAGATGCATAAAACAGGGTGAAAGGTATTCCCTTACCTTCTTTGCTTAGGAACTGAGAAATCAACCAACTAAAGCCTGACGGACCAATAACATAGCCAACAAGGTTAGCAACCTGCATCAAGAAAAGCTTGGTAAATTGCAGATGCAAAGACTATTTCCCTTGGGCAGCAGATACTTGTGTTCTAAACTGCAGTTGCAAAAAGACATCTATTTCATTTAAAGTTTTGCTTGCATTCCGTACAATAAGGTTCCATCTGGTTGGCGCTTTTATCATTTACATTGTGTTTGGAAGCAAGTAAGAAGAAATTGCTTTTGGCTGCAAAAGCAAAATATATTTTTTAAAAGGATCATATATGGGATATTTAATATTATTTAGATGAGAAAATGCACAATTTCATGTTATATAGACTAAGTATGTAATTATTATGCTACAGTTCAATTATTTTTCCATTTAAAATCAAACTATGATAGAGTTCTTTATCTTTAGCATCCGCTTTAAAGGAATTTTAAAAAAGCTTAAAGTAAAGAAAATGACTAGATAGGAAAAACATAAACCATATGGAACCTTAATAACAGGCATAAAAAACATTCAATAATCCAACAAACTCATGGTCATCAATTTGACAGGTAAAATTTTCAAAATAGGCTCGTCGTTGCTAGTAAACATCCCTTAATAGAACAAAGCTCCCACGAAAATTCATTGACTCAGCTCTTTAGCAAAAGATGCATTGAAGAGAAGGCTAGCAACTAAAATAAATTCTAGGCTTAAGGTCACAATTTAGCCTCTAAACTATACCTTTTTCCCACTTTTGTATTTAAACTCTTTTTTGTCCCATTTTATATTACCTGAACTATCATTTTCGTCCCATTTTACCCCAAAAATTACTAGTGTCCAATAAGAGTATGCCATGTTTCACATTCTTATCGGCAACTTTTTTATTTTGGGGTAAACTAAAACAAAAAATGATAGTTTAGGTATCAAAGTGGGACAAAAAAATGTTTTAAGTACCATGTGGGAAAATAGGTATTGTTCAGGGGCTAAATAATGACTTGAGCCTAAATTCTATAACTGAAAAAAACTCCTTGACCATAAAACAGTAGAACACAACACAATATCAGATGTAGATAAAATGCTTGCATGAAAAAATCTGGAGTCTATAAGAAGTTGCAATATTAGGTTTTTCATGAACACACTAAGACTTACCATGAGACATGTGATTGTGATGGTACCACCAGCTGCTCTAAGTTCACGAAAAATAAATCCGTCCAAAGCGCCCTTGGCCTGAGAAAAAGAAAAAAAAATGGCAAATTGAACTAAGAAAATCATGAAGCTTGTTAAAGAAGAAGAAAATTTTCATTGCCTTATTTTATAACAGCACTCCTCAAATATAGGGGTGTTATTTCAATACCTAATTTGATCTAGGATCTAGATAAAGCAATTGAGCCATATTTTAAATAATTTCAAGTCCTCGTTACGGAAGCCACTATAACTGAAAACTCACAAGACCAGTCGTTTATGCTTTATACAACCTCTTTTTTACTTGCATGCATGATTAGAGGCCAGCAGTTCACAACAAAAGATTATTTCCCAGACAGATGTCAGCCGGATCAAGGTGCCTTAAGGCTAACTAACAAGGTTCAAAAAGTCATAAAAAATATGTAAAATTAATAATTGCTAGAGAACATTGACTTAACCTGGAATGCATTTGTTGCTGACTTCACCAACAATTCAGGAACAAAGAATAAACATGTGAGCCATGCCCATGAAAGAAGTTTCCTATGACCGAAGGCAATAAGCATTTACATAAGGAATAGGCTACTCGTTAAGAACAAAGCAAAGAACAACCCAGTAACTTTTCATACCATTCTAAATCATGCCATACAGCAACAAATGTGAATATAACCCATATGTTGATTAGCTTTCTTTGAGATCCGCCAAGAGGAATATACATGTACCTAAAAAATTATACCATATTGTAAGTCAGCATGTAAAACATAAAAATGCAGAAAAGTGAGCAGTAGAAAAAGTGTCGACAAATGAAAACCTCACAATCCACTTGTTGAAGGATGCATGCCAACTTTTCCAAAAACTTTCCAAGTCATGACAATTATTGATACACTTTGGCATGTTTTCAGGGGCCTCAATTCCAGCTATCTACAATTATAACAGTGTAAATGGATTTGTTCATATGGGTCAAAATACCATGCTATAATCTTGGCACAAATTATTACTAAAGGAGTGATATGAACCAAGGATTAAACCATCTAAGAAGGAACTCAACAAGGCAGCATATAAAGGGAGAAAAAAGTACCAATCAGACCATCATCCTTAGACAGAACATACCAGGGAACAAAACCGAAAAAAGCGCCAGATAAGGAAAAACTTTAACCACATGAAATTTATGACCTGTAACAGTATAATGAATAGCATTAGACTTAATTTTAATAATTTATGCATTTAAAATTGGAAAACTTGTGGCATATAGAAAATTTAACCTCCAAGTTATTTTAGAGCTCATATCATAGACAGACTTTTCATTGATGATGTAAGTTTCTTATTTTCCCCTTATGGGTAGAAGCATACGACTTCCGTTCTTAACAATTGAGGAATGGTGTTAGCTAGCTCCACTAATATCTTTGTTTTAACTATACATCACTTCTCAATATTGGTTAAAAAAAGAAAATATTTCCTTAAACATTGGGTGCTTGAGAATCAATGAACAGTCAAGATATTAACCACCCTCAATGAGCCCTTTCCATCAGGACCGGTTCAAGAATGGTACCAATTATACAAGAACAAAAAGATAATTTGGATTTTCTTTATTTTCTTCTTTGAAAAGCAAACAGATGTTCTCGATGGAAAATACTTCCCAGATCAATTTCTTTTTCACTCGTATTTACAGAGATACCATCCAATTTTTAGACAGTCACTTCTCTTCTGTCCTAGGGAAAAATGGAAACTGCATCTCTTTTCACATATTACACTAGATCTAAGGCTCTGCCATTTCCTTAAAATGTAAATATGTAACCCATCATATTTTAAGGAATTCCAAAACAGATTCAAATAACTAGACATTAACTCCTTACCCCATATCCAACGATGAATATGTCCATAGGAGATAACATTTTCCATGAAGCACTGGTCATTGCAAAAAGAAAAATTTAGAATAGAGTAGGCTCTAGAAGTTTCTGTACACTAAAATGTAAGTAACTCACCTAGTAGCAAAGGCATTAAAGTAAAACAGATGAGTCATTAGTTCCATAAGACACAGACCAAATACCCAGCGTAACCCATACCAAATCACCTCTTTGATCGAGTAATGATTTTGTGGCACATCTAGCTGCAAAATATCGTAACAAGAAAACCTAATGAAACTACACCACATAGAACAGATCAGTATGTTTTACTAGAAATGTACAGTCTTAGAATACACATACATAAGCAACATAATATGAGACAGAGAGACAGAGAGGTACAGTAAATGTTTGGGAAAGATAGATTTGAGAGATGGGATTTGGTTCATTAAAATGTTGCGAGGATGGTTAAGAAGATCACTATGAATTCCCTTCTTTAGTTTTGGTATGTCAATTTCCAATTCCACCTAAGTAGAGATCTAACGAATCCATGAATTTGAAAATAATCGTGAAGGTCGTGTTTTTCTGAATTGTATAACACAATTACAATATGTATGAAATAGAAATCCTCTCTTTCAAATCCAAGTTCCCAAATACAACTGAGAATTTAAAGTAGTGCATTTTGGTTGATCAGACAGTTCATATGGAAAAAATTTCAAGTTTCTATTTCTAACTTGAGGGATGAAGGTGCATGAGTTCAATAGCTCATGCACAAGTGCAGGAATAGCTAAATGGTTTCTACTTTCACATTCAACCTTCAAGAATTCATCCAATTAAATCCTTTATTTAGTAATAGCCTAGAGTAGATAACTATATTTTTTCTCCAGTTTGTTTATTGAATAACTTGCATTTCCATCAAAAAAATGGTAAAACAGCAGGCTGTGGTTTCACTTCAACTATAGAAGGTATCTAATTTCTAACAACACTCTCATCATTCATGAGCAAGGGTGATTCTGTGTATGGAGAGAAGGAGAAGAAAAAGCAATAGTAGTCATCATGAAGTGACAAACCTGGGAGGCAAATGAATTAAAACTTATGATTGGCCCTGCAATGTAAAGCGGTGCATACACCAGATAACTGAGGTATGTTGTAAAGGTATAATCATTCATATGGGCATTTCTCTCCTGCACGGGACATGTATTTTATGAGAAAATGAAGTAATACTTTCAGGCAATAGTAACAAGAGTAGGGCTCCTATCTAGTTAGCAAGTAACCTGTAGAATTTGATAACAGTTTTTTCCTGATTTACAAACATGGCATCTTTGGATATGCTTCTGCAATTACAGAAACAGAATTATCTGAAAACCTTATATTCAAGTCAGACAAGATATACATATTTTCTGTGTAAATATAAACTCTCAAGCAAACATGCAATAAGTAAACCTAGAAATCAGAAAAGTTTCTAAGGGAAAAGGAAACATAGAGAGTTCTTTCAATGGATAGATCCACAATGCAGGATATCTTAAAATTCTTGGCAAAGTTGTTCTTCACAAAAGTACTATGTGAAGGTCGGGAACACTGTTTACACTCTTGAAGCCAGAGTTTGAAGATTAATGGCAAATGAAAGAGACAAGTGTGATGCTAAACTTAATTGGAAAGACTGCACCCAGTTTAATGGATGCACAAGAAATGCAGAAAGGAAGCAAAGAAAAACTAATGTCCTTGTACAAGACTAACAAATTCTGAAGGTGAAACTACAATTCCTAGACAACTTACAATGTGATTCTCCACTGTCTAGCAACTTTGTCCATTAGCCTAACAGATATGATAACACACCTCATAGTCAAATTGATATTAATTAGAAGAAAGCAAGGAATCATGCATAACATGGACACAAGAGGACAATTCCAATGATAATCTGAACTAGAAAAAAGGAAGCGTCAGCAAAAGAAGGGGAAGGGGGGTAAGAGGGAGAAAAATAAATAGCAGAAACTACCTCTTGATCAAAACGAGATTCTTGATGAGCCCAATGGTAATCGTAGCCAAAGCTTATCATGCGCAAAACAACTTCCAAATAAAAAGAAAAATAAATAAATAAATATAAAACCTTCCATAAGATGCGTGTGAGCTGTTAAATACTAGCCAAAGAGTTAGAAAGTTAACGAACGAATATCATTCTTTCATTAAAGAAGGAAGAACTTAGAGAACCCCAAATTCAGAATTCTCAGTATTAGAATCAGGATATAGACAATAAGTATATTGCCTTTTTTTATACACATATATTCTCAAGTTGGCCTTTGTTTGTAAATCTACAAGCTGCAGTAAGGGAGATACATTTTAAGTAAATGTCCTCCTTGTTCAACTTTTAAATATCAAAGCTACTTTATGAGAATTTAAATAGTAGTGAATGCTCGACAGAAATAAAAAAGTAATTCATGACATTATACAACGAATTTATGATCACCTAAACAACCTGTTCAGTTCAACCAAAGATTAATAAACAGCATGCCAAGATGGACCATTCCAGGCACAAGCGCTTGCTAACTTCTGGTCTATACACCATTCACTACAAAACTATTTCTCTTCTGCTATTGGATACCAATGTTGGTTTCTATACCAATGTTCTATCATTTCATTTGCACATTAGCTTAGAAGGTTTTGTAGGAATATTCTGTAAATATTTTAGGAATATTTTGTAGATATTTTCTTTATTAAAATCCCTTATTTTAAGGGATTATATCTCCTAAAAAAAAAAAATACTCTGATTTCTACATGGTATCAGCTTAGGTTACGATTTCTTTTTCAACCTAGACCATGTCCGAAACTCCTCCTACTTCGGAGATTACTTCAAATCCAGAAAATTTTCTGGTTCCGATGCTCCATCAGATTCGTCTGGTCTGACTATCACCTGCCATCGATTGAATGGCAACAATTTTCTTGAAGGGTCTTGTGAAGGTAATCTGGTCATAAAAGATCCAGAAGGTAACCTTTCTTCTACTGCATTTTTCTCCTCCCAGTTGACTCCTAATTGGATCCTCGATTCTGGTGCTACGGATCATATGACTGGTAACAAGGCATTGTTTCACAATTTTTTCCATACCTTTGGTAAAGCTGTCAAAACGGCTGATGGTACCTTGTGCAAAATAGAGGGACATGGCACTGTTATTCTCAATGAACAGATTGCACTTAAAAATGTTCTCTTTGTACCAAATCTGGCGTGCAATCTCATCTCTGTTAGTAAATTGTCCACAGACTTGCACTGCTCTGTAATTTTTAATGATCGTGATTGTACTTTGCAGGCACTGAACTCGAAGAAGATGATTGGTAAGGCCAGCTTGCATAATGGTCTCTACATCCTCCCTACCTCTCCTAAAATCGAGATCTCCAAGTCATTTACCGCTTTAGGAAAAGTTGATACTGTTATGTTATGGCACTTTCGTTTAGGCCATCCTAGTTTCCAATACCTTGCAAAATTGTTTCCTGCTCTATTCATTAATAAAAGGCCTAATTCTTTTTCTTGCAAAGTTTGCTCTCTTGCCAAACATACTAAATCATCTTATTTTCCTTCTACATACAAGCCTTCTTACCCTTTTGCTTTGATCCATAGTGATATTTGGGGCCCTTCTCGGGTGAAGAATGCTGATAATTGTAAGTGGTTTATCACTTTTATTGATGATCACAGTAGGATAACTTGGACTTATTTGCTGAAAGATAAATCTGAAACTGCTAGTGTTTTTGTGCAATTTTATAACATGGTTCTCACTCAATTTGGGTCTAAAATCCAGCTCTTTAAATCTGATAATGGCAGTGAATTTTTTGCTAGGTCTTTAGGTGATTTTTTTAAGGAAAAGGGCATAGTTCAGATTAGTTCTTGTGTTGGAACCCCACAGCAAAACGGCGTTGCCGAAAGAAAAAATAGGCACCTTCTTGAAGTTACTCGTTCTCTTCTATTTACCACTAATGTTCCTAAATATTTGTGGGGGGAAGCCTTATTAACTGCCACATATTTAATCAACCGGATGCCTAGTAAGGTTTTATAATTTCAAACGCCTCAATCTATATTTTTGCAGCACTTTCCTCATTTTAAGCCTATCTCCTCCATTCTGCCACTTAAAATTTTTGGCTGCACTGTTTTTATCCAAAATATTGCTCCTAATAAGTCCAAGTTAGATCCTAAGTCTTTAAAATGTGTATTGGTTGGGTATTCTTCACTTAAGAAGGGTTATAAATGCTATCATCCTCCTTTTTGACCACTATGGATATAACATTTTATGAGCAGGATTCCTATTTCACTCAGGCTGAAATTCAGGGGAAAACATGGAGTGATTTTCAGCCACAACAGGTATCTCCTTCTAATCTTCATTCTCAACCTTCAGAATTGCCATCTTGTTCGCCATTACCTGCAGATCTGTCACCTGTGAATGCTCCCATTGATTCTCCTGTAGTACCTATGACTAATTCACCTACACCCACTTTAAACACTCTTCCTGAAAATACACCTACTCCAATTGACAGTCTTCAAAAAACACCATCACCCAAACAGCTTCGTGTCTACACAAGAAAAGAAGACATATCCCTGAGACTGTTTTGCAATCTGATTCTTGCCGAGAATTGGATTTGGGTCCAGCTGCCGAAATGGAAGAAGAAATCAGTAAGTCCACTACTCTAGATGACTTTCCTATTGCTATTAGAAAAGGGGTTAGACAGTGCACCAAGCATCCTATTGAAAAATTTACAGGTTATAATTTATTGATGCCGTCTTTTCAAGCATTTACAGCAACTTTGGATAAAGAACAGGTTCCCACAAGCATAGCTGAAGCTCTAAAGGATCCAAAATGGAGAAGGGCTGTTGAAGAGGAAATTTGTGCACTAGAGAAAAATGCTACTTGGACCATTACAGACCTTCCTCAAGGAAAAAAGGCTGTCGGCTGTAAATGGATCTTTGCTGTAAAGTATAACTCCAATGGCAGTATCCAACGATACAAAGCTAGACTAGTGGCCAGAGGTTTCACGCAAACATATGGGATAGACTTCACAGAAACTTTTGCACCTGTGGCAAAGCTTAACACTATTCGAGTACTCCTAAGTTTGGCTGTAAATTGCGATTGGAAATTACACCAACTTGATGTAAAAAACGCATTTCTTAATGGCAAGCTTGAGGAAGAAGTCTATATGCAATTGCCACCTGGCTCAAAGTCTATTGAAGGTAGCAACAAGGTTTGCAAGCTCAACAAGTCTCTATACGGGTTAAAACAATCACCCAGAGCTTGGTTCGAGAGGTTCACTAAAGTCATTCTTCAAAATGGCTACAAGCAGTCCCTTGCCGATCATACGCTTTTCATCAAGGTAACTTCTACAAATAAGAAAGCTATCCTAATTGTGTATGTGGATGACATCATTCTTACTGGAGATGATAAGGAAGAGATTAGCAATTTGAAGAAGTTGTTAAACAGGGAATTCGAAACCAAGGACTTGGGAAAGCTAAGGTATTTCCTAGGAATGGAGGTGGCAAGATCAAAAGAAGGACTTGTGATCAACCAGAGAAAGTATGTACTTGATTTACTCAAAGAAACTGGTTTTCTTGGCTGTAAGCCGGCTGATACACCAATGGAGGCAAACTTGAGATTCAATAAAGAAGATGAGTCCTTAGTAGACAGAGAGAAATTTCAAAGGTTAGTTGGGAAACTAATCTACTTATCCTTGACAAGGCCAGATATAGCTTTTCCCGTAAATGTGATAAGTCAACACATGACTAATCCTACTGAAGAGCATATGGCAGCAGCAAATAGAATTCTCAAGTACTTGAAGAAAACTCCAGGACACGACTTAATGTTTAAGAAGACACAAGACAGAACTGTTAAGATTTTTACAGACTCTAGTTGGGCTGGAGATCTCACTGAAAGAAGATCCACTAGTGGGTACTGCACTTTTGTTTGGGGTAACCTTACAACTTGGAGAAGTAAGAAACAATCTGTTGTTTCAAGAAGTAGTGCTGAAGCTGAATTTAGAGCACTAGCTTTGGGGATATGCGAAGGAATTTGGCTACTTAAATTACTAAAAGAACTTGGCACAAATCAGGAGGATCACTTTGAAGTTTTGTGTGATAATCAATCTGCCATTCAGATTGCCAAGAACCCAGTTCAACATGACCGAACAAAGCATGTTGAAATTGATAGGCATTTTATTGCTGATCAAGTCAACAAAAAGACAGCCACTCTTTCTTACATTCCTTCAGAAGGACAGATTGCAGACATTCTTACCAAGGCTTTGCCAAAACCTGTGTTCAATAAATTCCTATTCAAGCTGGGATTATACAATGTATACCCAGCTTGAGGGGAGTGTAGGAATATTCTGTAAATATTTTAGGAATATTTTGTAGATATTTTCTTTATTAAAATCCCTTATTTTAAGGGATCATATCTCCTAAAAAAAAATACTCTGATTTCTACAGGTTTTCATTTGCTACTGAATTGTAACATAAATAAGACCAGAAATGCAAGGACATACCTAAGTTAAAGCAAATGTGCCATCTAAATGTGCCTCGAAAATTGTCCAAATACTCCCAGTATTCCCTGCTTGCAACCAAAATTTATAAAAAGGCAATTACAGTAAGCAAGATTAGCATACCATATACATATATGTTATATATCATTCCCTACTAAGTAAACATCTTGCAGCTTAGACTACTAACCCAAATATAGAGAATGAGTATCCTTGATAAATACGGTTGCAAAAAAGAAAACCTAGGTTGAAAATCCAAAGTAGAAATGTGAAGTACTTTGCACGTGCAAATATCTGCAGAAACAGAAATCTAGTAATGGTATTAAAAAAACAAGCTAGAATATAGCAAACAATTCATAAGAAATGAAAGAGAAGAAAGAATTAAACCTTTACTAGGAGAAAGTTTGATGAAGCAATTAAAAAGATAAAAAGGATGCTGTGAAAACAATGTGGACAAGGTGAACATAAGCCAGCAAAGCAAGAAAAGAAGAAGACAAGTGGCTTAAGTAGCAAACTTGAAAAGCTAAAACTAACCAAGCTCCGTGAAGATAGGAAAGGTAAATGAGAGAAAGGAAAAACCAAAGAAAGGACATCCCTCTGGCTCTCAAACGGAATAATTTCCTGAAGATATTAGCAAGCAAGGTAAAGATTCCAAAAACAAGGCTAAGAATGGGTAAGTTTGTTCGGAAATTTCTCCATTGGTCATCAGAAGCATCCTACATTTAATAGAAATACAGGAGAAATTAGGGCAAACCAGGAACTGAGTATTTATTAAAACAAGTAGTGAAAAATTTATAAAAGATACCATACATTGAGGCGAGCAGGAGAGAAAAGCCATCCGACACGCAAGCCACGGAGTTTGGAGAAATGATCTGCAGCAAATAAGCAATTGAATTTACAAAATATAGCACTCCAAGTGTATGAGAAAAGACCCAAAAGAAAATTGAGAAAGAAAGAAGAAAGAAAAGAAGTACCCCGAGAAAGGCGAAGAGAGCGGTGGATGCAAAAGATGTAGAAGCCAATTACATAAAGTATTAGAAGAAGCAGCTCAACTTTGTTTTGCTTCTGCTTGAATTTACTCTTACTATTATTTTTGCTCATATTCATATTCCTAGTCACCCAAGAATAAGATTTTTCTCTTCTCCAATGAACCAAAAGATAAAGAAAGTAAAACCCTTGTTTGGTTCACCTGTAATAATTTGAGAAAAAGAACGTTAGATTCAAAAAGCTTTGGGGAAAAAAAGCCCTAAATTTATTGATTGGCCAACCCAAATCCCTCGGGAGAAAATACCCGATCATGGCATCCATTCAAATCGATCTAACAAAAAAACCCCAATTTGAAAACCTAAACACTGTCAAATCCCTTTGCAACCAAAGCATTTGATTGCCTAAAGTTTCAAAGCTCAATTTAGAATGAAATGGAGATAAGAAGGATTTATTTGTAAGAGGGAATCAGGAAATAGGATGGATATTGTTTAAATGGAAAAGGTTCAAAAACACAATAATTGAACTCATATGTATTTTAAAGCATCTGAAAATATAGATAACCAGAAACTTGCATAGGGTAAGCTTTTGTTAGAATACACATTCAATTTTTTAATGGCAAGAGAACTTAGTGTACCTTCAAACAACCACCTAAGCATCCAACCTCATAATGTTCAAAATTATGAGAAATTTATAGCTCCTTAATATCTTTGATCGAATGAGTAAACTCACGTGTATATCATAGCTACTTCTAGCTAACGTGTATGTTCCATTTGCACCTTTCACTTCTTGACTTACAATAACCATCAAGAAAAAAAAAGGGTTCATCTAATCAATAGAAATCAACAATACATACCATACCATAGAAAAACCAAATTTTATCAGATAACAATTAGCCCAACCAAAGTTCCGATGATTCTCGAAAGAGAGAACAATGAAAATAATTAGTGGGGAAAGACCGTTACATTCCATTCCAAATTCTAGTAATGTTAACTAAAACAACATAATAAAGCTGGCTGAAATTCTCTATGACTATGACCAAATAAAGCTCTCAAATACAAATAAGTGCACCAATGAAACAATTAAAGCTACAAATTTATCATTACATAGGCTTAATAAACATAAAACATCAAAACTGCCCCAATCCAATGAAAAAATATAAACACATGAATGCAATTAAATCTCTCATTTTAATGCTTCTATATCATAAAACTAAAGCAATCCCATTACTCTTTAACCAAATTTATATCTAAAAAAAGACTATCAGCATCATCGATCCAATAAGCATTAGCAAACCTTAACCCACAGTTTTTCTTGATGTGAAATCGAAATAAAAAGTTCAATTAAAAAATAAGAAAAAGAGGCAAGATATTTAGGACAGACAAAAGCTCATGAAAATAAAGAATTATCCAAAAAACCCATCGATCTGAAGTCAATTTACCCACATTTCGACAACGACAAAAGAATTATCATCCTTAAAAAAAAAAGAAATGGAAAAAAGAAACAAAAATCTATCAATCATTTAAAACTTAGCATTGCAATTGTCCAAATCCCTCTGAATGAATTTCTTCACGTAACCCACATATACTATCAGCTTGAAGTAGCCAGAAAATTCCTTCCATAAAAGTATATAGGGAATCAACCCTAAACCCAATAATACCCACCAGTCAAACGTCAACACTACGAAACCCACAAATAAATTTACTGACCTATAAAACTTCCAATCTAAAACCCTAAATTAATTTTTCATGATAAGAGCCAAGTAACCCTAAAATAGAAATGCTAAGTGCATTCACATTCAAAAAATTTTCAACAAAAAATACAAAAAATGACATTAAAAAACAAAAGAGGAAACGATCCTTACCTTAAGAAACTTAATTAATCAATATCTTCGGTAGCAAAAAGCCGGTGGTTAATCGGAGTTGGGAGTGAGAGGATTTTTATATTTGGAAAGAATGAGGAAGAGGGTTGGGAACAAGTGAGTTAGGGTTAACGAGAGAAGGGGAAAAAAGAAATAGATCGAAGCTCGAAATACAAGCAGTAAGGGAAATAGAAGAGAATGGGAGAGCTTTGGATTGTGATCATGCCAGAGGGAGATGGATGTTTGGAAACAGAAACAACTTTGAAATTATTCTCCTTTCGGTTTTCTAACCGGATCAATGATTCATCCTATCAAATATTATTAAAATTTTATTTTAAAAAATTTAACAATTATTTAAAAAAATTATAAAATCCGATTCCCTCTAACTTTTTATCAAATTCAATTAGTTTATATTCAATTAATTCTCGATTCCATTAAAAATTAATCCCATAAATAATTTTGGAGAAAAATATACATTAAAATTTATCATAAGTCTTTATTCTCTTCATAAATTTAAAATTTAATTAATATATTTTTATTTTTAAAAATATAGTCCTACATTTTAGATATTCAAAATTCAAATCCTGACTGTTATTACTATTGTGAAATATGAAAACAAAGTGAACCTGAAACCAAAACCTAACTTCCTACAAACCAGAGAACAACAACAACAACAAAAAAACATCATCATGCTTTGGTTCACATATGTTGTCAGTTCTGAGCTACAAAAACCAGAGATGAAAAAGCATATAGAATTACATGATTAGATATCCAAAAACCCAAAAAGTCTTTGCTTGTCTACATGATACAGCTTTTTTGTAACCTCAATAAAAGTAGCCTCTGCATTTCAGCGATCCGCATAAGCACTTCTTCTTCCCGTGTTCCATGTTGTTACTTTCGGTTTCATCCGACTGTGGAATACCGTAATCGTATGTCAACTCGGTCATTGGAGGTATGTGTTTCTTAGCAAAGAAAGCAATATGGAGAAAAGCTTCATTGTTATGTTCAAACATGATCGGTTGCCAAAAAACATTCGGGGAGCAACTATGATTCATAAATCGAGCTATGTTTCCACTGTTCTTTGAACTTATGATTAGAGGAGACGGAATATCGAACTTTTCACTAGTGTCAGATCTTTCCTCTGCTGACTCGGTTTCATGATTCCATTTGAAGGATTCATACACTCGATTAGTATTGAAAACATAATCGTTGTTTTCACCGTCATCCCCGTCTGCTTTTTCCTTAATTTTTTCAATAACTTCACCTGCGTATTCACAAATGAACGTACCTGCACGAATAGGATCCCATGACCGTAGACCCCAACCCTTGTCTCGTGTCTTAAAAACTTCAAAGTGAACTTTAAAACCAGTTTGTAAAACCCGGTTTTTGCAGTTACGAAAACAAGGGCACGAGGAACCACATTCAAATATCATAGGCATTCGACAAGCTAGAATCCCAGTGGTAATGTAAGGGAAATCGCCTCCGTTTTTTTGAATGCAGGAACAGTTTGAATTTCCTGCTTGACATGCATCACGGCAATTGCATCCGTATGAAGGTTGTACTAATTTGAATGATTTTGGATATTTAACAGTCGAGACATATGTGAAATAAGCAGGTCCCTTTTCATCATCGACCTCATTTACAAGTGAAACAGGTATGCTTTCAGCACCTGAAGTGAGGTCTGGAAGAATAAGTCCATCTCTTGAAGACGGATCTTCTTTCCATTTCCGAATGGATTTCCATGTCGAAAATGCACCCGTTTGCCCGGGGAGCCTTACTAATTTATACTTGAACATGTTACAACCCGTTTTCCCTTTCTCCATCCACGACTCTTGGACCTTGTAAAGCCCATCGTATACATAAACCTTAGAAGTTTGATGAGTAGCATCCTTGAAACCCCGAATAACTCTTACTTCATTGGCTCGGTGCAAGCTCCTTTCCAAAGCAAGATTGCCCCTCACAAGCTTCTGATCGGATGCTTCTTTATCGGCACTAGCATTCCCACCTTGACCGGTGTATACCAAAACATCGGGATCTTCAGCATCGTCTTCATACCCTCCGGACGAAACAATGCTTATAGCCACTCGCTCTCCCTCAATATCAGCCTTCATAGGCATGAAGTCAATTCCAGCCATGGATTGAGAATGCAACCCGATTAAAATCAACTCCATTCGGAAGAAGAAAATGTCACCGATTTCAACACCAGGAACAACTCCAATTCGCTTTTTTCCATTAGTCCGTACCCCTTTCGTGAACATAATGTTGCCAGCTTTTAAGTTAGCACGCTTGAAAATCCCAGAATGTGATTCCTTTGCATCTTCCATTTGGCTAAGCTTTCTCCTAAGTGCTTCGAACCTCATAAGCACATTTTCAACAAGTTCCCGGTTACCATCATCTTTTTCAGCTGCAATGATTCCAGGTTTAAAATTAGTAAGTGCAGCCAGTGCAAGCTCCGAATCATTGCTTCTCTTCACTTTCTTTTTGACAGAACTCGGGCCAACAGATTTGCGTTTATTACTGCTTTGCACATTTTCACCATTAGAAGCTGGTGGTGGTTCGGCTCTAAACGAGCGAATCGGCATAGCAGTTGAATTGAAGAGATTTTGGTTAAGACCAGGCGTCAACGGTGTTCCTTGTGGTCCACTAAATGGAAAAAAGGGTGAAAACCCAGTCGGGAAAGGACCATTAGGAGGTGCACATAAAAAAGGCGGACCATTCGGTGCCTCCGGGAATACCGGAAGCAAAGAACGTAGTGGTTTTACATCCAAAACTTTAGATTTATCAAATGAATTCGGTGGTACAGTGTTTCCGGCTACCCCTCCTTCCATAACAAACAAAAAACAAGCCTTTTTAACCTCCTTAAACTTGTTTACCCACAAAACCAAGCTCCTATATGAACCAAAATTACATGAAAATTAGGCCTTTGAACCCCCCGAAAAATTTCCCCTTTTTTCTTCAAAACTAGCAAATACCCACTTCAGCTTTTATCCATCTTTACTTGTTTATGCACAAAAATAATGCCCTAAATAAAACCAAATTATACAATAATCAAACTTTTAGTGAAAAAATTAAAAAAGTAAAATTCATTTCCTTTTTTTTTCTCTCTAAAACACGAATATAGAAACAAAGAGATCTAGGGTTTACTGTCTGAAAGAAATTAAAATGTTGGAAAGAAAGACAAAAGAAAAGTAAGATGATTTACCTGTCGGAAGGCAGAAAATCACAGGGAGATGGAACGGTTCGTTGAAGGAATATTTTTTTCCTGTGTAGTTTTTTTTTTCTTTTCTTTTGGCCAGATCTAAATATACTGGCTTTTGGCTTTCAATTTTAGGAATTAAATTTAAAAAAAAAAAGTAAATTACTATAGACGCTTTCTTTTTTGCTATTACCAGCGCCCCACTCAAGGTCTCTTTGGCCTGGCATTTTGGACTGAGGTAAATGGTTAAAGTAGTAATTTTCATTTCCCTCAAATTATATTTTCGTTACCTATATTTAAAATGTTACGTTTTAATTATTTACGTTATCATGTTGTAATATTTTTGTCACTGAACTATTAATTACCTTTAACAATGTAACGATAATATGACGTGGCACGTTAAATCATCATTTCAACTGAAAATTTTAAGTTAAATTTTACAGTTAATCCCTATATTTTTACTTTTAACAAATGTACAATATAGAAAAACTACATTAAAAAATAGAGAAGGGAAGAGAACATAGAGAGAAGTAGAAGAGAATGGAAAATAAAAAAAATAAAAGTTAAAAGAACGTTTTTGAATTACTCAAAACAAAAAATATAAAGACCGATTGTATAAATTAATCTAAAATTTTTATTTGAAATGATAATTTATCGTTACACCATTAATGACAATTAATAATTTAATGACTAAAATATAACAACACGAAACATAAGTAACTAAAATATGACGTGAAATAAATAAAAATGACTATTTTAATAATTTACTTTCTGAATTAATGTGTAAATAGGAAAATTTTAAAAATTTTAACATAAAGACAATGTAAACCGGATTGATGGCTAAACAGGTGAAATTACTAGTTTGCCAGTCCAATCAATCCGATTAAAATTTTAAAAGAATCTTAAAGAAAATAATAAATAAAAAATGGACATGCATTTATTTAAGGTCAACGGGCCCCGTCGATCTCCGCCAAAATGGACACGCATTTGTTTCATGAAGGTTAAGACCTCGCTGCTGTGAAAGTTCCTTAGTCAGAGGATGTTTTGGACGCATTTCCAAGGGAAGTTTTAATTTTCGAAGTTGGTAGGGTGGTTTCGGGTCAAGGCCGTACCAACTCATACGTGCTAGCTAGAGTGAGTAAAATTCCAACAAACAAATTGGTGTATTCTTCGGTCCCAAGCCAGCTTGGCTTCCTTGAAGGACAAATTAACCTCTTCCTCCATGTTTGTCCTGACCTTGAAGGTCAAAGAATTTTGACCTTAGTAACCTCTTCCTCCCTTGTTGCAGTGAAGCGCATCCTGAGATTTCTCAAGGCATTGTGATGTGAACCATGGTCTTTTTATTGCACTCGGAACATTTCCGGTGTTGATTGGGGAAGTAGTGTCAATCTACTTCCGGTTTTTCAGTAGGCCAGAGTTTAAGAGCATTGCAGATGCAGCTTCTGAGATGATTTGGGTCAATACTCAATCATCTTAATTTAAAACTAATTCTGCAGATCTCAGAAGCTTTATTAAATCAAAACTACCAATATTAAGGCTGAGATAGAAAGCAAAATCCAGTCAATTAAATGAGAAATGAATCTATTGAAATTGCAAACTAAAAGTGTTCAAGTTGCAAAAAAAATTGAGGTGAAAAATGTTTCAAACCAACCAAAACTTGATATGGTATCAAATGCTCCCTATACCGACTAAAATAGTAACAAGAAAGAAAAAATAAAAATCGTTCTAAAAGAAATTTGAAAAATAATAAGGTAATATTAGAAAAAATATATCCAACCTGAAGCACACAACCCCATCCATCCCCATATATATCACTAGTGAACATCATCCTTAGGTTGTTAGCTCCATTATAGCAGAAACAATATCCCCATCTGCAGCTTTGAGTGCCTTGACAGCTTTCGACCTCGAGACTCCTGCTTGTGTCATTACCAACTCAATGTCCTTTGGTTCGACTCCAGTCTCATCTACTTCTTCATCGTCCTGAGCCGATGTTGATGGCTCGGGTTCAGGTTTGGAGATTACGTGACTGAGATCAGGAGCCTTAAATTGCTCAGCAGCCTGAGTCTGCAATTGCGAGCTCAAGTCCTCGATCTTAGCTTCTCCGAAAATAACATAGGTATCTGATGTGGGGCTCTTGAAGACATCTGGTTTTGAAATGATAAATAAGATCTGAAATTCAACAGTTAATCAGTTATTGAGGCAGGGAAGTAACGAACGGTTAACAATAAGGAAAGGGGACTGACATTCTTGCTCTTCTTGACGGTGACTCGGCTAACACCCGGAATTGGTTTCATCCCAAGTTTCAACATTGCTTTGCGACTTTTCTTTTCGCTTCTGCTTTGTTTTGACCTAGCTGCTCCTTCTCCATCATGATGTCCTGATAGTACATACAATAGGGAAAAAGAAATACGGATCTCAATCTTAATACGAATAGAAGTCAAGAAATATTAACAACCATCAATGGATCACTCTTTTATATAAAGTGCAGTTCTGCAATTAACAAGAAACTTTGAGCACAGTGATCAATAGAATTTGTATTGCATTAGTAAATATCAAATGTATTTCACAAGCCAGAAAAACTCTTTTTGACTGCTTAAAACATTTTGCAGGATAGTACAAATTAAAATCTCTACAAAGCATAGAAAGAACAAATAAAGAACTTTATGCATTGGCAATTTAATCTTTTCACTGATGAACACAAGATGGTATGACAATTTATGAAACCTATGTTGTTCGGACTCATTCATCATCCGACACATGGATATGGAGATATGATCTTCAAGATCCCTAAAAATCTAACGGTACTCATATCAGATATCCGACACATGACAGCCAATATCGGATACTCACCCAAGTCCAAGTAACATATCATGAAACTAACCACAATATTAAAAGACATGAAAAGAGCTAAATCCACTATTTGAAATACTCTGAGATCAACTAGACTTAGGAAGTCAAGTAGAAGCATAATTCCAAAATCAAGCCCTAGTAGCTAGTGACTATGGATCCAGTTCGCTTATCCATGCATCTCAATTTATTTATTTTTAAACTAAAAAAAGCACAATTTAACCAAATACTAAACCACTATTTAAAATATTTCAATCCAAATCTAAAATTTTAAGAAACTACTGAATACGAATATTCACCTACGGCATCATCTTCATCCTTGTCATCGTCCTCATCTTCATCGTCGTCTTCATCAACGTCATCTTCAACTACAATTTGTTCCGACTGTGAAACCAAAACATAAAAATCAATGGAAAGGAAGAAACAAATATTTTAGGAAATAAAAGGAGTAGAGAAAATGATAAAAAAGTTACATCGACTTTCTGTTGTTCGAGATGAGCGGCGAGGATCTCTTCGATTTCTTTGTCGGTCTGGGCAGCCATTTTTGGTTCAGAGAAAAGAAGAAGAAAAAAGAAAATGAGAGGCTATAATAAGAAGAATAAAACCCTAAAGGTCTAAAACCCTACAAATGAAGCTCCTTTAATGAATTAAGGAGCGGCGTTGTTCTATTAAATTACAACTTTGACCCTCTTAGTAGTAAGATGCAGCTTTCTTAAATTAATTTCGATAATTTAGATAAAAAAAATAAGATTTATTTTTCTTTTCAAAATTTCATTCATTTGTATTATTAGAAATTAGCGTAATTAACTTAATAACCAAACAATAACACATGACATACTACAAATATCTCATATTAATGTAGTGGCAGATATTAGGATTAAATTTTGGAGGACTATTAATTTTTTTAAAAAAAATTAGGATTTTAATTAAAATTAAAAAACAAATTGGGGGTTTAATTAAAATTTTTAAACTTTTGTGGGATTAATGATAATTTTTAAAAGTTTTAAGAGAGCTTAATTATTTTTTTTAAAAAGAAGTATAATGAGAGTTTTCAAAAATTTAAGGGGGCCTAATTAGAATTTTCTTAAAAAAAATTCAATGGAGAAATGAAAATTTCTCAATTTTACGGGTTTGCCTTTGTTTTTAACAATAGAAATTGATAGAATTTTTATCAAAATGACTAATTTACTCTTTAATTTAATGTATAGGGATTAATTTACTTATTTTTTGAGTAAAGGGGAACATGCAATCCAATTCCTAATACATTATATAACATATTACTTTAAAATATATTTTTTTAAATAATATTTAAAAATTGTATGCAATTTTCTTTTATTAAAATTTTAAATATAAACAATTTAACAGATTTTTTAAAATTTAAAATTTAAGATTCTATAATTTTTACATGATATAGATTAAGTAATTTATAAAAATAAAATGAAAATAATTTATGATAAAAGGGTAAAAGATACTTATCTCTTCACGGTCAAGGTTGTGAAAATAATTTATATGATAATATGATGGTTAAGGGTGTTCATTACTCCAAGTATAGCTTGGGTCTGAATCGCGTTAATCACGTTTGTTGTTTGGGATTTACTAAAAATAAAAGATATTTATGTCTTCATGGTTAATGTAAAATATATTTATCCCTATGATTTCAAAAAATGCTCAATTATCTCTTTAGGTATGAATAAAAATTTATAAATCCCATTGTGATCTATTTATAAAATTTTATTAATAAAAAACATAATCATCACCGGTAAGAAATAAAAAAAAAAAAGAAGAAGAAGAAATATACTTACGGTCAATGAGCCTTAGTTTAACGGTGATGTTCAAACACTAAAAACTTCAATATCCTATGTTTGAGGCTTACTTTATGTAAATTGTGTATGGGTTCTCAATCTATATTTATTTTGATATATGCCCCAATCGCATATGAACTTTGAACTATATTTATTTTGATATATGCCCCAATCGCATATGAACTTTTTATAGATTTATTTTTCATCAAATAATTTAGGGAGTAAGTGACTGTATTTTTCAAACTATAAGGGTAGGTGAATCTTCTAAAGCCACGAACCTTCGAGGTTAAACAAATAGCTTAAGATTAATCAAAGCGTAGTAAGCTCCTGTAGTCCCCTTGGCTAACAAAGATAAATGGTTACCTTTGTCTTGTCTAACACAGCAATAAGATCACAATCTTGAATTGTGCTTAGCCTATGTGTTACACTGGTTCTTCTCTCCATCACTTGATCTAATGCCTCTTGCACCACTTTCTCAGATTCACTGTCAAGTGCACTGGTTGCTTCGTCTAATAATAATATTGTTGGATTCCTCAATGGCTCGGGCTATGGCGATCCTTTGTTTTTGGTCTCCAGATAGTTGCACATCTCTGTCTCTGCACCAGGTATTATAACCATCTACTAGATCTGCAATGAGATCATGTGTGTTTGCAGCTTTGGCTGCTTCAATGATTTTGGACTCATCGATCGGTTTTACCCGATGCTCCGTATGGTATGTTTTCCCTTACTGTGTTAGAAAATAGTGTTGGAACTTCCTCAGCAAGGTAACCATTAGATTCATCAGGTTCAATCCTTTTGCAGCGGTCTAATATCGTAAACAAATATCCAACAACCTCGAGCTCTTGGCCGAGTCTGATGTCATGCTTGCAGCTTGAGCAATGAACGTGCCGGTGCTAGCCAAAATGAGCAATGTTTCAATAAAGGCTTTGGTAGTGATATATCCTTGACATATATGAGTTCTCCACCGTACCAAAAATCAAAAGGCATAATACAAGCAGTAAGCAATTGAGCTGATCCAAGTCCAAGATCCTGCAAGCCAAGATTGTCTAACAATCTCTTTTCTTGGACCTTCGTGTGCTTTTTGCAGCATTTTCAAAATTTGGTCTTGAGATGAGAAGGCAGTAATTGTTCGATAGTTGGAAACTGCCTCTGCAGTAAGTTTGCTGCTATCTTGTTGTACTGCTATGATAGCTTTCTCGAACATTCTTTTAAGTACAGTAATTTGAGTATGATGCTGAGGATGATGAGAGGTTCGAGAACAATCATGACAATGGCGAGTCTCCATGCAATGAATAGGCCCATAGCACATGAGACAATTACACCCGAGATGGTTCGCACAACAAGAGGCACTGCATCACCAACTAATGACCTCACCTGGAAACATACAACACTCTTGGGATTAAGTTTCCATATTCAGATGGCAAACCATTTGGAATACCAACAATCAAGTCATCTATATATTCTTTGTATATTTGAAATTTGATTTTTCTACATTTATTTTAAAGAGTTTAGCCTCTCTACTTTTTAAATTTTAGTCCCAATTCTTAACACTCTTAAAATATTTTTGTTAAATTCAAGTTTATTACAATGCCAATTTTCCGTGACATGGCTACAAATAAGCATTTTTCTTTTAATTTTGAAATATCATTCTAGTGAATTTAATTAAAAAATTTTTAACAGGTTGACAATTTGACTTGAATTTTAAAATAACAAATAAAAAGACTAAATTCTTAAAAATAAAAAATAGAGAAATTAAATTTCAAATATATGAAGAATATAGGAACTAGAAGCATTTTTTTAACTAACTGAAAGAAAATCACTACATTAAACTAGAAATAAAAGCGAATCAAATCACAATATGATGGAATAATGTGGGTATGCAATTGTAAGGCACATTGCATTCTTAGGGAGAGAACTCAAGTTCAAATTTTAGGGACGTTATTGTTGAGAGAAGAAATCATGAATCTTAAAATGATTAGTTTTCATGGACCATAAAATGGACATGAAGAATAACTTAAGCATCCCAAAGTAGCTCGTTTCCACTCAAGTAAAGTGAAGGCCGCAATTTCTTCAAAGATGGTGTAAACATCTTTTTTATCCTCCACATTCATTTCTCCAACTAGTGAAGCAAGATCTAGTGAACTTGTTGTAATATTGTTTTCCATGTTTGTTTTATAAGCTAAGTCATCCATAGACAAATCATTATTTCCTTTCTCTAGGACTTGGTCTATTTGTTGACCATTAACTCATCATGTGACTCAATTTCCTTGACTTGGCAATCTTGGACAACAGCAATTAAATCTGTATGTTTAATGGCGGATAGACGATGTGCAACGATAATAGTTGTACGTCCAACAGAGGCATTATCAGAGCTTCTTGTACAATACTTTCAGATTCAGAGTCTAATGCACCTGTTGCCTCATCTAATAGAAGGATTTTGGGTGCTTTAATCATGGCTCTTGCTATAGCAATTCGTTGTTTCTGTCAACCAGACATTTGAACCCTTCTTACGGCAATCTGTTTACAATTATCTTTAGATCATATATATGATCTATAGACTTAGTCAAAATAACAAAATATATAGAAGATTCGGATGAGATTGAAAATAATAATGGTGGTGAGATTAAATATTTTAGTAGTGATGTTGAATACTGTAATAAAGAGATATTAAAATTAGTAGTAAGATATGTGTTTAAATTTAATCACAGCCGTTAGTAAAAATTAGTTAAGCAATTTGTTGATTTCTATCTAGGATAGCTAACATCATAGTGAATATTCTACATTAATTCTTGTTAAATTCTTCTTTTGGTGTTATGCTTGCATAATTAGTGTGTGCATTATAATGGATATGTTGATAAATTTGGTAAGAATACATGAAAATTCATGTATTAGGAGTTAGATTGTATTTCGTTTTCTATATTAAATAAAATAGGTAAATTAGTCTCTATATGTTAGATTAAAGAGTAAATTAGTTATTTATGTTAAAAATTTCATGTATTTGTACTATTAAAAACTAGTATTGTAGCGACGTAAAAATTTTTGCTTTCGGTCGCTAGTTGAGTCGATTTATTGAAAATTTGAAAACCGACTTTCGACTTTATTAAAAAAGGGAGTCGCCACCGATCCTTTTTTCTAGGTGTGATCGGATACCTAATAAATCATATTTTTTAGAAAAGGAAACTTATTTTTGAACAAAAATGAAGGCTGAATTTGGGTCTACGTGAAAAAAAAACCAAAATAAAGTTGGGTTCGGGAGTCGGTTACGTGCGAGGAAGGTATTAGCACCCTCGCGACGCCCAAAGTTGGTATCTTTATTAAACAGGTGTTGTCTTGATTTTCAAAAATACGAATTCAATTTGACATTTAATCGTGATCCGATTAAAAAATGAGAATTTTTAGTTTTCGATTTTTTTAGAAAGGTGTCCCGTTTTTAACACGAGCCTACGAATTTCATCCAACATAGCGATGAAATCAATGACTTAATGTTAAATCGGTTCATTGCCTTATTTATTGAAATTAGTAAAAACATGAATAAAATCTTTAAAGTAGTGAACAACAGATGATGTAAAATGGGCAGGAAACAAAAAAAATAATAGAGTTATCGAAACAAATAATAACTAAAGCAATTAAAAAACAATAACAACGTATGCGATATTAGACATGATAACAATAGTATTAACCGCGAAATAAGGATGAAAGTATATATAAACATATAATAATAAGTAAAGTTAAGTAAACTTAATATAAAAAAACTAATAGTGCTATATATATATATTAAAGTATGTGTAATAATAGGAATGAAAAGTGTATACATAATAACACTAAAATATATACATAATATATATATAAATGAACATATATAATATCTATTATAAATATTAATAACATAAAAATATATTAATAAATATACATATATATTGAAAATAAATACACAATAACATTAAAATAAAATAATAAGTGGTAATAGTGAAAATAATAAGTATAATAATAAATATAATGATATACGAAAATAATACTATATATAAAAAATATATATACGCATATAATAAAATATAAGTACTAATATTAATAAAAATATAATAGGAATAAAATAAATGTAATAATAATATACACAATATGATATTAAAAATATGTATATATATAATAGCGTTTAAGAATACATACATAAGATGATATAAAAATATGTACATGGAATAGTATATAAAAATAAAAAATAAAAAAATAATAACTAATAATATTGAAAATATATACATAATATATATAAAACATATACGATATATACATATACATCAAAAATGATAATAATGTAAAAAGAACTTATTAATACGCTACATAGATACGTACGTATATATATATATATAAATAATAATGATATTAGAAATACCTAATATATAATATTAGAAATATATACATAATATATAAAAAATATATATAATGTAGTATTAAAATATATACATAATATATACATATTAAAAATAATAATAATGTTAAAAACAACTATTGATAATACTTCATAAATATATATATACTAAAAATATACATAATAATATATATATATATATATAATAGTAAGTCGTGATATAAAAAGCTAAACATAATATAGTAATGTATAAAATAATAGTGATAGTGATAAAACATGGGAGTTAATATAATATATATATTTAAAATATTGAAAATAATGATCTATTACTATATAGCAAGCGTGTGTATATATATATATATGAGTATAAATCAAAATAAATACTAAGACTAATAATAGTAATAATATTAATTATAGATATAATAAGAGTTGTAATGAACCGAAAGTTACGGTATCGGAAATTGAGTCTTGAGTACTGTTTCCGTGAAATTTATTCATGAATATTTATTAGAAATATTTATGAATTATAGTTGAATGGTTATTTAGTGTTTAATTAAGTGAAGTAGCTTGAATTTAGTTTAAAGGGCTAAATTGCATAAGGAATAAAAGTTTAATTATAGATTAAAGAAGTAAAAGGGACTAATCTAGTAATTAGACCCTAAGTGCCATGTGTGTGTTACTATTGAATAACGTGTGTAATAGTTGGTATATATGTGTAATAGCTATAAGATATTTTATGTTATAGCTATTACACATGTTAGTTTTATATTTATTATAGGTTAATAATAATATAATAAGTAAAATTGATAAAATAGAAAAAGAAGATAGAAAGACTAACAGAGAGCAAACGTGAAAGAAAGAAGAAATAAATAAATAAATAAATAAAAAAGGAAAATTTTAGGATTAAGGCCCTAAAGTTTGATTGGTAAGTTGTTTTAGCTCATTTTCTTATGATTTTTATGTTTATGGATGCCTAATTCAAAGTTCTACATGTATGAGGTTAAAATGAAGAAAAATAGAGAATTTTTAGATATTGATTTAGTTGAATAAATTGAGGTTTTATGAATTAATATATTGATGATTTTTAATTGTATGATTGTTAGTAGCAAACGTAGCACCGGATACGTCATCAAAGAAGGGAAAAGAGAAAGTGAACGAAGATATCGATTAAATTCGATAAATAGTGGTTTGTATTTCTATAAACCGAGCTTAATCGTTATTGCTATATTTGATATTTATATTGTATGAAAATGTGAATGAGGTAAGTATTTTTACCATATTAAAATGAATGGGATTTTGAAATACCCTATTAACAGTGTCGGGCTAGTCGGATATAGTTGACATGTCATAGGAATTGGAAGTATTGGGATATTCCAACATTGAGTCGATGAGACACTATGTGTCGACTACTGTTAAAGTTTCGGATTTGTTCCGATGAAGTACTTTGTGTACTATAATGTTAAAGTTCCGGATTTATTCCGATGAAGCACTATGTGCTTATCCCGGAGTGTGGGTTGGATCCGTGTATCCGTCAGTGTCCGAGTTATGTTAATAAGGGTAAATAAAGTAAAGATTATTAAAGTACTGATTGATATTGAATAATAGCAATAATGTGTTTGAATTACCATGTTTTAAAGTTGATTAAGCTATTGTTTATAGAAATACCACTGAGAGTATTCTCAGCGTACGGTTTGTTTTTATGCGCAGGCTAGGTACGAAAGTATAAAGACTCAGCATACAAGCTGATCCCCAAACTCAAATTGGTGAAGTTTCTATCTTTTTGGAAAATGGCATTGTACCTAGGATGTCTTTTGGTCATTTTAAAAGTATCTAAGTTGTGAAGTGATATTTTGGTATGTTTTGTAAATGTTACCAAAACCTTAAGTATGGTATGTTTTGATATGTTAATGAAGAGTAATAAGAGGAAGTGTTGGTAAATATTGTAGAGAGAAGAAATGAAGATGTTATAAACTTAGTTATCAACATTTTATACTAAAACAGATTTGGACAGTAGCGGTAGTCCAACTTTGAAAATATACCAAAAATAGTATAAAGTGAATTAGATAATGAATAAAATTTGTAATTGAAGCTTAATGAATCTATTTTTATATGGAAGAAATAAAATAGGTAAAAGAGTTGTATTTTATGAGATATTTACGTTTTGGTGAAATAGGGTTAGAACAATTTCTGGATTCCTTGTTCTGACTTTAGAAATTCACCATAAATTGTGTATTAAGAATTAGGACTCAAACTTTATTTGTATGGATTCCTTATTGAGTCTATTTTTAATTGAAACAAATGGAATAGTCATTGGATTTCTGTACAGGAAGAAATTTGATTCGTAGTGCACAAGGGTCAGAGTAGTCAAACCCTGAAACAGGGGAGACTTTTTCTAATAAACTGTACTAATTGGCCCGACCAAAAATTCTATAAAAAAATTAGTAAGTAGATATATGAGTCTAGTTTCAGGGAAAATTTATGGAATTAGATTTCGAGTTTCGTAACTCGAGATATGATTTTTTAGCGACCGTGACGCAGATGGATAGTTTACTACGAAAACTGTTTAAGTGCTAAGATAAGTTTTGTAATGTCTCCTGCTCGACTCCGGCGACGGTCTCGGGTAGGGGGACGTTACAAGAGTAATAATACTAAATAATTAATTTAAATAGTAAAATAACTAAAAAAGATTAAATTGGACTAAAAAACAAAATATTTGGGGCGAAATCGAAATAAAAATAAAAGAAGGGTTTATTTGAACATGCGCTAAAACAGTGAGGACCGAAAGAACTATTTTCCCAAGCTTTTAAAATGACGTCGCATCAACTAGGATTTATTTGAAATCCAAATAAAATTATGGGGGGAATTTTAAAAAATACAGAAACTTAATCGCAAAACATAGAAAAGGCGAAAGGACCGATTGCGTAATTAGCCCATTGAATAAAACACGGGGATCCTGAGTGGGTTGGGTCGGGTCGACCCGATCCGGGGTAAAACGACGCCGTTTTGGATGTTGAAGGCCAGCCCCAAAACGACGTCATTTTGAGGGCCTTTAAAATTTTCATTTTATCCAGGTTTAAAAAAAAAACAAAGGGGGAGGGGATTTTTCTCTCTGGGGAAACCCAGAAACCGGCCAGGAGGGCCACCGCACGCCGTTGTAGCTTCGCCGCCGCCGGCCACCGTCCACGATGGCCGGAACCTCAAAAAAGGCTATTTTTCTTTCTTTTTTTTTCGTTGTTTATATATATATGTGTCTATATTTGCTTGTATGAAAAAAAGAAAAAAAAAGATTTAAAAACTTAAAGGACGAAGCGTCACCTCCTATTTCTCCGATTTCGATTCTTATATTCTGATGTTCACTGTTTTGGTGTTTAGATCTGTCTTTGATATATGAAATCTATTGCTCGGTATTGAATTGGCCGAATCTATTGTATTCATTCATCAAGAATCCCCCCATTACACTGTCTTTTGATGGCTTTTATAGCCTTTTACAAATGTTTTCCCTTTTATTATTTTATATTTGTTGTCCTTTCCCTTTAATTCCTTGCAGGTGCAGAGAGCGATGGACGTGATGGGGCGATGCTGCAGTGGGCAGGTGGTGGTAGAGGGCAAGTGGTCGAATGGGACAAGGTGGCTAGGGTTTTTAGTTTCTGACAAAAGGTTGTGGGATAGTTGGGTCTGTGATGGGTTTTTAATTGGGCCATTAGTTTGGGTTTGGGTATTTGGTTGAGTTTAATTAGGTTGGTTTGGGTTTTATTGTACCTGGGCCAAAATTGGCCTGTAACAAGTATGGTTGACAGAATAATTAGGCAATGACACACATGTTGACGAACAAAAACTAATTTTCAATAGTAGAATTTGATGAAACTTTTAATAGGTAGATCAATTTACTCTTTGATCTAACATAAAGGAAATTAATTAATAGATGGAGCAAAATGCAATCTGACTCTTAGTACAGAAGCCTCTATAGTACTTTTACCTGATAAAACCTAATAAAAAACAAAAGATAAGCAAGCAAAGCTGTGTGTAATATCCTTGAGGCAATTGGGAAATGAAATTATGAGCATAGGAAGCTTTAGCAACTTCAATAACCTCTACCATTCTACCATCTTTCTTTCCAAAAAGTAAGTTCTCTTTAATGGTTGTTGCAAACAATGTGGGCTTTTGACTAACCAACCCCATTTGTGACCTTGACCATTTGAGTTGCAATTTATTAATAGAAACACCATCAACAAGTATTTCCCCTCCAAGTGGGTCACAAAACCTTTGCAACAATGATATCATAGTTGATTTTCCTAATCCACTACTACCCACCAAGGCCATAGTCTTTCTTGCAGGAATTTTGAGACAAAAATTGTTGAAAACTATGCTCTTTGGCCTAGAAGAGTATGCAAACTTGACTTGCTTGAATTCAACTTCCCCTAAAATGTTATCCAAAATTTCCCCTGCCATATTATCTAAATCTATTTTTGGGGTTCTTTTTATCTTTTTATCTTTTAATTTTATCAATAAGTTTATAAACTTGCTTCTATGAAAAGAGATTGTCTATAAACACTAACCATCTGTACCATGATATGACTGCGGCAATTGGATGAACCCTATCTGTTTAAATAAATAAAACAAAAATTAGATTGTGTCATGCACAAGGAAGAAGCTGAATGAATCTTGTACTTGCATGCAACACAAAATGTATTATCCTAATTAATTAATTAATTGCCGCTTAAGTTGTAGCCAAGCAAGCTCCACGTAGCACACTGTATTTCATACAAACACACAAAACAGCTGCTTTCTTTAATCCTACACTTCCACAATTATTCTCTTTAATCCTGAATCTGCAAAACTATAAATATCCATTTTCATGAGACTCTTCTCATTCATCAATCTCCTTCCTATAAATATCCATTTTCTCATAAATTCTTCTCATTCATCAATCGACTTTCTTACCAAACAATACAGCTTAACTCGGTTTCAGTTTCAGCTTCATTCATTCACTCAATTTTCTGATCTATATATATATAAGTCCATCCTTGTCTCAATTTTCTTTAGAGCAAAGCTGTCTCAAATGATGAAGCTCACTCGCCCTTTTCATGGAATTATTCTGATTCTTTTTGTCATGTTAGCCATAAATTCAACGTCTGCAACAACAAAGTACAATGTGTTAAGCTTTGGGGCTAAGCCTAATGGAAAAACTGACTCCACCAAGGCTTTCCTCATGGCATGGGAAGCAGCCTGTAGCTCAGCTGACTCCACTATGATATATGTACCCAAGGGCCGGTATTTGCTCGGTTCTATGGCCTTCAAAGGTGGCTGTAAAAGCCCTCAAATCACTTTTAGAATTGACGGTACCCTGGTAGCCCCTCAGGATTATAGACTACTAGGCAAATCTACCGATTGGCTGAGCTTTGAAGGAGTGAATGGCGTTTCAATCCTGGGTGGTGCACTTGATGCCAAAGGACCATCTCTCTGGGCTTGCAAAGCTTCCCACTCCAACTGTCCTTCCGGAGCTACGGTAGTATTCATTTTTAACTTCTTATATGATTCTAGGCTACACAATACTATATAATCGATAAACCTTTATCATCCATGAATTAACATGCTAAAATGTTTCACATCGTGATCAATGGATGCGAAAATGTACACGTACAAGGAGTTAGAATCATCGCCGCAGGTGATAGCCCCAACACCGATGGCATCCATGTCCAATTATCCAAAAATGTGAATATCATAAAATGTTCAATTAAAACTGGAGATGACTGCATCTCGATTGGTCCCGGTACAAAAAACTTATGGGTCGAACAAGTCACTTGCGGTCCTGGTCATGGCATTAGGTACTTTGATATAAAATTATTTCCTTTTCATTATTATTGGTATAATTGGTTTGTTTTGATTTATTTGCACTTTGCAGCATTGGAAGTTTAGCAAAAGATTTGAAAGAGGAAGGGGTCCAAAATGTCACTATAAGAAAGACAATTTTTATAGGCACTCAAAATGGGTTGAGGATAAAGTCATGGGCTAGACCTAGTACTGGATTTGTTCAAGGGGTTCGGTTTATGGATTCTTTGATGGTAAATGTGCAAAATCCTATTGTAATTGATCAGAATTATTGCCCACACAATCTAAATTGTCCTAATCAGGTATAATATATTGCAATTATAGTATTAATTCCAAATATTTTTAGATTAAAATTGTTAAATCAATAGCAAATGGAAATGCCTATTTTTTACATGTCACTTGAAGCAGTTGAACTAATCTCACTTATATTTCAATGATGATAGGTATCCGGAATTAAAATTAAAGATATCGTATATGAAGGTATTCGAGGAACGTCATCCACACAAGTAGCTATAAAATTTGATTGTAGCCCGAAGAATCCATGCACTGGGATAAGATTGCAGAATGTCAATTTATCATATTTGAATAAATCTGCTCAATCATCTTGTTCCAATGTTCGTGGGAAAGCATTGAATTTAGTTCGACCAGAAAGTTGCTTATAAATTTTAGAGATCAATCAACAGAAAACAGAATTTCTCCTCTTTTTTATACATGTATTTATTGGGTGAAAATTATTTATTATTTCTATATAATAATAAATAAATGTAAAAATTATTTGATTTATTCTTCTCTACAAACAAATTTTAATTTGACTTAATGTTACAACCGTCATTTTTGAGACACGTCATTACATCATTCCTTAGTTTGTAAATTAATTGCGAAGAATAACTCAACAATTAGCTTTGCAAGTTGAATAATCTTAAGAGACATTCCTAAAATTTAACTTGCAAACATCCTTACGAATTAGAAAAACTCAATTCTAATTAACAAACTCAAATACGCGATTTGTTTTAATTAGGTCACTCATTCTCATAGCATAACTCAATAGCTCTCTTAATTGAATTTTGCTAACTTGCTCTAACTATTAGAATAAAGACACAATTATAGCTCTTACTCAAATTGAAATTATCCATATTTTGAAGAGCATATGGAAGAAGGAGATCTTAATGATCCATATTCAAATCCAAATGATGATGAACTTAGTCAATAACTAACAGATGATGATAATGAGCATATGTTAAATATTAAATAGGAAATAACTCAACAAATATGCACTAGAACAATTAAATAAAATTGCATATGATGTGCGTTTTTCTTTTTAGTTTTATTAGTAATTATATTATCAACTACTTTTTTAGACTAACTCCATATGATGATTTAATTTTAATTTTTGTTACTTGCTTAGAAATTATTTTTACCATACTAATAGCTTTTTGTAGTAATTAATTTTTTTTAAAAAAAATCATGTAACTGTGTAATTATAATTTGTACTACCAAATATAACATAGGAAATTACGATTCTTTGTAATTACAATTTGTACTACCAATAATTATACTCTACCAACCAAACACGTCTAGGGAATTACAATTCTTTGTAATTATAAAAGAATATAATTATTGTTCTAGTAATTACACTTTCATTCAATTACTTTGTGCTGTTCAAATAGATTCGAAAAAAAATAATTATCATACTATAATTATAAGTAAATTGTAAACCCAATAAACCAACTTTTCGCTTGATAAGAATGGATACATATAAATTAGAAAAAGGTTTACGTTCCTTAAAAAATAAAACAAGGCTTTATATTAAATCAACATGAAATTAAATGGCCTGCCTTCAATCTCATTCCATTTTTATTAAATATTTATATAAAATTTAACCCATATTTTAATTACAATTATAAAGTTATGTTTATTATATAATTAATTTTTTATTTTATAAAAAAATTAAAACGGCCTTCTAAAAATATAATTAGAGAAAATATTTTAATAATTTTACAATTGAATTGATGTCAAGTTGATTCGTGACATGAATATCAGTAAAACATTAATACAAGCATAAATATAGATGTTTTGATTTGGTTTGAAGTGATGGGGTTTGAGATGCATCTCCTACTAATAATATAGATATGGATAATGGTAGCTTTAAATAAACTCCTTTTTGATAGGACAAATGATTGTATAAACTACCATAAATTCAGGGTTTTGGTAGCTTTAAAAGAACTCCACATTGCTAAGCCAGATTAATAGGAAACTGAGTTCAACAGCAATCATTGCCAAATACAATATAAGCTTATATGACTGCGGGAGTTTGATGAAAGGTATCTTTGGGATAAATAAAAGAACAATTGGATTGTCTCATGTGCAAGCAAGAAGGTGATGAAATTCCTACTTACATTTAACACCAAATGTATTATTAGCATCTAATTAATTAACTGCAGCTTAAGTTGTAGCCAAGCAAGCTGCGAATAGCACACTGTATTTCATACAAACACACAAAAACCGCACCTTTCTTTAATCCTACACTTTCACTATTATACATTTATACTCTTTAATTCTCCTGATTCTGCTAACCTATAAATATCCATTTTCTCATTAATTCTTATTATTCATCAATTGACTTTCTTACCAAACAATACAGCTTAACTCGGTTTCAGTTTCAGCTTCATTCATTCACTCAATTTTCTGATCTATATATAAGTCCATCCTTGTCTCAGTTTTCTTTAGAGGAAAGCTGTCTCAAATGATGAACCTCACACGTCCTTCTCATTCCATTCTTCTCATTCTCTTTTTCATGTTAGCCATAAATTCAACGTCTGCATTAACAAAGTACAATGTGTTAAACTTTGGGGCTAAGCCTAATGGAAAAACTGACTCCACCAAGGCTTTCCTCATGGCATGGAAAGCAGCCTGTGCCTCAGCTGACTCCACCATTATATATGTACCAAAGGGCCGGTATTTGCTCGGTTCTATGGCCTTCCAAGGTGGCTGCAAAAGCCCTCAAATCATTTTCAGAATTGACGGCACCCTGGTCGCCCCTCAAGATTATCGAGTTCTAGGCAAATCTACCGATTGGCTGAGCTTTGAAGGAGTGAATGGCGTTTCAATCCTTGGTGGTGCACTTGATGCCAAAGGACCATCTCTCTGGGCTTGCAAAGCTTCCCATTCCAACTGTCCTTCTGGAGCCACGGTGCTATCATATTTCACTTTTCATTTTTCACTTAAGTTCCTGTATGATTCAAATTTAGTCTTTATCATCCATGTAATTGACTTGCTATTTTCGATTTGTTTGTGAGAGCAGACGTTAAGCTTTACCAACTCCAAGAACATTAGGATCCGTAGTTTATTGTCCTTAAATAGCCAAATGTTTCACATCGTGATCAATGGATGTGAAAATGTGAATGTCCAAGGGGTTAGGATCATCGCCGCAGGTAATAGCCCCAATACCGATGGCATCCATGTCCAACTATCCAAGAACTATCATAAAATGCTCAATTAAAACTTGAGACGACTGCATCTCGATTGGTCCCGGTACCAAGAATTTATGGGTAGAACAAGTCACTTGCGGTCCTGGCCATGGCATTAGGTACCTGGATATAAAATAAATCTTTATTATTATGTATTATTATTATTGATATAATTGGTTTATTTTGATTTATTTGCACTTTGCAGCATTGGAAGTTTAGCAAAAGATTTGAAAGAGGAAGGAGTCCAAAATATTACAGTGAAAAAGACAATCTTTTTAGGCACTCAAAATGGGCTGAGGATTAAGTCATGGGCCAGGCCTAGCAATGGATTTGCTCAAGGGATTCGGTTTATGGATTCTTTGATGGTAAATGTGCAAAATCCTATTGTAATTGATCAGAATTATTGGCCACACAATCTAAATTGTCCCAATCAGGTATAATATATTACAATTATAATATAAATTTAAAATATTTTTAGGTTACAAATGGTTGAACCAATTAAGGTCTTTGATTTTTATTTTTGGGTCTATGCTACTTGAAGTGATTAAATTATTTTGTTTATATTTCAATGGTTATAGGTATCTGGAATTAAAATTAAAGATATCATATACGAAGGTATTCGAGGAACGTCATCCGCACAAGTAGCTATAAAATTTGATTGCAGTCCGAAGAATCCATGCACTGGAATAAGATTGCAAAATATCAATTTATCATATTTGAATAAACCTGCTCAATCATCTTGTTCTAATGTTCGTGGGAAAGCACTGAATTTAGTTCAACCAGAAAGTTGCTTATAAATCTTGGAGACCAATCAACGGAAAATGAAATTTCTCCTCTTTTTTATACATGTATTTATCGTGCTGAAAAATATTTATTCTTTCTATATAATAAATGTAAATTTTTTTGATTTATTTGTAATGTCCCCCTACCAGAGACCACCGTCGGAGTCGAGCAGGAGACATTACAAAACTTATCTTAGCACTTAAACAGTTTTCGTAGTAAACTATCCATCTGCGTCACGGTCGCTAAAAAAATCATATCTCGAGTTACAAAACTCGAAATCTAATTCCATAAATTTTTCCTGAAACTAGACTCATATATCTACTTACTAATTTTTATCTAGAATTTTTGGTCAGGCCAATTAGTACAGTTTATTAGAAAAAGTCTCCCCTGTTTCAGGGTTCGGCTACTCTGACCCTTGTGCACTACGAATCAAATTTCTTCCTGTACAGAAATCCAATGACTATACCATTTGTTTCAATTAAAAATAGACTCAATAAGGAATCCATACAAATAAAGTTTGAGTCCTAATTCTTAATACACAATTTATGGTGAATTTCTAAAGTTAGAATAAGGAATCCAAAAATTGTTCTAACCCTGTTTCACCAAAACGTAAATATCTCATAAAATACAACTCTTTTACCTATTTTATTTCTTCCATATAAAAATAGATTCATTAAGATTCAATTACAAATTTTATTCATTATCTAATTCACTTTATACTATTTTTGGTATATTTTCAAAGTTGGACTACCGCTACTGTCCAAATCTGTTTTAGTATAAAATGTTGATAACTAAGTTTATAACATCTTCATTTCTTCTCTCTACAATATTTACCAACACTTCCTCTTATTACTCTTCATTAACATATCAAAACATACCATACTTAAGGTTTTGGTAACATTTACAAAACATACCAAAATATCACTTAACAACTTAGATACTTTCAAAATGACCAAAAGACATCCTAGGTACAATGCCATTTTCCAAAAAGATAGAAACTTCACCAATTTGAGTTTGGGGATCGGCTTGTATGCTAAGTCCTTATACTTTCGTACCTAGCCTGCGCACGGAAATAAACCGTATGCTGAGAATACTCTCAGTGGTATTTCTATAAACAATAGCTTAATCAACTTTGAAACATGGTAATTTAAATGCATAATTGCTATTATTCAATATCAATCAGTACTTTAATAACCTTTACTTTATTTACCCTTATTAACATAACTCGGACACTGACGGATACACGGATCCAACCCACACTCCGGGATAAGCACATAGTGCTTCATCGGAATAAATCCGAAACTTTAACATTATAGTACACAAAGTACTTCATCGGAACAAATCCGAAACTTTAACAGTAGTCGACACATAGTGTCTCATCGACTCAATGTTTGAATATCCCAATACTTCCAATTCCTATGACATGTCAACTATATCCGACTAGCCCGACACTGTTAATAGGGTATTCAAAATCACATTCATTTCAGTATGGTAAAAATACTTACCTCATTCACATTTTCATACAATATAAATATCAAATATAGCAATAACGATTAAGCTCGGTTTATAAAAATACAAACCACTATTTATCGAATTTAATCGATATCTTCGTTCACTTTCTCTTTTCCCTTCTTTGATGACGTATCCAGTGCTACGTTTGCTACTAACAATCATACAATTAAAAATCATCAATATATTAATTTATAAAACACATTTTCACTTTCTACCAAACTTTTACAAAAATTCCAATTTCGTCCTTTTTCCATTACTAATATTTCTTTCTTTAACTTAAGCTTCATATTCTCTTTTAATCAACTCATTAACAATTTCTAACTCATAAAATTCATTATAAAACATAAATTTTGAGCTCTATTCAACTTAGTCCCTATTTAAACCTAATTTAGAAATTCCTTTAACTAATCACTTCTAACTTCAATTTCTATCAATTTAACCCATAAAACCTCAATTTATTCAACTAAATCAATATCTAAAAATTCTCTATTTTTCTTCATTTTAACCTCATACATGTAGAACTTTGAATTAGGCATCCATAAACATAAAAATCATAAGAAAATGAGCTAAAACAACTTACCAATCAAACTTTAGGGCCTTAATCCTCAAATTTCCCTTTTTTATTTCTTTCTTTCTTTCTTCTTTCTTTCACGTTTGCTCTATGTTAGTCTTTCTATCTTCTTTTTCTATTTTATCAATTTTACTTATTATACTATTATTAACCTATAATAAATATAAAACTAACATGTGTAATAGCTATAACATAAAATATTTTATAGCTATTACACATATATACCAACTATTACACACGTTATTCAATATTAACACACACATGGCACTTAGGGTCTAATTACTAGATTAGTCCCTTTTACTTCTTTAATCTATAATTAAACTTTTATTCCTTATGCAATTTAGCCATTTAAACTAAATTTAAGCTACTTCACTTAATTAAACACTAAATAACCATTCAACTATAATTCATAAATATTTCTAATAAATATTCATGAATAAATTTCACGGAAACAGTATTCAAGACTCAATTTCCAATACCGTAACTTTCAGTTCATTACAATTCTCTCTCTTTAATAAAATTCGTCCTCAAAATTTACCTGAAAAGAGATGGGGGTATTGAGATCTCATCGTTTCTTCTGGTTCCCACGTAGCTTCTTCAACACTGTGACTTCGCCATAGCACGTTTACTAAAGGAATACGTTTATTACATAATTCTTTTACCTCTCATGCTAGAATCTCAACTGGTTCTTCTTCATACGATAAGTCAGGTCGAATCTCTACATTCTCGGTCGTAATAACATGTGAAGGATCCGATTGATATCTTCTTAGCATAGAAACATGGAAGACATCGTGCATTTTCTGTAGTTTAGGAGGTAAGGCCAATCGATACGCTACTGGTCTAATTCTCTCAATAACTTCGTAAGGCCCAATAAAACGAGGACTTAATTTTCCTTTTTGACCAAATCTTAGAATTTTCTTCCAAGGTGAAACCTTTAAAAATACTTTATCCCCAACTGAGTATTCAATATCCCGTCGTTTCAAATTTGCATACGATTTCTGTCTATCAAAAGCAGTTTTCAATCTTTTCCGAATTTTCTTAACTGTACTTTTCGTTTCTTGAACCAATTCAGGTCCAATCATCTTCTTCTCATTCAGTTCTGTCCAACATATGGGTGATCGGCATCTTCGTCCATACAAAGCCTCATACGGTGCCATATGTATACTTGACTGGAAACTATTATTATACACAAATTCGGCTAATGACAAATAATATTCCCAGTTAGACTCAAAATCAATCATACAGGGTCGAAGCATATCTTCTAAAATTTGTATTACCCGTTCAGATTGACCATCAGTCTGTGGATGAAAAGCTGTACTAAAGTGAAGTCGAGTACGGAAAGATTCATGTAATTGCTTCCAAAACCTTGACGTAAACCTTGGATCTCTGTCAGAAATTATTGATTTTAGAATACCATGTAATCTAATGATTTCCCGAACATAAACCTCAGCAAGTTTCTTTAACGACCAATCGGTTCTCACAACTAAGAAATGAGCTGACTTCGTAAGTCGATCAACTATTACCCAAATACCATTCTTTTTACTTGTAGACGTCGGTAATCCCGTCACAAAGTCCATCGTTATTCGGTCCCATTTCTATTTAGGAATATTGATGGGTTGAAGTAATCTCGATGGAACTTGATGTTCTGCCTTCACTCGTTGACAAGTCAAACACTTTGCCACATATTCAGTTATATCCTTTTTCATTCCCGACCACCAATACAATTCACGCAAATCACGATACATTTTCATACCTCCAGGATGAAATGCAAATGGACTATTATGAGCTTCTCGAAGAATTAACTCTTTCAACTCAGAATTATTCGGAATGCAAAGTCGATTCTGAAATCTTAGATAGCCATTTCCATCAATGCTAAAATTTTCTGTTGTACCATTCCGAATCATCTCTGTTTTCTTTAACAACTTATCATCTTCTAATTGTGCTGATCTGATTCGATCAAACATTACTGGCTTTATTCTTAATTTAGTCAAAAGGCTTCCATCTTCAGTGATACTAAGTTGTGCAAACATTGCTCGTAATTCAATCGCAGCTTTTCTACTCAGTGCGTCGGCTACTACATTAGCCTTCTCTGGATGATAGTCTATGACACAATCATAGTCTTTTAGAAGCTCTATCCAATGCCTTTTTCTCAGATTCAATTCTTTTTGCGAAAGCAGATACTGCAAACTTTTATGATCCGTATAAACATAGCACTTTTCACCATAAAGATAGTGCCTCCAAATCTTCAAGGCAAAAATTACAGCTGCTAATTCTAAATCATGAGTTGGATAGTTGCGTTCATGCGGTTTCAGTTGGCGTGAAGCATAAGCAATGACTTTCCCGTTCTGCATCAGTACACATCCCAGTCCACTCAATGAAGCATCACTGTACACTACAAAATCTCTTTCTGATTCTGGTAAAATCAACACCGGTGCCTCTGTTAACATTCATTTTAATGCTTCAAAATTTTTCTGACATTGCTCATTCCAAACAAATGGAATATTCTTCTGTAGTAGCTTGGTCATCGGTAAGGCTATCTTTGAAAATCCGTTGACGAATCTTCGATAGTAACCAGCCAATCCGAGAAAACTTCGTACCTCTGATACATTCTTAGGAACTTTCCACTGAATAACTGCTTCAATCTTCTTTAGATCCACTCTAATTCCATCCGCTGATACGACATGACCAAGAAACACAACTTCTGATAACTAGAATTCACACTTGCTCAATTTTCCGTACAATTGCTTTTCTCGTAGTATTTGCAAAACAATCTGGAGATGTTGCTCATGATCTTTTTCTGACTTGGAATACACCAAAATATCGTCGATAAAAACTACTACGAACTGATCCAAGTATGGCTGAAAAATCCGATTCATAAGATCCATAAAAGCAGTAGGGGCATTTGTCAGTCCAAATGGCATCACTAAAAATTCATAATGCCCACACCTCATACGGAATGTCGTCTTCAATATGTCGCACTCTTTTACTTTCAACTGATAGTATCCCGACCTCAGATCAATCTTTGAAAATACGGAAGCTCCTTTCAGTTGATCAAACAAATCATCTATTCGAGGAAGTGGATACTTGTTCTTGACAGTCACTTTGTTGAGTTGTCGATAATCAATGCACAACCGCATCGACCCATCTTTCTTCTTAACAAATAACATTGGAGCTCCCCATGGTGATGTACTAGGTCATATAAAACCTCTGTCCAATAAGTCTTGCAACTGTACTTTTAATTCCTTTAGCTCAGTAGGTGCCATACGGTACGGAGGTATCGATACCGGATCTGTACCTGGGTAGACTTCAATCACAAATTCTACCTCTCGATCAGGGGGTAATCCAGGTAATTCCTCAGGGAATACATCAGAAAATTCACATACAGTCCAAATTTTACTACACTGACTTTCAACTGAATCCGAATTAATCACATATGCTAAGAAAGCATTACAACCTCGATGAAGAAGCTTGCTAGCTTTAATGGCTGAAACAATACGAATTGATCCACTAGTCCGAATACTATTTACTTCAATTCTATCTTTGCTTTCATTCTGAACAATAAACTTCTTCTTATAACAATCTAAAATCACTCCATGTTCTGATAACCAGTCCATTCCCAAAATAACATCAAAGTCGCCAAATGGCATAATCAACAGATCAACAGGGAATATTCTATCTTGAGTCATTAACGAACATCTTCGACATATATGGTTCACTAAAGTAGTTTGTCCTAGTGGACTAGACACTTCTATCATAACTTTAGACAATTCAGACTCTAATTTTTTTGTCTCAACTATTTTCGTATTAACATATGAATGTGATGACCCAGGGTCTATTAAAGCATAAACGGGTGCTAAATTCAATAAGAATATACCTGTCACTACATCGTGAGCATCTTTCTCTTCTCGAGTCCTCACAACATACGCTCGAGCTGGAGCTCTAGCTTCAGATTGTTGTGTAATACTCACACTAGTTCTTCTAGTACCACCTCTAGCAAACGAACTACTTTGGCCTGATCCCGGCCTCTGGAAGCAAATTCAGATCTTTGCACTACTGTCGGTGTTGTTCTAGATATCTTTGGGCAATCTTTAATAAAGTGATCGGTAGCTCCACAACGGAAACAACCTCCAGTCAACTTTCTACACTCCTCTTTGTGTCGGTTTCCACAATGCTCACATATTGGAATTTCAGTATTCTGAATTGGACTTTAGATACTGCCAGTAGACACAATAGTCTGTCTTTTCCGACCTCGATCACTCCTTTCCAATCGAGAACTAAATCTCTAATTACCTCGTGATTCCTTTGACCCCTTAGGCTGTGGACTTGAACTAACCATTTCGGGACGTTTTTCAGTCGAACGAGCAACTTCAGACTTTTTATCCCTTCCGAGAATTTGTTCAATCATATTAGCTCTTTTCATTAAATCCGCAAACTCAATGATTCTAAGAGGCATCAACTGTAGTTTAAATTCATCACGTAATCCTCTTAAAAATCTTTTACATCGGTCGGCTTCAGTCGGTACAAACTCAGTGGCATATCTGCTCAATCTCAGAAATTCTTGTTCATAATCCACTATGAGCATCTCACCTTGTTTCAGTGTTAAGAACTCTTGTCTTTTGTCCTTTATGTACATTTTTCCCAAATACTTGTTTTGAAACTCTTTTTGAAAGAAGTCCCAACTTATCTGTTCCTCAAGTACATTCTGAATCACTGATTCCCACCATACGAAAGCTTCATCTTGCAGTAATGAGAAAACACACACTAAGCTTTCTTGTGGTGTACATTCAAGTTGCTTCAGAACTCTCTTTGTAGTCTTTAACCAATTTTCAGCAATAGTCTAATCAATTCCCTTCGCACCCAAAAATTCTGTAGCTCCATATTTTCTCAATTCTTTAATTGGAGCTTTTCGGGTAATAGGGATAGAAGACATAGCAGGCATAATTCTTACCGCTTTTTGAAGGGCATCGGCGATTATTCTAAAGACTTCAATATTATCACTTCCAACATTCAGTTGATTTCCTACTGGATTCACACTTGGAGTTGCAAACTCTGATTCATTCACATTATACGGTTCATCATCCTCACTATACATCTCTTGATCAGTATCCTCAATGCTTTTATCAGACATTCTTAATGCTATAAAACAAAAATATTCAATAAACATATCAGCATCCAATCCAACTCAAATTTGACTCAGTAATGGCATGTACCTCTAGATTCACATTGACATTCGATTTAGTCCAAGAACTGACTAAACCTAATTAGCTCTGATACCACTCAAGCTTGTAATATCCCCCTACCCGAGACCGTCGCCAGAGTCGAGCAGGAGACATTACAAAACTTATCTTAGCACTTAAACAGTTTTCGTAGTAAACTATCCATCTGCGTCACGGTCGCTAAAAAAATCATATCTCGAGTTACGAAACTTGAAATCTAATTCCGTAAATTTTCCCTGAAACTAGACTCATATATCTACTTACTAATTTTTTTCTAGAATTTTTGGTCAGGCCAATTAGTACAGTTTATTAGAAAAAGTCTCCCCTATTTCAGGGTTCGGCTACTCTGACCCTTGTGTACTACGAATCAAATTTATTCCTGTACAGAAATCCAATGACTATACCATTTGTTTCAATTAAAAATAGACTCAATAAGGAATCCATACAATTAAATTTTGAGTCCTAATTCTTAATACACAGTTTATGGTGAATTTCTAAAGTCAGAACAGGGAATCCAGAAATTGTTCTAACCCTGTTTCACCAAAACGTAAATATCTCATAAAATACAACTCTTTTACCTATTTTATTTCTTCCATATAAAAATAGATTCATTAAGATTCAGTTAAAATTTTATTCATTATCTAATTCACTTTATACTATTTTGGTATATTTTCAAAGTTGGACTACCGCTACTGTCCAAATCTGTTTTAGTATAAAATGTTGATAACTAAGTTTATAACATCTTCATTTCTTCTCTCTACACTATTTACCAACACTTTCTCTTATTACTCTTCATTAACATATCAAAACATACCATACTTAAGGTTTTGGTAACATTTACAAAACATGCCAAAATATCACTTAACAACTTAGATACTTTCAAAATGACCAAAAGACATCCTAGGTACAATGCCATTTTCCAAAAAGATAGAAACTTCACCAATTTGAGTTTGGCGATCGACTTGTATGCTGAGTCCTTATACTTTCGTACCTAGCCTGCGTACGGAAACAAACCGTACGCTGTGAATACTCTCAGTGGTATTTCTATAAACAATAGCTTAATCAACTTTAAAACATGGTAATTCAAACACATTATTGCTATTATTCAATATCAATCAGTACTTTAATAACCTTTACTTTATTTACCCTTATTAACATAACTCGGACACTGACGGATACACGGATCCAACCCACACTCCGGGATAAGCACATAGTGCTTCATCGGAATAAATCCGGAACTTTAACATTATAGTACACAAAGTACTTCATCGAAACAAATCTGAAACTTTAACAGTAGCCGACACATAGTGTCTCATCGACTCAATGTTTGAATATCCCAATACTTCCAATTCCTATGACATGTCAACTATATCTGACTAGCCCGACATTGTTAATAGGGTATTCAAAATCACATTCATTTCAATATGGTAAAAATACTTACCTCATTCACATTTTCATACAATATAAATATCAAATATAGCAATAACGATTAAGCTCGGTTTATAGAAATACAAACCACTATTTATCGAATTTAATCGATATCTTCGTTCACTTTCTCTTTTCCCTTCTTTGATGACGTATCCGGTGCTACGTTTGCTACTAACAATCATACAATTAAAAATCATCAATATATTAATTTATAAAACACATTTTCACTTTCTACCAAACTTTTACAAAAATTCCAATTTCGTCCTTTTTCCATTACTAATCTTTTTTTCTTTAACTTAAGCTTCATATTCTCTTTTAATCAACTCATTAACAATTTCTAACTCATAAAATTCATTATAAAACATAAATTTTGAGCTCTATTCAACTTAGTCCCTATTTAAACCTAACTTAGAAATTCCTTTAACTAATCACTTCTAACTTCAATTTCTATCAATTTAACCCATAAAACCTCAATTTATTCAACTAAATCAATATCTAAAAATTCTCTATTTTTCTTCATTTTAACCTCATACATGTAGAACTTTGAATTAGGCATCCATAAACATAAAAATCATAAGAAAATGAGCTAAAACAACTTACCAATCAAACTTTAAGGCCTTAATCCTCAAATTTCCCTTTTTATTTCTTTCTTTCTTTCTTCTTTCTTTCACGTTTGCTCTCTGTTAGTCTTTCTATCTTCTTTTCTATTTTATCAATTTTACTTATTATACTATTATTAACCTATAATAAATATAAAACTAACATGTGTAATAGCTATAACATAAAATATCTTATAGCTATTACACACATATACCAACTATTACACACGTTATTCAATAGTAACACACACATGGCACTTAGGGTCTAATTACTAGATTAGTCCCTTTTACTTCTTTAATCTATAATTAAACTTTTATTCCTTATGCAATTTAGCCCTTTAAACTAAATTCAAGCTACTTCACTTAATTAAACACTAAATAACCATTCAACTATAATTCATAAATATTTCTAATAAATATTCATGAATAAATTTCACGGAAACAGTACTCAAGACTCAATTTCCGATACCGTAACTTTCGGTTCATTACATTATTCTTCTCTACAAACAAAATTTAATCACCCATAGCACTTGATTGATGTAGAATCCGTATGCTAAAAAATCTTTCAATAAATCACAATTAAAGTAGAGATGGAATTGGTTGAAGGATTATTTCTATTAACGATACGTAAAAACCTCTTTAAAAATTTACTTAAAAATTTAGAGAAAACGAAAGACATAAGAAAGAGTTGGTTACCATCAAATTCTTTGTCACGTGTTTAATCTCCCACTAAACATATATGGTAACTATATGAAAAGTACCATGATAGACTTTAACATAGGTGAGATTCTTACATTTTGGATATCACTATAAAAAAGCTTCAAAAATCATCATTAATTGAAACCATATTAAATGGTCTAGATATCACCACTAGAAGCTTCGAATATCGTTATCGAAGACTTGATTGAAATCAAAACCATATTGAACGTTTCGGATATCACCACCAGGAGCTTTGAATATCACCATCGAAGACTTTAAACCAAACAAATTTCTTATTGAACATTTTGGATATCACCACCGAAAGCTTCGAATATTGCCATTGAAGACTTGGTCGTAATTGAAATCATATAAACTTTTTGGATATCACCACCAGAAGTTTTGAATATATCACACCATTGAAGACTTTAAACCAATCTAAAGTTTTGAATATCACCATTGAAGACTTTAAACCAATCTATTGAACATTTCGAATATCACCTCCGATCATTCATTTTCTAACAAATTCTATCTCCTTTTGTTCTTGAAAAATTCCCTTATTTACACGTGATGTAAAGTCCAAAACAATACAAGTGCTTCATGATATAATGCAGATGCTATGATGATATCAATGAAGGATGTGGTTATGATGTCGACCAAAATGGCTATGTGCTTACGAAAAGAGTTATGTACAATTATGCACTGTTAATGCAATGAAGGAAAAGAGGCAAATGGTTATGGCAGATGCAAATGTGATGCAAACACAAGGGTGAATAAGTTGCTAGATGCCCCCTTCACTCTTCCCTAAACTTGGCTTCATTTCTCTTTTTATTTTCATTTTTCACACATTTTCAAAACTTCATATGAATAATTCCAAATTCATGCGTAAATTTATATCTATAAGGAAAACCCATTTCATCTAAAAATTAAAACCTCTGAAAATTCAATACGAAATTTCGAAAGATAAATGGAAAATATTGATTAAGTAAACATTATTATGAAAATTAAAATTTTAGGAGAATCAAATAGAGAAAGTTGTGACCATTGATGAGAATCCTAGAGCAAAGAATTAAGATATTCAATGTTACGAGTGTGAAGAGTATGGCCATGTACAATCTGAGTGTGCAAACTTGAAAATGAAGTCTCTCAACATAACTTGGAGTGATGAGGATGCCTTAAGCAACTCAGATTAGATGGAAAACACTTGAGCAATTATATGGCCTTCACTACTAAAGTCAGTACCCATGTTTCGGTAGGCTTTGACGTTGATGATGGTTTAGAAGACAAACTAGTGTTGACTTTCTGCAAACCTACAATACTATGCTGGAAAAAAGGAAGTATGCGAAGTGAATGCAAAGCTGATAAATAAGAACTTCAAACTCCATGAAGAAAACCAAAATTTAATCGAATAGATGAAGGTGAATGATTCTCTACTTAATGATAAAACCGTCCGTTTGGAAACTACACATGAAGATCTTGTAGTTAGTCAATCCATGCTAGAAAAAATCAATGCCGAATAGTGGTAAACTTAATGAAATTCTTGTAGCTGGAAAAAGGAGTGAAAGAAAATGTGGCATTGGATATGTTGAGAAGAAGGGAAAAATTGTGATGAAAAATCCAATAGTTTTTGTCAAAGCCACAAATAATATTGATCAAGGTGAATGCTCCAAGAAACCTAAGTTGATTCATGTTAAAAAGAAAGTAATCTCTAATCATTTAGTTACTTGTCATTGTCGTGGAGCTTCTAGTCATATCGGACCTAGAAAGATCAAATGTGGAAACAAGCAGTGACAGAATCAATGCCCATTGCCTTGGCACTGCACGAGGCCAGAAGAAAAAAATTTGTATGGAGGAGAAATGAGAGGTCACCTCATGGAATGGAGGAGTATAAGAAGAGATGTATTATCTGTCATTATTGTAATATGGTTGGTAATATCATACCGTATTTTTATAAGATGTTGAATGACTTAAGACAGGGAATTATTAGAAAACAAGTTGCAACGCAAACTCAATACAACTAGAAACAAATATGAGTGAGAAAAGATCAATGGTTGATTGATGCTAGAGTGAAACATGAAGTGACAACTGATATAATAACTTCTGAAAATCAGTATGACGATATTTCTACTCCATCAAGATCTTGTGATAAATAATCTTGTTGTTTCACAAGTTACAACTATCACCTATAGAGCTGTTAATGAGTTAACATCCATTGCACTCCAGTTGAAACATCTTATTGAGGAGGAGTGTATTGATGCTACTACTAAGGGGGAGTGTGTTGATGCTATAATTATGGGGGAGTTTTCTTCTTTATCATACGTGTTGTTATTTGTTTTATTTAATTATGGTTTTTCGTAAAAAAACGCTTAAGGGTGAGTGAAAGTAGTAAACTATCCACACAAGAGCTCCTCCCACCCCCTTAGCTATGCCCTTGTATCTGAAGTCCCAAAAGTTCTTGATTCGAGCTGATGCCACGGCCTGGCACCGTGGCTTTTGTCTGGGTAGTTTACTACTTTCACTCGCCTCGGCTCACCCTCGTGACTTTCTCTTCCAAAAAAATAAACTTGCTATTTCACGCCATGACCTCCAAGAACCCATGTCACGACTTTGGAGTAAGACAAGTTATTGTCTAAGAAGGCTGCGGCCTTGCGCCGTGACATGGACACCAATAATAGCTGCAGCCTTAGGAGGTCGTGCCTTGCGCTAAGGTATACTTTTAGAGTGGAAAGGTAGGAAGCGTGAAAAGGCTTTACATTAATTCAGTATCAAGTTAACGGCCAGCCTTCAATCTCATTCCATTTTTATTCTTTTAAGAAATATTATTAATAATAAGAAACAGAGTTCAACAGCAGTCATTAGTAAACCATTAGTAACATCAAAGTAAACAAACTCAAACCTGAAGTCAGAAGAAAAAAGCACCTTGTACAGGGAAAATTAGATTGTCTCATGTACAAGGAAGAAGGTGCATTCATCACAAATGTATTATAATTAGCATCTTATTAAATGTATTAATTAACTGGCGCTTAAGTTGTAGCCAAACAAGCAGCGGATATTCCATACAAACACACAAAATGCCAGCTTTCTTTAATCCTACGCTTTCACAGTTATACTCTTTAATTATCCTGAATCTGCTAAACTATATGTTGCGCGGAAGCGTGTGAAAGAGTAAAATTATTATACTGAAAAATCACAATAAGTTCAATTCCCAGGAAAAAGAGGTAGATCACGAAGATCACTTAAATACCAAGTCTTTCCTAGCCAGAATATCCCTCTATCGTAATTTAATAGCACAATAAATCACTACAATCACATTCACAAAATATGCAAAACAAATAATAAAGAACACCAGAATTTTAACGAGGTTCAGCAAATTTTGCCTACGTCCTCGGGCACTACCAAATATATTTCACTCCAAAAATTACAAGTGAAATTTACAAATATAGAGAGAGAATAATGCCTTAAGTAGAGAATGGCAATTATGGGATGAAGAAAGTAAGCAATGGTTAGGCCTATTTATAGTTGAGGTTCAAGGATCAACTTGCAATGTCCCTATACAATTAGGGACCAAAATTGCAATTATCCCATGCCAACTTTTAACCCAACTTGCCAACCAATATTACTTTCTACTTTCGGTGCCCACCCCATTTGACTTTTCAAACAATGGTGGGTTCCAATAATCTCCACCTTGAAGATTTGATTACGATAATCTTATCTTCACACAATTCTTTCTACTTTTGACAACAATACTTGATAGTGCCTTCTTCAACTGTTAAACTTGCAGGATATTAATCAAGTTCAAACAATGTTCGAACTTGGTTGCTGTTACCACCTTGGTCATCATATCTGCGGGATTATCTGCAGTCTTGATCTTCTGAAGACAAATTTTCCCCTCTTCAATAATTTCCCGCTCAAAATGGAATCGTACGTCGATATGTTTTGTACGTGCATGATAGACTTGATTCTTTGCTAAATGAATAGCACTTTGACTATCACAATACACGTTAATATGCTCCTGAACCAACCCCAAGGTTTTAGCCATACCTTGTAACCAAATAGCCTCCTTTACAACCTCTGTTACAGCCATGTACTCGGCTTCTGTGGTTGACAATGCAACTGTAGACTGTAGTGTAGACTTCCAACTTATTGGTCCTCCAGCAAGTGTAAACACATAACCGGTGGTTGATCTTCGCTTGTCCAAATCACTGGCATAGTTAGAATCAACGTACCCAATAACACCTTTACCAAGTGTATTATCCTGCTTGAACAGTAATCCAACATCCACGGTCTTTTGAATATACCGTAGAATCCATTTCACAGCTTGCCAATGTCCTTTTCCAGGATTATGCATATACCTGCTCACTATACTAACTGCCTGTGAAATGTCGGGTCTTGTACACACCATTGCATACATCAAGCTACCCACTGCATTAGAATACGGAACTTGCAACATGTATTCTCGTTCCGTATTCGTCGAAGGAGATAGTTGTGCAGAAAGCTTGAAATGAGAAGCCAACGGGGTACTTACAGGTTTTGTCTGCTCGTTCATGCCAAACTGCTGTAGTACCTTTTTCAAATACTGCTTCTGAGACAAGCTAACTCTATCATGAGCTCTATCTCTCCATATTTCCATGCCGAGAATCTTTTTAGGTTCTCCTAGATCTTTCATCTCAAACTCGAGATTGAGTTGAGTCTTCAATCTTTCAATCTCAACTTTGCTCTTAGATGCTATTAGCATATCATCAACATATAAGAGCAAGTATATGAAAGTTCCTTCTTGTAGCTTCTGAAAATACACGCAATGATCAAATTTACTTCTTGTGTACCTTTGCCCTTTCATGAACTGATCAAATCGCTTGTACCACTGCCTCAGAGATTGCTTCAATCCATAAAGCGACTTTGTCAGTTTGCAAACCCAATTTTCTTTTCCAGCAACCTTGAATCCATCTGGCTGAGTCATATAGATTTCCTCTTCCAAATCACCGTGTAAAAACGCGGTCTTCACATCAAGCTGAACTAGTTCAAGATCATATTGCACAACCAAGGCTAGCAAAATCCGAATAGACGAATGCTTCACAACTGGAGAAAACACTTCATTGTAGTCTATTCCTTCTTTCTGAGCGTAACCCTTTGCTACTAATCTAGCCTTGTATCGAATTTCATTTTTATCAGGAAATCCTTCCTTCTTTGCATATACCCATTTGCATCCAATTGCCTTCTTTCCCTTGGGTAGTGTCACCAACTCCCAGGTCTTATTTTTATGAAGAGACTGCATTTCTTCATTCATTGCTTGCTTTCACTTTACACCATCAGGGTTACTTATTACTTCTGTGTAAGTAGAAGGAACATCATCATCTGTAATTGGAAGTGCATAGGCCACTATATCATCAAAGCGAGCAGGCTTACGAATCTCTCTTCTTGGCCTTCTATATGCAATTGAATCTTGTTGCTGTAGAGGTTCTTGGGTAGGAACCTCTTCATCATTTGTCCCTTCAATATTAGCTGGATCATCGTTAACCTTTTCAAGCTCCACCTCCTGCAAAGTACTACTGGTTTTGTCATCCTTTTGTGAATCCTTGTACTTCAACATGGTTGATTCATCAAAAGTCACATCTCTACTGAAAACAATCTTCCTTGTATCAGGACACCAGAGACGATATCCTTTTACTCCATCAGTTATACCCAAGAATAATGCTTTCTTTGCTCTTGGGTCTAACTTAGATTCTTTTACATGATAATATGTAGTGGAACCAAATACATGCAAAGAATCATAATCAGTAGCAGATTTACCAGTCCACATCTCCATAGGAGTTTTTCCATTTATTGCAGCTGATGGCAAACGGTTAATTAGATGGCACGCATATGTAACTGCCTCAGCCCAAAATTCTTTGCCCAATCCAGCATTGGACAACATACATCGAACTTTCTCCAGTATAGTTCGATTCATTCGTTCTGCCACCCCATTTTGCTGTGGTGTATCCCGAACAGTGAAGTGTCGCACAATGCCCTCATCTTGGCATACTTGTAGAAATAGATCGTTTTTGTACTCAGTACCATTATCTGATCGAAGTCGTTTGACCTTTCGACCAGTCTGAGTCTCCACCATCTTCTTCCATTTCAGAAATGCATCCAAAACTTCACTTTTTATTTTCATTAGATACACCCATACTTTTCTTGAATAATCATCAACAAAAGTAACAAAATAGTGCATACCTCCCAAAGAAGCTACTTTGGTAGGTCCCCACACATCACTGTGAACGTAGTCCAGAATTCCTTTCGTATTGTGAATTACTGGACCAAATTTTACCCTCTTCTGCTTGCCCAGAACACAATGTTCACAGAATTCCATTTTGCAAGAATTTGCACCTTTCAATAAGCCTTGCTTCACCAATGTCTGCAAAACTTTTTCACCAGCATGTCCCAATCGCATATGCCATAATCTGGTAGCCTCTGAATCTACATCTTTTGTAGAAACTGTTGATGTTGATCCAATAACTGTACTTCCATTTAAAAAATACAAGTTATTTCTTCTTGTGCCTTTCATCACCGTCAGTTGCCCAGCTATTACTTTTAGTAATCCATCTTTCAAAGTGATTGTGAGCCCTTTAGATTCTAGGGCACCTAATGAGATGAGATTTTTCTTCAGGCTAGGTACGTAGCGAACATCTGTCAAGACTTGGATTGAGCCGTCGTGATTCTTCAATTGGACTGTACCCACTCCCATTGTCTTACAAGCACTATCATTGCCCATAAGAACAATTCCACCTTCTAGCTCTTTAAGACGAGCAAACCAGTCCTTATTAGGACACATATGGTAAGTACATCCTGAATCCAAAATCCACTCATCCGTTTGACATGCCATTGCCATGCCAACCAAGCTAAAGTCTGACTCCTCATCATGCTCCGCTACACATGCATTAGAAATAGCCTTGCCCTTTTGTAGCTTAGGACAATTCTTTTTCCAATGCCCTTTTTCACGGCAAAAGGCACATTCATCTTTGGCGGGTCTCCCTTTAGACTTTCCCCTTCTACCAGATTTGCTGCTGTGTGAACGACCTCTTACTGTTAAGACTTCTGCGGTTGTATCTCTGTGATCTCTTTTATCTTTCTTTCGAGTCTCAGATCTATACAACGTACTACAGACTGCATCAAATGTGATCGTGTCCTTCCCATGAAGCAATGTGGTGGTAAGATGATCATATTCATCAGGAAGGGAATTCAACAACAATAATGCCTTGTCTTCATCTTCAAATTTCTCATCCAAATTTAGCAAGTCTGCTAAAATTTTATTGAATGAGTTCACATGGTCATTCATCGACATACCGGGTGCATACGTGAATCGATAAAGTTTCTTTTTCATATAAAGCCTATTTTCAAGACTTTTCGTTAGAAACTTTTCTTCCAGTGTATCCCATAACTTCTTCGCTGATGTCTCCCTCATGAAAGAGTACTTCTGCTCTTTGGCCAAACATAGGCGGATTGTACCACACGCCTATCTATTGATCTTGGCCCACTCCTTGTCATCCATCTTGTCAGGTTTTTCTTCAAGGGCTATATCTAGCTCTTGTTGACATAAGACATCCAGGATCTCACATTGCCACATACCAAAATTATTGGTACCATCAAATTTCTCTACTTTAAATTTTGCATTTGTCACAGTAGTCCTTGCTGATGACGATGCTGCTGCCATTTTTCTCCTCAATCCCAACTACTGTATACGTGAACAGTACCGTATACGTGAATAGTGCCATATACGTGAATAGTACCGTATATGTGAATAGTTCTGTATACGTGAATAGTACCGTAACGGTCGTATTCCCCAAGTACGAACCTGGCTCTGGTACCAATTGTTGCGCGGAAGCGTGTGAAAGAGTAAAATTATTGTACTGAAAAATCACAATAAGTTCAATTCCCAGGAAAGAGAGGTAGATCACGAAGATCACTTAAATACCAAGTCTTTCCTAGCCAGAATATCCCTCTATCGTAATTTAATAGCACAATAAATCACTACAATCACATTCACAAAATATGCAAAACAAATAATAAAGAACACCAGAATTTTAACGAGGTCCAGCAAATTTTGCCTACGTCCTCGGGCACTACCAAATATATTTCACTCCAAAAATTACAAGTGAAATTTACAAATATAGAGAGAGAATAATGCCTTAAGTAGAGAATGGCAATTATGGGATGAAGAAAGTAAGCAATGGTTAGGCCTATTTATAGTTGAGGTTTAAGGATCAACTTGCAATGTCCCTATACAATTAGGGACCAAAATTGCAATTATCCCATGCCAACTTTTAACCCAACTTGCCAACCAATATTACTTTCTACTTTCGGTGCCCACCCCATTTGACTTTTCAAACAATGGTGGGTTCCAATACTATAAATATCTATCTTCTCTGTAACTCTTCTCATTCATCAATTAAATATCCATTTTCTCTGTAACTCTTCTCATTCATCAATTAAATATCCAATTTCTCTGTAACTCTTCTTATTCATCAATCACCTTCTTAACAATCAATACACCTTAACTCACTACTTCCATCACTGCCTCAAATGATGAACCTCTCACGTCCTTCTCATTCCATTATTCTCATTCTCTTTTTCATGTTAGCCATAAATTCAACGTCTGCATTAACAAAGTACAATGTGTTAAACTTTGGGGCTAAGCCTAATGGAAAAACTGACTCCACCAAGGCTTTCCTCATGGCATGGAAAGCAGCCTGTACCTCAGCTGACTCCACCATCATATATGTACCAAAAGGCCGGTATTTGCTCGGTTCTATGGCCTTCCAGGGTGGCTGCAAAAGCCCTCAAATCATTTTCAGAATTGACGGCACTCTGGTCGCCCCTCAAGATTATCGAGTACTAGGCAAATCGACAGATTTGCTGAGCTTTGAAGGAGTGAATGGCGTTTCAATCCTTGGTGGTGCACTTGATGCCAAAGGACCATCTCTCTGGGCTTGCAAAGCTTCCCATTCCAACTGTCCTTCTGGAGCCACGGTACTATCATATTTCACTTTTCATTTTTCACTTAAGTTCCTGTATGATTCAAATTTAGTCTTTATCATCCATGTAACTGACTTGCTATTTTCGATTTGCTTGTGAGAGCAGACGTTAAGCTTTACCAACTCCAAGAACATTAGGATCCGTAGTTTATTGTCCTTAAATAGCCAAATGTTTCACATCGTGATCAATGGATGTGAAAATGTGAATGTCCAAGGGGTTAGGATCATCGTCGCAGGTAATAGCCCCAACACCGATGGCATCCATGTCCAACTATCCAAGAATGTGAATATCATAAAATGCTCAATTAAAACTGGAGACGACTGCATCTCGATTGGTCCCGGTACCAAGAATTTATGGGTCGAACAAGTCACTTGCGGTCCTGGCCATGGCATTAGGTACCTGGATATAAAATAAATCTTTTTTATTATGTATTATTATTATTGATATAATTGGTTTATTTCGATTTATTTGCACTTTGCAGCATTGGAAGTTTAGCAAAAGATTTGAAAGAGGAAGGAGTCCAAAATATTACAGTGAAAAAAACAATCTTTTTTGGCACTCAAAATGGGCTTAGGATTAAGTCATGGGCCAGGCCTAGCACTGGATTTGTTCAAGGAATTCGGTTTATGGATTCTTTGATGATAAATGTGCAAAATCCTATTGTAATTGACCAGAATTATTGCCCACACAATCTAAATTGTCCCAATCAGGTATAATATATTGCAATTATAGTATTAATTCCAAATATTTTTAGGTTAAAAATAGTTGAACCAATTTAAGGTCATTGATTTTTTTTTTTTTGGGTCTATGCCACTTGAAGTGATTAAATTAATCTTGTTTATATTTCAATGATTGTAGGTATCTGGAATTAAAATTAAAGATATCATATACGAAGGTATTCGAGGAACGTCATCCACACAAGTAGCTATAAAATTTGATTGTAGTCTAAAGAATCCATGCACCGGGATAAGATTGCAGAATATCAATTTATCATATTTGAATAAACCTGCTCAATCATCTTGTTCCAATGTTCGTGGGAAAACGTTGAATTTAGTTCGACCAGAAAGTTGCTTATAGATCTTGGAGATCAAACGGTGGAAAACAAAATTTCTCCTTCTCTTTTTTATACATGTATTTCTCAAGTTTGAATTATTTATTCTTTCTAGATAAATAATAAATAAATGTTGTAAAAATTCTTTGATTGGTTTTAAAGAAAAATCTTTTAGTTTCCCAGCCAACAAAATTTTACTAGAAAATAGAAATGTTACCCATTACGAACAAAACATAAACGCACAAGGTTAAAAACAATAATGCCATGTTTGATTCAGGAGAATGGCAAAGCCCTTCCATCCCCATGCAACACGCCACACTGACTCGAGCGTTTGATTCATTGAGTTGGTCATTTCATGGAATCATCATTCAAGCATATCTGTCGCTTTGTTTGTTGTTTCATTCAATTGAAAAAGTTAAAAATATCAACTATCATAGTCTTGACACATCATACCTCTTCAATACTTGAGTTATGACTGATACTATCTCTATAGTAAAAAGTAAGGCCGTCGATATTGAATGGGTAGCTTAACTCTTGAACCAGTCAAGTTATGTGTATCCTTTAAATGTCACTGAGTTCAAGTGCCAATAATGGTGTAAGCAATTTACTATATTATAGTTGTTTTGCTACATTGCAGTATGGAGTATGTTAGTGCCAATTTTATCTCTTTGCTACAACGTCGATTGCAACGAGTGCCATAGCTCGCAGTAGGATAAAACTTGCTGATTGACATATAATTTACCAAACTTTGAGTTTTTGTTTGATGGATCTCAAAGTGTGTCTATTGCCCATTTATGAAGCTTAGAAATGTAGGAATCAAACCAAGTAAGGATCAAATCAATAACTTTCAGCACAATTCAAAGTAGAAGTTCGAATTATAGCAAGAGTTTAACATTAAGGAAATTTCTACCATTATGAAGATAATTGAAGACCTTTATATATGACTATTTATGTAAAATAAGTGATTGTAACTTAACAAGTCTTTTTAACTCTTATATATTGACAACTTGTTTAGATTGGTTGTATGACTGAGAGAACACTTGTTCATATAAAAATTGTTTCATTGAGTGCAAAATTGAAGGTAAACTGAAGTGTCACTCAGTTTACATCCAAAGTTTCAAGGAAAAAGTCTTAAAGAGAGAGTGATCTTGTTTAGCGTATATGAATGAGGATAAATCACAACTTGTACTTATTGAAGTTTAATGGATTAACTCTTCAAATAAGTCCTCATAAACATAGGAAGTTTTGGAATTGTGTAAACAAAGTTTTGTGCCCATAGGAATTTATTTCCTTTTTTAACGCTTTTGAGTTTTAATTAAGGTTGTTTGAATTGGATTGGACTGGACCTGAAACTGGTCGGGATATCGGTTTGGATAAGGGCATTGAACCAGTTGACTTAGGAACTGATATTAATCGATTGAACCAAGAAAAAAATTGATTGAACAGAGTGGTTGAACCATATTTTTAATATTTATGATTTTTTATGAGCTATTTAATATAATAGAACGGACTAATTAAACTAATCAGATTAATCAAATTAACAAACTAATGATTTGACTCATGGACAAATCCAATTTTTGGGGATTAAATTGTATATCTTTATGATAATAAAAATTCAATTTCACCATTTTTAATAGCCTATATCTTTATAATTTTTAAAAGATTAAATCAATTTTTTATCATTCTTAAGGGGTTAAATTGTAATTTTACCATTACCAATTTAAATTTTTATAAATGATAAAAGAGTCTAAATGAATTTTTTTTTTATTTTAGAAGATACTAGACCCCTACCAACTCTCTTAGCCTCGCCACTGATCTAACCGATTTGATCATTGATCCGATTCTGAAAACTCTGGTATTCATTTAAAAAGAGGGCAAAAGATTATTTTTTTCAATAAAAAAAACTCACTTGAGTTATTGTGGCAAGCGTCAGATCCATTATCTCAAGTAATTGCTCACCACTTGCATTAACTTTGTAATCATTAGATGCCAAAAGGAAAAAAAAATATAATTGATATTGCTAATCCAACATGTATATCACACCTATCTATAATCATCAATTTATTTATACAATTCCCGTAGAAATTAATTAAAAAATAAACAATATGACGTCATTCTACCTATATGGGAAACCTGCAGTTGATATTTTATGTTACCATTTTCATTTTCAATGCAAAAGGTTAAAATATGATATTAGTCCTTGTAATTATCCAAAATTTGAGATTTAGTCCTTTTAAAAGTTAAAAAATTCAATCCTCCTATATTCTCATCATTTTTTTTCAATTATATGCAATGTCATATGAGGGTAGTTTAATTGACATGTGAAGTTAGTAAATATTGACAAAAAAATACTAACAACATTAATGATTGGCTTGAGATTTTTAAATCAGAAAAGTAAAAGGATTTAATTTTTAACTTTTTAAGTATAGGGACTAAATTTCAAAATTTTAACTTATTAAAAAATATATGTTTTTGAAACTTATTATTTTAAATTAGAAAAATTAAATTAAAGCATAAACTCTCTAATAAGATAGATGGTAAAAGTTGATTATGGAGCATTAGTTTTAGATAAGTCTCCACTCTCCACTTGAAGAAAAATAGAGATTCATCACTTCCCCCAAATCTTATATATTTTAGCAACAAATTAGATACCACAAACATCACTGTTGGTTTAAAATTAATGTGTTGTTTGATAAATTGTTGAAAAGTTGTGGAAAATTAAGTACTAAATTTAGATAGGTGCCTTTAATGTAACAATACGATAGATTTTTCTACGAAAAAATTTAGGTACTAAATTAAAAAAAAAGTGAAAATTGTATTTAGAAATGTAACCTAAATGGGTAAAATATTTTTACCTCAAATAAACGCACCCTAAATGTACTTAGAAATGTATACGCTGGCTGAATGTAATACTAGCAGTAGCAGAATCTATACACTAGCAGAATGTGTTTAGTGGCGAAGGAGTTTTAGGATTCTGGCTTTCTTCTCCCTTGCAAAATTGCCACTATCCTATTGAGCTGCCTCACACATTCTGTCCCATTTTTGTCGAAGGGAATCGTTGAGCATTGGGAATTTCGAAATTGGGGCGAGCCAATGATTGCATTCCAGTCATTTCAAATCTCTTCTATAGCATCCAAGACGTTGTTCTCTTCTTCTATTCGTCCCATTGTGATCCTACAAGTGATGATGAAGCTTGAGTTGCTAATTCCCAAATTGGTGCTTGTGGTGCTGCACTTGATGATACCGGAGCTGCAGTTGGTGCTGACACCCGTGATAGCGAAAACAATTATTGTGCAGTTGTACGCGGATCAACTAATTTCTTCTAGTCCCAGTTGTAGTCTCTTCCTTCTAGTTCTTCCCTCTTATGAGAATGAGTCTATTTACAGCATTGGTAAACAATGTCCTGTGCGGAATTCTATATAAAAACCCGAAAATTTATGGAAATTAACAGGTTAATATATATATATTGTTTAACCTGGCACTTGGTATGGAAATAGAAATCAATCACCATGCGTCATCTAGATTACCTTCAGATACGGTCTTGTATAAGCATTGCAATCCCTACAAGTAAATTCAAAGTAACAATCAGCATCTGATACTGAAGCCTGTAATTTATAATCAAGAACATATGTAGAGTAAGTATATTGAATGGTGACTCACACACCACACATGCACATACATAAGATAAACTACGAATTAATAAGAGTAAATTAACAATAGAACTTCGTAAGCAATGCAACCAGATATTTTCGTAACAGATTGTGTGCAAGTAAATTAGGCCCCTGGTACAATCAACTATAACTCTAGAGACCTCAAGCCTCTAAATGATACCAACATATACTAAAATTTGGCATAGGGATAAGCCAATTGCATTTTCCATTTGATGATTTTGGATTGGACATCTAGCAAAAGGCTAGGGAGTGGTTAGATTCATTGATGGTCTTCTCACCGATTTGGGGGTAGAGGATACTCTAAAAAGAAAATTATAGAGATGTTAGAGTTGTGTGACCCGAATCTTTGTTAAAGAAATAATACAGACTATGTTGCACAAATAGAATCCGTATAGAGCTACACTTCCTCTATTTAATTTTGATTAGAATAAGGTTTTTAGCCTTTAAATAGATGTAGTCGGAACTCCTCTTGTATCATTCGATTTTTAGCACTGGCGAATTTTCTTCTCCTCTACCCATGATTTTTTCCTGAAAGGGTTTTCACATAAAATTTGTATATTTTATTTTTCTTTCTTATTGCTTTGTGGTCGTTTTATATTGTCATTATCAACGTTCAATTTTACAAGAGGGATTCTCGAAAATTACAGAAAAACTAATTTATAATCAAGAAAACCTAATTAATTCTTTATAATCAATAGAACTTAAGGTGATCTTTAATTGAACGGTGACCCACACCCCACACATGCAAATACATAGGATGAACTAAGAATCAATAAGAGTAAATCAGCAATAGTACTCCATAACCAATGCTACCAGATATTTCCACACATGCAAATACATAGGATGAACTACCATGTTGATGCCATGTCAACAAAGTTACAAATATTAATGTTTTCATCTATTTTGGAGTAATTTGACAAACAATACGAATATAAAGACTAAAAAAATGAAAAAATAAATGGAGGGTTAAAATGAATTTTTTATAAAATTAAAAGGGTCAAATAATTCATTATCTCTAGTTTTATTTGCATCATATTTAAGTAACCTTGGAAAGATAATGCAAAGCTGAATTAAAGGCAAAGGAACATAAAGCATCTGTAATAGTAATCCTTACAAATCCATTAACAATAAAAATAATTAACTAATAGAAGATTGATTGAATAATTAATATTCTAAAACATGATTAAGGTTTGCTTCAGTGTTTCCATTAATTGGAACAATATGGACCATATATAGATTAATATCTGTGCACCATATTATGATTAATATCTGTGCAGCATATATAGATACACACATTGAGTATAACCACATGTCTCATCCATTTTATGAACGAGATGATATTCAAATAAAAACCTCTAAATAATATTGACTCTAAATTGAAACTTGGTCCAAATATTTGAAAAAAAATTAACATCCACTTTTTCTAACTACTTATTGATTATGTATCATATTTATTATAATTCATTAAAAGAATATTATTGAGAGAGAGTGTGAGATTATGGCATTTCTAAGTGTGAATCATTTGTAGAATATAAAGAGTGAAATATTTGCAAGTGGCGTTTGCACAAAAGTTATAACATTTGAGATGCAATAAGTGAACGAAGCACTCGTTTGGGTACTTTAAATTATGAATTCTAGTTAGGCAAAGAGAACATTTTGCCCTACAATGGGGAAGAACTTTAATTGATGGGATATTGATTCTGCCAAATTTAGCTGTGTAATGAACCTACCCATTTACTTTTCTTCTACATTTTTCCCCCCAAAAAATTACAGACTACTAATAGAAGGAATCAAGAACATGATGAATGGAAGAAGTAGGTTGTTTGTCAGCTCGAGCAAAAAGAATAATGTTATTCGTAAAGAAAACGTAAGGGCCCGATCTAAAACATTTTAAAGGCAATCATTTCTTTTGAGCGCATGCTTGTTGGATCAAATGACTGAGGTATTCCGTGCATAATATAAAGATGTATGGGAGAGCAAGTTGTCTTATCGGAGTCCACGGGATGATTGGAAACTTGCGAGTTTGCCTCCATTAACAAGGACAAACATGGAAGTTCAACAAATATAACTTAGGATGAGCTTGATTCAATTATCAGGGAATTTAAAGAAAGCATGAATTTTCTTGACGAAGTCCCATTCAAGTCGGTCAAATTTTTTTTCCAGATCAAGCTTCATGGCCATGAAGCCTTGTTTACCCTTTTTAGATCATAATGAGTGGATCATTTCTTGAACAATGACAACATTATCAGAGGCCTATCGTTCCAGAATAAAGCTTGTTTGGAGATGAGACGAGCTAATAGACCTAAATTGATTGATGGAAGAAGTTTCAAGGCATTTTGGAATAAACATTTAAGTCCCCAGAAATTAAAACTTTAGATAATAACTTCACATAACCGTAAATAGAAGAGTAATACATTTCAGCATATTCGAACTCACGTCCTCTTACATTGACAACTATGCCCATACTAATCACTTTAAGACTCAATCAATTATTTCCAACATAATTATAACATAAATAATAATGATACTTACACGATATAAATATATTAAATGGAAGGCAAATAAATTATTGGTACATTATGACATCGTCAATGCCGGTGGTGTCATGTCAAGCAAGGCGATTAGTTCAATAGGGAAGGTGATGTAAATACCATTACAACCAATAACATAATGTATGATTAACATTTATTTAATGTAACATATTATATGAATCAAGTATGCTAAAAAGTTGTATAAAAAAAGTTGCTAAAAATTTACAAAAATGATATTTTCTGGGATTGGAATTAATATTATAGAGATATATATAAGATTCAATTAAAAATGTATGTGCACTTATATTACTAAATTCAATAATTAATTTGTTAAATTATTAATGGTTTACAAATTTAAAAATATAACTAATCCACTTACATTAATTTACACATTTTCATAATTTTTTATATGATTAATTTTTGAGATAAATATCAAATTTACACGTGAATTTTATGTGCAATTTGATATATGAATTTTGATGTAGTATAATTATGCATAAGAAACTTTTTATTATGTTTTATAAGTACACATGAAACTTTGATTTTGATTCAATTCTACATATTTAAATAAATTCATTCATTTATTTTCATATTGGATTAATATAATTGTTAGTGTATAAACGTCAAATGGTGCTACATTGATAATGTTGTTACTGGTTTATGAAAAACGAATAAAATCAAATAAAAAATTTATATATAAAATTGTACAAAATTAAAATTGATGTATATAAAATTGTATATTTGATCAATGATACTTATTCATTAATATATTAATAATTCAACCGTTGAATTTTTCAATATTAATATACTTGTCATACACTAAAAATTTTGAAACCATTTGATATCTTAATGCTATTTTTATATATTATATACATATATTTGAGGGCTAAACTTTTCTTAAAAATTTACTCTCTCTCGTATTTTCATCTCATACAAGATCCTTCATAACTTAGAATTATACTATAGGGTTGGGGGACATGGGTACATATGTGACATATGTATCTGACTTTTTTTATTAAATTATAGAAACAAAATGGGGGATGTAAAGACAAAAAACCCATCCCTTTTATTCTCCCAAAGTGAGGATTAAACTTGAATTATTTTTGGATGGGGGATTCTGGCATTTGCTTTGGCATAGTGATGGCCACTATTGAGAGCTTTTCTTTAGCATCTTGATTGGCTTCAATATCTCCGATTACTAAGATGGTGCTGCCATTTGGTTGGATACTTTTAACTGGCTCTGGAATCTCCTCTTCAGCCTCCTTGTTTTCTTTGTGCTTTCCCCATAGGACTGAATAAAGTCCTATTACTATCAATATGGCACCTATCACCCTGAAATAAAGTACAAATTTATGTCAACAAAAATAACTATAAAGTGGTGAAAGTATCGTGGAGGTCTTTGTACTATAAGTTAGATTGCATTTTATTTTTTTACTAAAAAATAGACAATAGTCTCTCTAAGTTAGATCAAAGAGCAAACTAGTTCTTCTGATAAAAATTTATCTATTTCTACTGTTTAAAACTAGTCACTGTACACCAGCATGAGGTACAAGTGACATGACACATGTTACTGTCTGGTTTTTCCGTCAGCAACAGAAAGAAACGATTTATTCTCTGATTTAACGTATAAGGATTAATTTATACTTATTTTTTAAGCTAAAAGAGCAAAATATAATCCAATTTTCGTACAGAGATTTTCATGATGCTTTTATTGTGCACGAAAAGAAGTTAATAGTAAAAAATGAGTGTAAAAGAGAAATTAAAAAAGAAAGCTACCCTCCAAGAAAAATCTTCTCAGCCAGGATGAAAGACCCCATGATTGCAACTATGATCATCATCAAGGGGCTGAAAGCAGTGGCAAATACTGGGCCTCTTTTCTTTATCACCATTCCTTGAACATAGTATGATATGCTTGATGTCACAATCCCCTGAAAGAAAAACACATTAAGATTAAACTTTAAAAGATTATGGCACACCACCTAAGACATGGGTAAAAAATTATATATACATATATATTTGCAAAAAGCTTATATAAATAATATATGCCTCAGTTTTTGCTAAGCTAACACGTAAAATATCGATAAATAAGAATTTTCCACTATATCTAGTGGATATACAAAATCATTACCACTACAAAGCATCACAACAAAAATAGGCTTCAGTTAAATGTGAAAAATTAAAATAATATGGGTTTAAATTTTATTATGCGTATATTTTATTCTTTTCTCAATTGGATTGATAATAGGTTAATTTGTGACATTATCTTGATCAAAATATAAATATATAATAATTAGAGGAGAAGGGAGAGATCTATTACAGCATAGGCAGCAGCAAGCAGGTTCATGTCCCAACCAATTTGCCAAACAGAGGCTTTATGTTCCATCACAAATGTCACTGCAATTGCTTGTAGAGTGCCCACAAAGCACACTAGTGATGTTAATGAAAGTTGATGATCCTTGTATGTCTTCAATGCTTTAGCCTAGTGAAAACATTATACGATGAAATCACCAAAAATAAATAAAACAATGAAAGTTAAAATCAACTTGTTGGTTTGTTTTAAAAAGGGTAAATTATTTTGGTGTTTAAAATTACCTGCAAAACAAAGAGGGAAGCCCAAGCAAAGGTGGCAAGGAGAAGGAGAATGGAGCCTTTGAACCAATCTTTGTCAGTAGTTTCAGTAGTATGAGGAGCATAAGATTGGTTAGTGTGGATATATTTCTTACTCCAAAACAGATCAATAATGGGTCCTTTGTACAATGTCATAAGCATTGCCCCAGCTACTGTCACCATCGTCCCTAATATCTTTGCTTGGCATCTCACTTTCTTTACATCTATCTTCTCCATCCTATATACAAAAAATTCAATGTACTTAGACATTAATCAAAACTTTTGTTACAAACACGAGGGACATCAACACGTCGGATATTATCTCCGGTTAGAGTTTTGGATATTATCTCCGGTTAGAATTTTGTCTCATGATTCTGCTGAGAAGCTTGACAGGTTTACAGAGTGAAAGTATCTAGGAATGCCTGAATGACTGGACTTGATTCCATAACCTATGGCGGTAAAAATATCATAAAGGCCCTTATACTAAGAGTCGGATTGCATTTTATCCCTTTTACTCAAAAAATGAGTAAATTAGTTCCTAGTACTTCCTACATGTTGGATCAAAGAGTAAATTGATCATTTTATTAAAAATTTCATCCATTTCTACTGTTTAAAATCGGTCCCTATATATCAGCATGAGGTGTACATGACATGCCATGTGTCATTGTTTGATTATTCCATCAAGGAGGCCAGTTTTTAACAGTACAAATGGATGAAATTGTTAAGAGAATGGACCGGTTTGCTCTTTGATTTAATGTACAATGACTAATTTATCGAGCTTTTGAGTTGATGGGCAAAATGCAATATAACTCCTAATATAGGGGCTTCTATGATATTTTTACCAACCTATGTCATATAACCATTTATGGTTCATTTATAGCAGAGTCCGGAGACAACCTCCCAACATGAAACAATACCAGACTTGTTGAGCATCAGACACTATCATTATTAATGAGCATATGTATATATCTACCGGAAGATGACAGCCATGATAAACGTCATTGCAGGAAGCACATTGCTCAAAGCACAAGAGAAAGTTGGAGAAGTATATTTCAGCCCAGCATAGTAGAAATTCTGGTCAATCACAGGCCTAAAAAGCAACAACAGAACTTTGCTTAAATTTAAGATAACAAAGCAAAATTTATGAATAAAAAAGAAAAGAGTCCTAATAAAAACTAACCCCAAAAGAGCCAAGATAAATATTTGCATAAACACTGAGAATGTTATCTTTGGTTGCCCTCTCCTGAAATATGTTGATAAAACATAGCAAAATTCAGTATATATTTGTATGAATTGATCTCAGCTGCCATATATGTTGAATTTGAATGGTGTTTATAAACCTTTCGAAAATCAAAGCAAAGGGAGCTATGACAGCAGTTGCAAAGGCATGACGGTAAACAACCAAGACATAGTGGCTCATGCCTCTGTTAAGTGAAACCTTGGTGATGATGTTCATGCCTGCATACCCAAATTGCAATGAAATCATTGCAAAATAAGGCTTGGAGCTCTCAAGCAAGTTACCACAACATCTCATCTTCTCCATTTTTTATGGAAAAAGGCCAGAAATTGGTAAATAGGGGAGAGTTTGTAAAAGGAAGAGAGACGAAAAAGAAAGAGCTTGAGGAAGTGTTTGTGTTTCTCCCTAAAGGAGAAGTTGGGGGGATTGGACTCATATTTATAATGGTATATTGAGGGGAACACTCCCATGTCTCAAGCATGTGTGGGTGGGAGTGTCAATATGTTATTTTACAGTAAGGAAAATTTATTTGGTAAAGCTTGGTAATGCCAAATATTACCACCTTTTATGCTCAAATATAATTTTCCTTACCTTACTTTTAGAGCTAAAGAAATACAAGAATTTGGCACTAGGATAAGATTGGAATTCTGAAAATTTTAACATCATAAGTTTTGAGTTCGTATATATTTTGGGGTTAAACTATACCATTAGTTATTAAATTATTGGTAAGTTTTTGTTGGTCTCTTAATTAAAAAAAGTTACAATTTGGCTTCGGAACTATTTAAAAGTTTTATTGAAGTCACTAAATTATTCAAAAGTTTTTATTTATGTCACTTAGTTGTTAAATTTTTTTTAAAAGTTCCACTAATGGGCTCCATCAACAATCCGACAATCGGTATGGTAGATCAAAGTAAAAAGCTATTTGAATTTTTGTTCGCAGATTCTTGACATCCAAAACGGTTTCATGAAAAAAATAATTGTAGAAGAGAAGGGGAAAGAGAACTTTTGATTTGTACAAATAATGCGAACAGAGAAAGTCATATAGCATTTTAAATGAAAACTTTTAAATAATCCAATGACCAAATTATAATTTTTTAGTTAAATAATCAAAAAAAATTTACCCGTAATATAGTGACTAATGGTGTAGCTTACCCTTTTCTTAGCGTGCTTTGTAATAATTTATTATAGTTATTGTTATTTGGATATGTATTTTTTATCTTACAAATTATAATTATGATTGAATATGATGTGTTTTGAGTTAATTTGTAAGAAAAAATCGAAGCTTTGAATTATAAAAAAAATTCAAACATGGAAAATTTTAGGTATAATGACAAATTCAATCCCTAACATTTATCCCTTCTTTTCATTTTAGCCCAATTCTTTTTTTTTAACTCTCAACTTTTAAAATTTAATCAAATTACTTTCTTTTAGATAGAAAAGTTAACCAAACCATTAAAATTTTGATGAAAATGAAATGGTAATTTGAGTGGTCATCCATGCGTTGTTAATAAAAATTCCACAGAGTTCAAAAAATTCATAATTTTTTAAAAAGAATTGTCTACATTAACAATAAAGTAAATGTGGATTGCTACATTAATGTCCTTAAAATTTTAACAGTTAGGTCAACTTTTCCATTTAAAAAAAAGTAATTTGACTATGTTAGTGCTAGTTATAATTGCTAGATGCAGCTCGAGTTGCAACTTAAGAAATATCTAACAGGTTATTGTAACTTATCTTATTTGATTGGTATTTTTTGGTCAAAATTATTTGTAACTTTAAGTGATGATCTATTAGAATTTTTAGCAGTATGATAATTTTCATATTCAAAGTTATGTTAGTATAGGTTTTATAGTATTTTCGAGTCTTATACGAGCTTACAAAAGCTTCTTGGCTAACCAAAGGTTGAATTAGGACCAAATTGTAAAGTTTGCAAAATATCAGGTTGATGTCGCAACTTTGGAGGTTCCTCGTCGCAACACAACTCATTGACTAGGTCTCATCGTGTCATGATCGTCTGTTTTACAAAAGGTCCAAAATAGCATTAACTTGCATCACCTAAAAGCAATTTTCATTGACAATAACCACTAATTTAGTCAAAATATCTTTCCTGATTGTTCAATTTTAACATATCACATCATTTACATAGACATTTATATTACATAACCTTACATTCCATATTAAACACTTATGGCATTATCTAAACATTACCAAATAGGCATAAGCATTCATATATGATCACAAGTACTTCATCTTCTCATATAAACCATTTAAGTGTCAAAATCATTTACACAATCCAACCATTTGACCATTTATAATCCATAAATCTAAGTTCAATTATGGCATGATCATGTAATATGCAAAAACTTACTCGACCTAGGTAAATGTCATATATTAAACAAAAATGAGATTATACAAATATTGTTGAGTCGAGGATTACTGTCCGGATGCTAGATCATGCCTGAAAATTTAAGAGTTACCTATACCTATGCACAGAGAAAATAAATCGTATGCTGAGCAATAAAGCTTAGTGTTATTTCTATAATTCAAGTCAATATAATACAAGCTTCAGTTAATTGTATAAATTCAATTCACATTCTAATGTCAATCAACTCATATACAATTCATACCAAATCTCAATCAACATACCAACATGTATATGCCACAAGTGTATCAAATTTGTCATATGAATTAACCATACAATACCTCGATTAACCAAGCTAAATAAACATATTATACTAACATACCAATACAAATAATGTTTGCATTTCTATTCAATTCTCAACATTTGATCATATCCACATTTCATTTCGGAATCAAATCAATTCATTTGTTATCTTTCCATATTGGCCCTCATGCTTTTTTAATCTGTCCGCATGATCTTTCACATACTATCGATAATCATATATTGCATATATGTACCTATAGTACAATTTCATAAATTAATTTATTTTCATTTTGAACATCCAATTCACAATTTATGTCCCCTATTAACCTGACTCGAACTCGAACGGATACAAGGATCTCAACCAACACACCAATTTGACACTTAATGTCTCATCGGAACGTTTGAAGTATATAGGTTATGCCCAGCGCTCATCGGTATAACTGAAGTAAAAGTTGTGCCCAACATTCTGTTGGAATATTTTCAAATATTTATAGTATCCCAATAACTATAAATGAATGGGTGTAATTAATCAAAAGATAAAACTTTTGGTCATTGGTCAAAAGTTATATCATTTGATTTTTTTAAAAAGAATTATAACTATTCAAAAAATATTATTTGAATAGTTACAAAATTAAATGAATAATTATTATTTATTTATTCATAAAGACACCTATTGAAAGATGTCTCTATGAAGAGACATGAAAATTCCTATAAATAGGAATGGGATTTCATTTGGAAATCATATCAACAAATTCTAATATTATTTCTTCTCTTCCTTCATTTTCTAATATTATTAGATTATTCTATAAAGTATTGCTGCAGAAATCCTTTGTAGAAATTGAGTTTTTGTTATACATTACTCAGTGCATAGTGGACAATTCTCGTCAGTGCAAAACGCAAATAGTCATTGGCTTCATTGTATCCTCGAGGTTAATTTGCTTGGAACTCGTTTGCACACTGAAGATAAGTGGGGGCGAATATAACCTTAAAGATAGTGGCTTGATACACGCCTTGGAGCTTGTCCTATTTCTTCTTTTTCTTTTCGAGTTCCGATCGTGTGTTCGAGTTTTTTCCTTACCGGAGTTTTGTACTAACAATTTTAAGGTTATATTTCATGATGACTACCACAACACATGAAAGTGGAACACTAAGGGAGTTGGCTTCCAACTTTGTTAAACTTGATCATTTTGATGGTGGCAATTTTCGACGATGGCAGAAAAAGATGCACTTTTTGTTATCAACTTTGAAGATTGCTTATGTTTTGGATACTCCAAGACCTGAAGAGAATGAAAATGAATCTGTTGCTGCAACCCGAGAAAGACAAAAATGGGACAATGCTGATTACATGTGCATGGGCCACATATTGAATGGTTTATCTGATGGTTTGTTCGACACCTACCAAAACGACGTCACCGCTAAAGAATTATGGGACAAATTGGAGGCAAGATACATGACCGAAGATGTTACAAGTAAGAAATTTCTTGTCAGTCGTTTCAATAATTATCAAATGGTTGATGGTCGTTCTGTTATGGAACAATTTCGTGATATTGAAAAGATGCTGAATCAATTTAAGCAATATGATATGAAAATGGATGAAATGATTGTGGTATCCTCCATAATAGACAAACTTCCTCCATCTTGGAAAGACTTTAAAAGAAGTCTAAAACATAAGAAAGAGGAAATATCTCTTGAGGCTTTGGCAAATCATCTTCGTATTGAAGAAGAGTATCGAAAACAAGATCAGAACCTAAATTCTGAAAATGCCAAAGTACATGTTACGGAGGAAGTACAGACTACTAAACCATTCAAGAGAAAGTTCAATCAGACTGATAGAGCACCTAAGTTCAAAAAGAAACAAAAGGGCTCATGCTATCATTGTGGAAAGCCGGGACATTTCAAGAATGAATGTCGATTTTTAAAGAAGAAATCATCTTCTAAGGCTGATAATAACGAAAAGTTCGTTGCAATGATATCTGAAATTAATATGGCACAAGATGATAATACATGGTGGATTGATACCGGAGCAACCAAACATGTGTGCAAAGACAAAAGCATGTTCACAAAGTTCACACAATGTGAAAATGACAATGTCTTGTACATGGGAATTCTTCCACCGCAACAATTAAAGGCAAAGGGTCTGTTGAACTACAATTCACTTCTGGAAAGGTTTTAATCTTAAATGATGTATATTATGTACCAGAAGTTAGGAAAAATTTAGTGTCTGGAAGTCTGTTGAATAAGTTTGGTTTCAAACTTGTTTTTGAGGCAGATAAGTTTATTTTGTCTAAGGGAGGAATTTTTGTGGGAAAAGGGTATATGTATGAAAGCATGTTCAAACTTAATATTATTAATAAGAATAAAAATACTATTTCTGCTTATATGGTTGAATCATTTTGTTTGTGGCATTATAGATTAGGTCATTTAAATTATAGAAAATTGAATGACATGTATAAATTAGATTTAATTCCTGTTTTTAATAATAATATTGAAAAATGCAATACCTGTATGTTGACTAAAATTACAAGAAATCCTTTCCCTAAGGTTAAAAGGAAAACAAAATTGCTTGATTTGATACATAGTGATTTATGTGACTTGCATAATACTCCTACATTAGGTGGAAAGAAATTTTTTGTTACTTTTATTGATGATTGTTCTAGATATTGTTATGTATATTTATTGCATTCAAAAGATGAAGCGCTTGATAAATTTAAAGTTTATAAATCTGAAGTTGAACTTCAGTGTGAATCATTTATCAAGTGCTTAAGATCGGATAGAGGTGGAGAATACTATAATCCAAGTTATTTTGAACTCACTGGAATTGTCCATCAAGTTTCAGCCCCTTACACACCACAACAAAATGGTGTAGCTGAAAGGAAAAATAAAGTCTTGATTGAAATGGTAAATTCAATGTTATCATATTTAGGTCTTGGACAAGGTTTTTGGGGAGAAGCTGTTCTAACAGCTTGTCATATATTGAATAGAGTTCCTAATAAGGAAACTAAAATAACCCCCTATGAACAATGGAATAAAAGGAAACCAAACCTTAATTATTTAAAGGTTTGGGGTTGTAGAGCTATTGTAAAAGTTCCAACACCTAAACGTAAAAAGTTAGGTGAAAGAGGAATTGAATGCATATTTATAGGTTATGCACATAATAGCAAGGCATATAGGTTCATAGTAATTGAACCAAATGATTCAATTTCAATTAATACGGTTATTGAATCAAGAGATGCTATTTTTTATGAAAATAGATTTAATTCTATATCAAGACAATTACAACCACAACAATTGATTTATTCTTCAAATGAGAATGAGATTCCATTGAAACAAATTGATAATAATGATGAATCTTGTCAAGAATTAAGAAGAAGTAAGAGGATTAAAAAGGTCAAAGATTTTGGACCAGATTTCATTATGTTTCTTGTAGAAGGAAAAGGTGAAAGTATATGCAATAAGATACCTTATTGTTATAATACCGAATCTGATCCTATTACATTTGAAGAAGCAGTGAAATCTCAAGACTCTGCTTTTTGGAAAGAAGCAATAAATGATGAAATGGATTCAATAATGGGAAATCAAACTTGGATCTTAGTTGATCTTCCACCAGGTTCCAAACCAATAGGTTGTAAATGGATCTTCAAAAAGAAAATGAAGGTCGATGGAACCATTGATAAATTTAAAGCAAGGTTGGTAGCAAAAGGTTTTACACAAAGACAAGGTATTGATTACTTTGATACCTATGCTCCAGTAGCAAGAATTGCTACAATTAGACTATTAATATCACTTACCTCTATATATAATTTGGTTGTTCACCAAATGGATGTTAAAACCGCATTTTTAAATGGTGAATTGGAAGAGGAAGTGTACATGGAGCAACCGGAAGGATTTGTTGTTCCAGGACAAGAGCATAAGGTATGTAAGCTTGTTAAATCTTTATATGGGCTTAAACAAGCACCAAAACAATGGCACCAAAAGTTTGACAAGGTTGTTTTAGCTAATGGCTATAAAATAAATGAATCCGATAAGTGCATATATAGTAAATTTGATAATGAAAAGGGTGTTATAATTTGCTTATATGTAGATGACATGCTCATTTTTGGCACGGATTTGGAACAAATAGAAAACACAAAGAAATTCTTGTCAAACAACTTTGCTATGAAGGATATGGGTGTAGCAGATGTTATTCTTGGGATTAAAATAACCCGAGATGAAAGCACTATAGCTTTATCACAATCACATTACATTGAAAATGTGCTTAAAAAGTTTGATCTTTTCAACTGTATACCAGCATCTACACCCATGGATCCTCAATTAAAATTAGTATCTAATGCTGGTAGGAAAATTGATCAATTGAAATATGCAAGTCTAATTGGTTGTCTTATGTACATAATGACTTGTACAAGACCAGATATTGCATATGCTATTGGAAAATTGAGTAGATACACAAGTAATCCAAGTAGTTTGCATTGGTAAGCTTTAAATAGAGTACTTAGGTACTTAAAGAAAACTATTAACTATGGATTGTGTTATAATGGATATCCTCTAGTTTTAGAAGGGTATTCAGATGCTAGTTGGATTACAAGTTTGGAAGATCATGCATCTACTAGTGGGTGGATCTTCATTCTTGGTGGAGGAGTCATTTCTTGGGGTTCCAAGAAACAAACATGTATTACTGATTCCACCATGGCAGCAGAATTTATTGCATTAGCCGCTGCATCTAAAGAAGCAGAATGGTTAAGAAATTAGCTTTATGATGTACCTTTATGGCTTAAGCCAATTTCACATATTTCTATCCGTTGTGATAGTGAGGCTACTCTAGCAAAGGCATATAGCCAAGTATATAATGGAAAGTCTAGACACATTGGATTAAGACATAGTTATGTCCGACAATTAATCTCTGATGGAGTGATCACTATTAATTATGTGAGGTCAAGTGAAAATTTGGCAGATCCTTTGACAAAAAGTCTTGCTAGAGATGCAGTAAAAAGGACCTCAAAAGGGATGGGACTCAAGCCTATTAATTAGAGTCACCCATGATGGAAACTCGACTCAACGCTTGGTATAACGTCAAGTCTTGAGTTCAATGAGACAAAGTACATCATTAGTATGTGACTGTTAGCACTATAAATAAATCCATCCTAAGATTAAAGTGCTAGGTACCCGTAATGATAAGGGAAGGATGAGTAATGTACTCTTAATGGACCCATAACATAAATATGTTAGAGTGTTATAATTACAGGAACACTTTTGATGGGATCTACCTATGTGAGTGGAAGTGTGGCCGCTTCTAGGAGCTTAAGGGCTTGGCTCTGACAGCACTCATGAAAAGAGGACATAGACACATGGCTATAATAGTGTCCCTAGATACTATGCATTGACTGATGTTGAAATCATTGTGTGAGATGTGTTCAGTTAATCAAATGGAATAGTTGGTTCAAAGCTTAGTCTACCATACAATTTCGATTAACTTTAACATGTTTTCACTAAGTGAAGGTTCAATCGTAAGACACCTTTATTTATGCAAATTGATTTCCAAGAATATCAAAATCTAAATATTTTGAAAATGGGGGGAGATTGTTGGAATATTTTCAAATATTTATAGTATCCCAATAACTATAAATGAATGGGTGTAATTAATCAAAAGATAAAACTTTTGGTCATTGGTCAAAAGTTATATCATTTGATTTTTTAAAAAAGAATTATAACTATTCAAAAAATATTATTTGAATAGTTACAAAATTAAATGAATAATTATTATTTATTTATTCATAAAGACACCTATTGAAAGATGTCTCTATGAAGAGACATGAAAATTCCTATAAATAGGAATGGGATTTCATTTGGAAATCATATCAACAAATTCTAATATTATTTCTTCTCTTCCTTCATTTTCTAATATTATTAGATTATTCTATAAAGTATTGCTGCAGAAATCCTTTGTAGAAATTGAGTTTTTGTTATACATTACTCAGTGCATAGTGGACAATTCTCGTCAGTGCAAAACGCAAATAGTCATTGGCTTCATTGTATCCTCGAGGTTAATTTGCTTGGAACTCGTTTGCACACTGAAGATAAGTGGGGGCGAATATAACCTTAAAGATAGTGGCTTGATACACGCCTTGGAGCCTGTCCTATTTCTTCTTCTTTTTTTCGAGTTCCGATCGTGTGTTCGAGTTTTTTCCTTACCGGAGTTTTGTACTAACACATTCATCAGAACGTACAAAGGAAAATGTGCCCAGTGCTCATGACATACAGTTGAAGTAACCCATACTCAATCTATCCTATGGTATACTAACTATATCTGATTCTGCCCGAACAGTTAATAAGGTAATCAATTTTCCTATTTCATCATATAGTACAATTCATAATCTATCATTCTCAATTCATCATCATTTCACCATTTTAATACATCAAAAAACATGTTTCATTTCAATTCCATATCAAATATCATATATCAATTAAGTCATGCTACTTTCTATTGTATTCAATTTAGTCCTCTATCTCGATAATCAATCTCAATCATAACAATTCAATTCAAACAACCATTGTCAACTCACCTTAATACCATATTATGCAAAATATCATTAATATGAAATAATTAAATTGATCCCAAATCATAGAAATACAAATCGATATCTTACATCACTCATTGTTGGCTCTTGCCTTTCCTTTCCCTCTCAACAGCCCAACATCGTCTTTAACTACGAATAATGATTCATACTTAAATGTTGTGTCTCAAGACAGATGACTTCTTATCTCGAGATAGATTTTTTTAATTTTAGGTATTTTTGTTTCGATGTCAACATGTCTCGAAACACTAGAAGTGGTGTCTCAAGGCAAGGTTCTTCATGTCTCGAGACCATCCTCCCATGTTTTCTTACTTAGCTTCAATGTTTAAATGTCTCAAGACAAAAGGTTCTTATCTTGAGACCTGGAACATGGAAAAACTAATTCAGTTTCAAAGTTTACTTGTCTCGAGACGAAGGCCACTTATCTTGAGGCTTAAATAGAATTGTCTCGAGACTAGTTTGCCAAGTCTCGAAACATTAAGCAAGTAGATCAAAATATAAGGTAATTTTTTCTTATGGTATTGAGACATGATCTTGTTGTCTCGAGACTCAATGGTAAAATGGCCCTAAATGCACATTTTTCTAGTGTCCAAACTATACCAAATGGCACCTTAAGTGCACCTAAATTTTGCATCACCATAATATCATCAATCTATGTTAGAGTATGTAAAAGCAAGTTGTTAGTCAGTTATCAAAACTGATAATTTGTTATAGGTTGTTAGCAAAGGTTAGCATATCTCTCTTGTGTATATAAACCTCACTCATGTACTCATTCAAATAGATTGATATACAGAAATATACTTCAATCAAATACCAAATATAGAAAGATGGCCACTTAAACAACATGCCAAAATAATCTAGGTACATGTTGTTCCAACTCAAACACACACACACATATATATACATACAAAAGAGGTAACAAAATGATTCCTGAGTTGAGTTGTTGAGAATGAATGCTTCAACACTTTTAATCTACAAAAATCCTCATCCTAAACCTACACACAGAAATAAACAAAACTGTATGCTGAGTATTGAATATCCGATGATACTAATATAATTCAAATTCATTTCATTAAAAATAAACTAAAGATAATAAATGCATATATAACAATTATCAATTACATTAGTATTAACAAATTTAACTAATCATTTCATTCTTCCAACTTTTTTTTTAATTTCTGCATTTCAATATCAATTTCCAATGCTTATTCATTTTGGCCTCTATTATTCGACAAAAGATAACTTTTAGAATTTACATATTCTACTATCTCGAGTTATCTGATAACAATGACTTTTACTATTTGTTTATGGCACAATTCTAAAAAAAATTATGAGAAATAATTTTTACAAAAAGCTTTTTATAATAAATAATAGAAAAATTACAATAATCAAGTAAAAAACCTTGAAGCAAAAATAAAAAATTGAATAAAATATTTAAAGTAAGAAATTATAAACAATAACTAAAGAACTTTCTGGCATATCAAATCCATAAACATTCTATCTTCAATTGCTAAATGCGGAGGGTTAGGCATATAATGGATATTTTAACAAATCGATTTTTCTGGCTAAAATTTAAAGTTCAGAATTTAGGGTTCACCTTCTAATTAATATTTTAATAAATCAGTTGTTGTATTTAATCGTATAAATAGATCATTAAATTTAGAGGAAGGATGTAATTAAAAAATAATGTTATAGATTTAAATCTAATAAAATAATTTTTATAATGTTAATAATTAGAACTGAATTTTGAAATCTGAATAGTAGAAGGGTTAAAATTCATAGAAATAATCGTATAATGATTAAATTTCAAATTTACAAAGAGTATAGGCACTTATAGCATATTTTAACGTTTTAATTTTTTTAACATTAATCTCGTTATAAGTTCTTATCATACCAGCTCTTTTTAGTATAATGCTTAAAATTACCCATAGTAGCTCTTCAACTCTTAAATAAAAAAATAATACGCTCCAGCGCATTAAAACTCACATCCTCCTTCACTGATAATAATTTCGATACAATCGAGTTAAAACTCAATCCACTTTTCGATATATGTGAAATAAATGTTTTTGCAATTTAATGACGTTAAGTTTTTTTTTTCTTTGAAAAGAAAAGAGAGTGGAGATATACGTGGCAAATAGTGGTTGGTATCTGAGTCACTTTATTTTTTACATGGTTTAGTGTTGGTGATGCAAGCATAAACTAAAGTTGCATTATTATATAGATAATTAATATATAAACATCTTACTTTTTTTACTTAAAAAACATTATAATTATGAAAAATCAAAATTAAGAAAAAGGGAAGAATCATGATCTTGAAATTAGGCAAAAACACATAAGTTTCGTATCTAACCCTCCCTATTGACTAGATAGTTGATTTTTCATCCAACATGATATGTTGTAAATGGTATGGAATTTTAAGATTTGTCTGCCTATATATATATATATATTTTTAAAAGTAATGCATGGATTTCTTCAATTTCTTTTTTATGTGAAATATGTTTAGATGACAATAAAAAATGTTAACAATAAAATGGGAGTATCGGAATTTGTGTTTCTTCGAGATTGTTCGATGTTTAAATTAATGAAAGGAACGTGATGAAAATTCAAGATTTGGCACATGATTGGCCAAGGCATGTAAGTTCTTGGTCCGATAAGACTATGGCTACAGCTTCTTTGTTAGTTTTATCAGATGCCATTGTTAGGCTTTGACATTAATTACATCATGTTTTTGTCTTAGACTGGAAACCTAAATTCTATAGATTAAGAAAACGAAGAAGATTGAGTGATGATGAAGCAAAGCCATTGTATTTTATTTCCTTTGAATTGTGGAATTTAATGCAGAGGAAGATTGAGGGAGAAAGAGTTAGGGGCAAGGAAAAAGACAAAAGAACAAAAAGGGTGCCAAAGAAAGGATTAAAATAAACACAGTAGAGTTTGCATATTTTCAAATTCCATATTTCTATAGTTGAAACTGAGTGGACAACAACAATGTTGGGTTGGATAAGTGAAGAGGCTGCCATATCCTACTCCCCTGCCCTACATCATTTATATCTTGGGTTCAATCATGTTTTATATTTATATTGTATCTATACCAATATTATACGAGATTTATTATACGTAATTATATGTGTAGGTTTCTCAGTCTTATCATATACAATTGTCATGTGTGGACTTTAATCTAATTTATCGACTTTAGTTTAGATTGTACCAATTCTTAGTACGTTTGTGCTAAAATAGTTTGATACTAATCAATTACTCTGACATGTATTTATATTGTAGTGTACTTATAAAACTTTAAAAAAGAGTTAATTAAGTTGGGTCCCAATTCGGTTATGAAATTACTACAAATTTATTTCTTTTATTAAATAACAAGTATTACTATGTAAGATCTAGATAAATGCATATAATAATATTTGAACCTAGAACGCTGTAGTATTTAATATATTCAACTTTAGCATTTTATCTAAAACTTCATTTATTTATTATGTTTTTTTATAAATATATTTGTTATATATTTTTTTACCCATTGTGGGTGTGTCATAATTTAATATATATCAAGCTCTTGACTGAATTAGTATTACGAGTCAATCAATATCATTACGAGTCGGATAGAAAAATGTGAACCACCAATTCAATAAAATATAATTTATAAAGGAAATAAAATGTTGGGACATTAAGGTTGAAATGAGTATATAAATGAAATTGTAGGTTCAATATTTTGTTCGTTTCGACCCACATGTATATTCAGTTTTTGTTGTCCCACTACCAAGGCACCTAACACAATAATTTGCTATCACTAGAAAAGTATGGTATCACTATACAAGGTTGTGAAGATGCCATTTTCGTTGCCTTATGTGAAAGTTTAGTGGCCTTAATGCATTTCAACGATTGAGCCATTTGTTGAATTCGGTGGACGTAATTTAAATTCCTTGAATCAATATTCTAATTGTTAAACACATTTTTTAATATTTTAATTATTTTGAAAATACACTAATAAACATTTTCTAATTGTTCAATTCGGTGTATTAATTTTACATCGGAAAGAAAAGGGAAGATTTTTGGGTAAATAAGTGATTGCGCTGCACAACCTATTTTAGACATGTTTCTTGGGGGGAAAAGGTAATAGCCCTGTGACAAGTGATATCAAAGCCACCCTTGACTACCTGATTTCTAGCCAAGCGCCTCAATGGATGGGTTAGGCAAGGTGGACAAACCGTGATAGAGGAGTCCTGACGAGGGTGTTACAAGATTGGATGGGGAAAATATCAAGCTAAGCACTTTAAAATAGGTAGACTGTATTAATCCTACATCAGAAAGGAAAAAGGGAGATCCTTGAGCATATAAACGAGTGTACTACACATCTTATGATACAATAAATGGGTGTATTGCACATCTTACAATACAGATGTTGGGTGTACTTCCTTGACTCTTTACTCTCGCTTCCTTCTAAACAAGATTACTAGCCAATTCATTAAATCCTTAAATTTGTTTGACCATTCTCATTGCTTTATAGTAGAACTTCTCTTCCTCATTGCTTAACTTAGTAATGGGAGTAGGTTTGTAGCCAAAATCCAAAACTATATGGATATTGACAATTTTATACACACGTGACTTACTTAAATAAAGTACTTAAAAGGAATCATAATTTAACAGATTTTACTTCAACTTTTATATATATCAAAATATCACCCATTAATAAATTCTATGTGCTAGCCTAATAATTAGGGTGTTCATCGCCCTAAATATGATTTAGGTTCAAATTGCGTTGGTTGCGTTATTGTTAGAGCTTTATTCTCCTTTTATAATTCAAAAAAAAATATCACCATTTATGAAACAAAATCAAATAATGTGCATTTACTTAAAATTTCAGATAATATGTACACCAAGATTCTATAAATTTAATTTGAACCCTCAGCCATATATATCTAATGACGTGTATGCCATTTAAATATAAGTACTCATCCACTTAAACTAAATCCAATAATATATATATAAAATATTTATTAAAGTGAGTCCAAAAATTAATTCTTAATAATACATATCATTTTCATGCAACATCTATAATTATATATTAAAGTAGTAGACATGTAGATGTTTATCTATAACTATATATTAAAGTAGTAAAGATTAGGCTACTGTTTGAGTTTCTATTTTGTGACAGGTGGGTTCTTCAGTTGGGACGTGGGGACACGAAGTGGAAGAGAGGGAATTAGGGAAAATAACTAAAGAGAAAGAGAATAAAGAGAAAGACCATGAAGGGAAAAAAAAAATTGTGCTTTTGCTTCGTGGAGTTTATTTCCCGTTTTAAATTTTTATAAGTAAATTATTTTTATGTATATTTTGATATTTATAGTATTAATAAAATTTTAGATTGAGTTGGTATCACGAGTTAACCATATATCAATTCGATTAGAAAATTATAAAAATACCGTTCTATAATTAAAATAAATAATATTAATTAGATGCATATGATAAGATTCGAATCTACTTGAATTACATTAATAAAACATTTAATTTGTCACTCAATTATTACTTTATTTTAATATTTTAATATATTTTATTATGCACACTTTATCTCCATTAGATGTATATTTATACCGTTAATAAAACGCTTGACTGAGTTTGTGTCACGGGTTAACTGAGTGCCAACTCAGTTAAAAATTTACGGGAATAGTTTTTCATAATTAAAATGAGTAATATTAATCGTGGGTGTTTTAGTCTTTCCACTCTAAAAAACCAATAAAAATATGTATATGATAGGATTTGAACTCACATCAATCGCATTAAATTTTTTAATTTGTCACTCAACTAAAGTTTTATTTTGATAATTTTATACATTTTAATTTTATTATGCACACTTTATTACCTCTTTCATTATATATATATATATTAATAATGTATTTGATTGAGTTGGTGTTACAAGTTAACTCAACATCGACTCAAGATTGATGACAACATTATGATAAGCAATTTAATCTATTTTTTAAATTTTAATAATGTTCGTATTTTATATATTATTATTAATTAATTGTAAAGCATACGTTTTATTATTTATTGTAATATATTTTTAAACAAACATTTGTATTTTAAATTTATGATTTTCACGTGCATATGCGTGTGATAGGATTTCTAGTATTAATAATGTATTTGATTGAGTTAGTGTCACAAGTTAACTCATCACCGAGTCAAGATTGATGGCAACACCATGATAAACAATTTAATCTATTTTTTTTCATTTTAATAGTGTACATATTTCATGTGTTTTTTTTTTGGTAAATTAAATAGCTTTACACGACACTATTAAAGATAACGCATTAGCCCGTGTAATGCTAATATGGTCTACTTGTACTAAATCTCGCACAAAATAAGGTTGACCTTCAAATACTTGGACCTTAGTGAATCTTGTCGCCATAACCTTACCCATATGATCAGCAATTGCATTGTAAGTTCTTGATATATGTCGAAAACAAATCTTTCAGTCACGACGCAGCATTCGATGAATAGAGCGTAGTTCCATCAGTTGACTATGAGTTGCTCCTCCCTCTACAATCGTCTCCATCAGCAGAGCATTATCACTCTCAACCTCTAAGTGATGAAACCCCTTCTCCCATGCTATACATAGCCCTTCCAAGATAGCTCAATTAAGTTAACTCAATATGACTCAAGATTGATAATAACACCGTGATAAATAATTTAATCTATTTTTTTTTTCATTTTAGTGATTCATAATGATTTGGTTTTAAAATATTAAAATACATATTTTATAATAATTCAATTATTATTTTCAAATTTATTGTCTAATTAAAGGTTGTATTATCAAAAGTGCTAGTTTACATATTGATATGATAGTTAATTTAAGACCCATACCAAATTTTTGTACTGAGTCTTAATTTGAGTGACATCGTTATCGATGCAACAATATAAACAATATGAGTTCGAACGCACATAAGCGCACGTAATATCCACTTAATTGTATCTATACATTTGGTTGTTTCTTAACTTGACCCTTTCCTTTTCCTAACCAAAATTTGATCATGGATCCTTCCAAGAACAAGTCTTAATGTTTAGCCATTGTGGTATATATAACCTTTGAGACAATGGATTCATTTTTGAGAGATTTTCCTTCATAATATTTTGTGCAACTTAATAGTAATTCCTTGTAAAAGGAGGTTGGAGTTTCTTGGTTGAGGGGATTCCCTCAATTTTTTTCACTTCATGTTTACGTAAGGGCATTGGCTCATGGAAGTAGGAAAAGCCCATCAAATATATAGTTATACAAGTTTCTTTTTCTTTTGTTTAAAACAAGTCACAATTTAGGTATAGTTAGGTATATTTTTGTAAATATTAAGATTCATATATGTTGGAATATAAATCAATAAGATGCACTTTGTATGAGAAATAGTAATTCAATTGCGTATACACTAACCCTTTCCAACATTTTTGCTCCAATTTTCTTGTTAGTTCAATTCATTATATACTTTCACCTATACTCTTAAATCAGATGATATTACACACTTAAATATGCTTAAACCAGTGATCTTTTAATTGTTACAATAGCAACGGTACCAACTGAATTAAAACTTAATATGTGGTTAAATATATCTTAATTTATATGGAATTAATTTGAACCATATAAGACATATTAGATTATGGCACACCCACAATATGGGTGAAAAACAGAATTATGTAAAATATATTCATAAAAAATAATATAAACTAGAAATTCTATCCCCTTGTATGCATGCGGAAACCACAAATTTAGAACACAAATATGCAGAGGCAGATTTAGGGGACTGGTAGGAGCCACGACCCCCCCTAAAATGAAAATTTTACTGTTTTGGCCCTTTAAATTTTTAAAAATTTTAAATTACTAAATATAAAATTGTACTTTGGCCCCCTAAAAATTATAAAAATTGATTTAATCCTTTAAAAATTATAAAGATATAGACAAATTAATTTCACCTCCCCTAAAATGAAAACTTTTGAATAGCCCAATGATCATTTTGTAACATTTTGAAATTGAGTGACCAAAACGTAAAATTACTAATAGTTTAGTGACGTTAGATGTAATTTCCCTAAAATAAAATAAAAATTGATCCACTTCCTTGCATTCTCTTTTTTTCTCCTTTTACATCTACTTTCTTATCATGCATTTAAGACTATATATCAATGTCGCCTATATAATTTATGTAAATCCCTTTTGGTCAAAGCAACCAACATATTGTCAAGAATTAAAGAAAGCATCAAAATTAAAGTTCCATAGACTTCAAGCTAACCTTGATCATGTAGCCAAGTGGATTGGCAAATTATATTAGTGATTAAATAAAAATTCATTCAACTTTCTCTTGAAAGAGATAGCTCTACCATTCAAGAAAATAGTTTTTGCAAGAGATAATGGCCCATAATAAACTATCCATCCTCTAATGTAGAGAAGTACTTATTTTTTAGGATAGTCTTAGTCAAGTTTAGAACTTGTTGAGAATGATATACTCAGTTAAATAATCAATCCACATAATGATAAAAAAATGATTACGACTCTTTTATTACATCCAATATCAAAGTTCTCATGCTTGAACGTTTCTCTTTTTTCTTAATAGTGAGAGGGGTTGTTCGAATTTTAACCCGACATCTTGATGTCAGTAAAAATTTAAACAACGCAAGTCATTTCGAGCTATAACATTGGCTAATTGACTTCAAATGGATGGTTTAAAGAACCAATTCAAGACTTATTGTTTTTTTTTTCTATGTTCATTTTAGTCCAGAATTTATGGTTGTCACTCCCAATAATATTATCTTTAAAGTTTGAATTTGGGTTCTCTTTTTGAGAGTACAATGTACTCATCATTACACCCGACATTTGTTAGCTCCGTTAAAAAGGAAAGGAAAAGTGAATAAAATTTTGGGTGTCATATTTCCATTTGGTTCTTCAAATGTTATTCAGCCAAGTAAAATAGCTCTCTTTTTTTTGTTTTTTTGTATAAAGAAAACCCTTTCAACATCCACTCATGTTACCATTCTTTTCCTCCATCTTGATGGTTATTTAAGCTAAAAGTTCTTCTTCATAACTCTAGGTAGCCTTTCCAACCAAATAATAATAATAATAATAATAATATTATTATTATTATTATTATTATTATTATTATTAATACCAATCCATGAATAAAATCTTTTTTGTTGCAATGCAAAAATCCAAAGGCTCTTTTATTTCCACCTTTTTTTTCCACATTTTATGTATTCTACTTTTTAATGAAAAGAGGATTAAAAAAGAAATTGAGGTGACATTTATTTAAAGCATAGCAAAGCACTTGTTTCCCTCATTGCTTACTTGAAAAAAGAAGGGTTTTGAGTTATTTCCTTGACCAAAAAGCCTTCAATTATTAAATCACATTCAAAAAAAAGTTTTGGTCAAAGATGATCTCTTTATCTCCTTCCAAATTGAATCTCCTTAAACCACTCATGCATTCCCCTTTATAGCTTTTCTCTTTTTGTGGTTTGATTTTTTTTTCTTATTAGATTACAGAAATTATTATTAAAATAGAGATTATGCACAATGAACAAATCTATTTTATAATTACAAAAAAATCTACTTAATCAAAGGGTGAAATAAATGATTGTAGGCGTTGATATTTAAATTTTAAGATTGATTACGTTGATAACTAATAAGTGTTCGGTGTAATGGTTACATTAAATTGTACTTTATAACTGGTTAGATTAACAAGAGGAAGGAGGTGATGGAAGAAGTGTTGTTTCACCTATGATTAGGCAGAAAGCTACTGAGAATGAGAAGCTTTCGGGTTAGAAAGAAGAAGAAAAAGACATGGTGTGTATTGTGTGTTGTTGCATGAATCCTTTTATAGGAGAGAGAAGGTTTGATAGTGCTTAAGGGCTACTAACAATAGGATCTAATCTTGCTTCCTACCGGTGATGGTGATATAACATCTTATGATATGACGTCTTAGGATAGTTAATAATCCATGATTCTAGGCTTCCTCACATGCACCTCACATATGTTTGGCAAAGGTGGGTACTATATAAGGTCCGCCTCTAGTGAGGTGGATATGCATGATTCGTTGGAGAGTCGACTCTTCACTGGAGGACACATATTAAGCTTCACAAGGGGCACATATTGGAGTTCGCAGTGTAGGTATAATAGCACTTTTAAAAAGAGAACACAAATTCAAATTTTAAAAGCAACACTGTTTGAAGAAATCCCAAACATAAACTGTAAAATGAACATGAAAGATAGAAAAAGTTGAAGTAAATCTCGAGTTAATCCATATGACCTTTGGTGACAGCTAATTGCTAATTGCTAATTTGCTAATAGCTGTAGAAGGTGAGGTTGATTTGAAGACAGCATACACTTTAATGAGGAAAGAAATTTTATTTGGTGGGTTTTATTCTTCCAAGTTTAAAAAAATGCTTACCACATGATTCAGCTAAGTATATTTGTATGTTTAAAGAAAAAGGTAATTGACCCTTACATCTATCTCAAGCTATTTTTCTTTTTAATTTTAGATAATGAAATTTAACGGATTTTATTTTGTTTATATAATTCGAGAATATAATCTATACTATTATATTATTATTTTATATAAAAGGAAAACCCAAAAACATTCCCTACATGACACGTGTCTAGGATATTTTTTATAGGTAAATTTTGGAATTAGTCACTCACCTATGAAAATTTTTAATTTAATCACTAATATTTTAGATCATTTCTATTTTGATCACTCGGAAGTGATAGACATGGCCTTTTTTAATTGGTATAATAACACATTTAGTTTTCAATACTTACACATTCTATCGATTTGATCCTCAAACACATCTAATTAAATAAAGATTATACTTGAACAGATAATTTCGACTAAAAACTTCTAACATGAATCTTAATACTTTTGACTACAATTTCAAGTGTCAATCCACGGATCTTGTGTATACTTTGTCGTCTGGTTTTGCTATAATTCTTAGATTATGATAACTTTGTTTCTAATGTTCCAAGTTGTTTGAATGGCTCTAACTGAATTTCAATAAAAAATAATTTAAAAGATATAAATCAAAATAGCTTGAATTATCAGCCACTGCTATGAGTTGATTATGATGACAACTTAACTATATAAGTTTTGTTTGGTTCAAATTATAGATGTTTTGTAAACATTGACTGAGTTGCAAGTTATGTTGTTCTAAGTTGAAACATAATATAAATACACATGTAAAATATAAAAAATAATAATTTAAAATCAATATAAAGTCATCCTACATTAATGCATTTCCTACCAGTAAGTGTTGAAGGGTTGAATACAGTGAGAAAAAACACATTGCACTCCAAAAAAAACCGCGAATTCAAACTTTGAAGATGATATTATTGAGAGAAGCAGCCATAAACTCCGAACAATACCAAAAAAATAATTCTTCCTAACCTTTAATAGAAAGTTATGAAGCATAACAACCAAATAGCTGAATACTATCAAATCTGCAAAAAAAAATGGGGTTCTAGAATCTTCAAAAAAAAAAAATCTAGAAAACCTAATAGCCTTGAACATTGTCACCAACTCAGTTTCAAGAAAAGTATAATTCATTGCCACAGCTACTCTATAATTCAAGGTTCAAACTCAAAAACTCAAGTACAATTACAATTACCATGTCCTTGTCAAGATCAGTAAAGTCTTACCACCTATTATTTGGTGGTTTAACTTTATAAATACGAACTATCCAGTTAGACGTCGTAAATGCCTCTTCCAAGTGTTCTAGTTTAATGTCTTTATTCCCGATTTCAACACCTCGAGCTCGATCATAGCTGCCGTATCAAGAAGCAATTGTGGGTATTTTTTTTTTAGCAATGTAACTATAATAGACATGTATTGTGTGGTAAAGTATCATGGGCAATTTAATCCATATACATTAAATTAAGAAGTAAATTGGTCCTTTCTATTAAAAATTCCATCTATTTATTCTGTTAAAACTAACGTGGCTGACAGAATAACCAGTGACATATGACATGCCATGTGCACCTCATATTGACGTACAAGGTCCAATTTTTAACAGCAAAAATGGATGGAATTTTTAACAAAAAGGCCTATTTGCTCTTTATCTAATGTATAGGGACTAATTTTCTCATTTCTTGAGTAGAGCGGTAAAATGCAATCTAACTGGCCTACATGTTACTTTTACCTATATTGTGTGCATATTCGATATTTTAGTACAAGCAAGTTGAAAATGCCAACTTACCCAGGAGGTTTGCCATATTCTGTCATCATCTCTCCGAACCGATAGTACGATAGCTTGTACCTAATCACATAAATACGTATATGCATGAAGAATTTAGAACACAGAGGCACTGGAGAGTGCTAAAGTATGAATATAAACCAACTGAGAACTTACATGAGGCAGTTCAACATCTTAGGAGCTGCACCTTTGTCAACGCGATATTCACCATTAACGAGGTAATCAGGTTCCTTGATTACAGGGAATACTCCACCTCCAATTCTCACCATCCACAAAAATCTATTTCACAATAAAATGTAATTTGAATACAATTGCATAAGTATAAATTATAAACTTAAATGCAAATATTGTCTAGACAAATGACCATTGACAATGATTTTCAAATTCTAGATGGTGGCATGTATAGTTAATAACAAATATGGCTTCCTATTCTTTTTTCAGCTTTCTCAGCTCATGTTGGGCAGATTTTTATACAATCTCTTATGTTAGGCACACCAGACATCTACAATACCCGGACCTGGGGATGAGTGCCAAATACAGATACATGTCTAACATGAGCATGCTCAACTATCCAAATATGAATAGTGCGAATGTTAAAGCAAAAAATCAAGAACAATGAACCATTCAATGCATCCTTCACAAGGCCTAATGTTTTGCACATAGACAAAAATAATGAATGGAATAGGTGAAAATGATTTCCAATCTTACTTGTTAATATCATCAGATGAATAACCAGTAACACCTCCGAAGACAACTAAAACATAATCCACATCAAGTGATCTTATTATCTCATATGCCTCGTCTTCATAAGATGACATTGCACGCCCCACAGTAGCAATATGTGTATTATTCCAAGTGTTGTTATCAACAATAACAGTTCTGTTTCCCATGGCAGTGATTTGATACCCATAATCCCACCAAGACATCACCTTAGCATCCAGAGGAGTATTTTGCCGAAGCCAAAAGTATGCCTCACGATAATCATCAAAGATAACTCTATTCCCATGAGCACCTCTTGCAGCCAGCACAATTGAAGGAGATGAATAAGCCTCTGAAGTGACCCATGTACAGTGGGTAGCATACCTACTGAGCAAGTAAAAAGCACCAAAGAGCAATGCCATAGCTCCATTTTTCTGGAAAGGCTGGGATTGATCGAGTGAAGCCTATTTGGAAAATAAACAAGATTGGTTATTTATAGGGTACATTCGCAAACAAACCAAAAGAACCTAGAAACATAAACTCCATGCATTTTCTCAAAATTCGTCTAGCGGTCCAAAAAACCATTAGGACATGTATATATAAAACTGAATATGATGAATCAGAAGCCACAAGGCATTAATACAAAAACTGGAATTCAATGTTTTAGAAGCTTTTTCAAGAGACTAAGAAAACAAATGACAGTCAATGGCCATTAATTTGGGGCAAAAGCTGATGCTTGATTTAAGAAACAATTATCTGGTTATTAAAAATAAAGCATTACTTGCTAAATGGAGTTGGAAGTTTGCTGTTGATCAGAAGGATTCTTTATGGAAAAGAGTCATTATGACAAAGTATGGTTCAGAAATGGCTTCCAGAGGAAACACTCAGATCAACTTAGTTGACACTAAGTACTTCATTTTACTTCCTAATCTAGAGTGAGAATGATTCATAAGACAGAATATATAAGATATGGAAGAAACAGATAACTAACTTTTGATGCAAGAGCAGAGGCATCTGTTATCCATGTTTCTCAACCATATGATCATGAACTTAGGAATCCAAATAATACTAGTTAGCTCGTAAGCTTATTGGAGAGAATATTACTTTAAAAGCAATAAATAAAGAACTCAAGTTCTCTACAAAATTGATCCACAAAACAATATAAATAAGTTCAATCCAGCTTCCCTGTTTTAATTATATATATGTAAAGAAAAGCAAGTTCAAAACTAAAGAAACCTTTAAATAAGCTACCAACTGTGACGTACTCAATCACCAAAATATGAAAGTTAACTAAAATAGAAGGAAATAGTTGTCAGAATTTATATTCCATTAGTCACCTTACAACAAAATCCAGAGAAAAGTAAACCGATGGATCAATTATAAATATCTAGAATGTCCTTAATTAGTGCCATTAATGAAACTCTTTCCATAATCTTTTATGGCACAAAATCTAAGTGATTTTGATTTACATAACTTCTACCCTATAACACAGAAAGTGTAATGTCACACTGGGACTGGAAAGGAGAAGCAAGAAATAGAAAAGTGCAGGAGGATTTGGCAAAGGACCTTCTTCTATTTTGGAGCTTTGAGCAAAATAGATATTTCCAAAATAACTTGGTAAAAGATAAAAAAACGTTAAATAAAAAATAGGAATCAGAACTAATAGAAGCTACTTCGGGCCTTTGGCCGGATTGTCTGTAAGCTGTGATTTCAAAATCACAATAAAAATGCAGTAATTGATGGAAAGAGCTCCCACAAACAGCTTAGTGGGATTATTAGGCCTTACATCAGTAACAACAAGCTTCCTAATCAAGTTCTCTCATTTCACACGTAACATTAGAAAATGATAGAAACTCTCTAAGAAAAGTTCATTAAATGAACACAGTAACTAAATGATGCTACTGAATATGCCAGAAAAAGGCAGAATAACTAGCTATTCAACAATAAATGTCTAAAATAAGTCATTATCATCAATGCATTACAAAGCCATTCTGTAAACAGAGTAATAACAATAATAATAATAAACGAAACAAGCAATGGACCCTTACTAGTTAGCAAAGAAAGTGCATGAAAACAAATTCTTATTACTACAAATGTCAGTGTTCTGGTTTTTTGTTTCTTAGACAAAGGACCACAAGCATTGTTATTTCAGTAGCATAAACTCAAATCTAAGGGAACAGCAGGCATATTCATGTCAAACAACTGAGGGAGAGATATCATAACAGTAAAGCCAAAGCGTTACTAATTTATGTGCATTACAAGAGACAAACAAGCAAAATATCAGAGGAAGGGAAGAGAAATAGAGAGACGACGGCAGGGGAGGATAACCTTAGAAGAGGCCTTTGCACTGCTAGTTCCTTTAGTGGAACCAATCTGGGCAACCTTGGTCTTTGACCTCAACAGAACAGTCAAATTCTTCACAGTGGCAGAAACAGCAATAGCACTAATAAGGCAAACTGCAGGCGTAGCAACAAGAATCAAACGAACCATGACGCCGGCAAAATACATGCTTGTGAGACCATACATGACAATAAATATAGTGGCATCTGACAACCGTTTGAAGCAGAAGTAAAGACCAGCTGGGAAAAGAAAAAGCAGGATATGGAAATCAAACATGAAAGATGACCATGCTGTTGGCTGATGCTCAGAGACAGATGCAATAATGGGGATGTGATCCTTCGCATAGGTTGGATCCAACAAAGAGTAAAACCTTCCTGTCCATGGTGAAATATAGCCTGATGCCATGCCTACTCCCAAAGCAATACCTCCCACAGCTACAGCACAGGTCACAGTGATCCTCAAAAACTCTTGAAACAATTTCGTGTCACTAAGCATGTGCTTCACCCAATCCAAAAAGTAGAAAACCTGCACAAGTAGTCCAAATGAACTAAATGCATGCTTTTATTTCCAGCTTACCACTAAAACAGATAAACTCACTAAACAAATTTGTGCAAACTAACTTCATATTACTAAAGACAAGTTTCCCCCCATTTTCAAACACTAATTGCTTAAAGTCTTAAACTACTATAATACTACCACAAGTACATTTGAAGAGACTAAAAAGAAATGAAGCTTTGATATAATGTGCAAAACCTGCATCAAGAAGAAGACACCCATGGCAGCCATATGTTCACCAGATTGTACATGTTGAAACCCAACAAATCGAATCTGCATTGCCAGCAACATTCCCAAAATATACAGACAATTATAAGCAACATATAGCCTCATGGAATACCTCCCAGTTATCAAAAGCACCAATACATAGAGTGGGATTAAGTTAATAATAAAAACATATCCTCCCCAAGCTGAAACCATGTAAAAATAACCAAAAGCAGAAGCTAAACCCCAAGCCAAAGAACCCGTATTAACCGCCTTCACGAACAAATAAAACGTGAAAAGCAAAGCAAAAATGGCAACTCCTTCATTATCATAAGAACCGGCTACGGACCTAGATATGTAACCAGGACAAACAGCAATCAAAATCGCAGCAACAAGCCCAGCCCCAGAATCCCAAATTTCTTTCCCAAAGAAATAAGCAACAAGGGTCGTATTTGAAGCGAAAAACGGAGCTGTTAAAACACAGACTTCACGTATATGGACTGCGAAACGAAGGAAATGAAGGAGGCGATAAATGAGGGCGGCGGTGACCATGAGACCAGGGTAAAGAGTACCACCCACGATTCGGCCTAAAGGGTACCAGCTTTCATAGTCGAACCAGTTCCAGAAATCGTAGAAACCATGCTGGGTAAGGTAAAGGGTAGTACGGTAGTTGAAGTAAGGGTCAAATTCATGGATCATGGATTCATAACGGAGGACAGAGAAGAGACGGGTAATGAAGGCTAAGATGTAAACAAGACAGAGGATTGAGACTCGGATAAGGAGTTCTTGTTGCTTTGTTTTGAGTTTGAAAGGTTTGAGGATATCTGATGTGTAAGAGTTCGACATTGTTGGGTTGCTGCAGATTTTGGGTTTTGGATTTTTTTAGAAGATCATGTCATGAAAATGGGGAAAATGTGGTGAAGATTCAGCAAATGGAAGGGAGTGTTTTGAGATACACTGTACTTTGTAGTTGACGTCGTTCTTATCGAACTTGTCTAAAAGTCAAAGCCCTTTTTGGGTAATAAATAAAAGGGTAAATTTCAGCTAAGATCACTAAACTATTAGTAAATTTACGTTTTGGTGAATTAACTACCGGTTGTTTATGGTCGTGATCAGCAGCCTTCTGTTGTGCGCTCTTCAGGTCGTGATCAGTGGATTCCATCGAGTAGGGTTGGGTTAAGTGTAACGTTGGTACCGCTGTTTTTCATTCCAATGGTGCTTCATCGTTCGCCCATAACGGAAGCTTCATTCACGGTTTCTCGAGTTTGCTTCCTAGTATTTTGAAGCCTCGTATGGCTGAGCTTACAGCTATTTGTGAACTACTCTCTTGGCTTGAGCTGACGCATTATGACGGTGTAGTAAATTAAATCTGACTGTCAAGCTGTTATCATGGCTCTTATTTCGTCAAAGCTACATCGTTCTGAATTTGGTGTCATCCTTTAGGAATGTGCTTCACTGAGTTCGTCTTTTCAGCATTTGTCCTTTCGGTGGATACGGCTAACAGTCGATACTGCGGCTCATAAACTTGCTCAAGTGACCTTATTCTATACATTTCGTCAAACGTGGGAAGACTCCCCACTTTTCTCCAGTGTTTTTTAGATTTGGACCGTTCATGTTAAATACCAATACCAATACCAATCACATTAAGGGCATAGGATTGGATGTACGGGGTAAATTTTTTAGTTTGAGATTCATATTCGGTTAATGTTATGGTTTGCTTTTGTTTTTGCATGTTATTAATGAATTTTACTTTTGAAAAAAATTTAATTTTTTGTAACTTTATAATATTTTCACAATTTTTTTTTATTTTTAATATATTTTAAATTTTAAAAAATCATAAATATCACCTACCACAACTGAGATGTGAAATATGATGAAAATGACAAAAAAAAAATTGTTAAGGTTAATGATCTAAAAACTACTTGAATACATTTTTACATATCCAACAACCAATTAAGTTTAAAAAAAATTGAGGACTTAATTGATTTCTCGAGAGTTGAAACCCTTAAACCCTTAAATCTTTCTTTCCTAACTAAAATCATAATTTTCTTTATATAACATATGGAAAAAAAATGGTTACTTATAATTTGGTTGTTGAATTATAATCATTTTTCCAGTTTGTTTTTTTTATTTTTTATTTTTTATTTTAGTACTTGAATTATTATTTTCTATCTTCATTTACCCTTAAAAGTAGAAAGATGTTGTGAGAATGTAACACATGGCCCACTCTTATTGGACACTAAAAATTTTAAGGATAAAATGAAATGAAAATGGTAGTTAAAATATCAATGTGCCTACAAACAAAATATAGTAATAAAAAAACCTTAAAAACTTTTTTTTTTCTCCAAACCCTTTGTTTCTTATTTTTTTCTCCCTCCCATCAACCTTCATTTCTTTCTTTCTTCTTTTCATTCATTTACCACTATAGAAAGTGAATAGCTCTTTTTCAGCTTCTTAATCTATTTATATTTTGAGAGCATTTCAGAATAATAAATAATTTCACAAGTCGATTTAAACCTGTGTAAGCTTAGGCTGGTTTTATATGTTCTTTTGTTTGTTTTTCCATTGTTTAGTAAGTTTTCAGTTTTAAAAGTTTTTATTTGCTCATATAGCATATTTTTTAGTCTTGTTTATACATGTAATCTTAATTTTATAAGTGATTTTAGGGACGATTTTATTATTTTCCTATCTAATTCGGTAAATGCTCGATTCTTTTGTCAATTTTTGCTCGCCACTTTGGACCATACAATGCTGATTTTCTTATCGTATTAAATACTTACAATTACTCCAGATATATCATGCTTAAGTTGTAACAAAACTAATTGTCTACATGTCATAATGTTCTATTAAAACCCTTATTATGTTGCTAGAACTAATCTTTCACCATTTACAACGAGCATTTTTTTTCTTGAATTATATAGTTTCATTTATTGAATGAATTAGTGAATTTATCTTTCAAAAAAAAATTAAAATAAAAAACATATATATCAAGAAAACAAATATAATTCAAAATTTGTATCGTGAAAATATATACACACACTATTTTTAAAAAGAAAATTACAAATTTACATTTAGAAATAATAGGGTTTTATTTTAGTATTATAATTTTTATTATTTCTCAAAATACGGATATTTATTATTAATTTTCATAATCTTTTTAACTTCTTAGGATACATAAATAAATGTTTTCTTTTAATAATCTCATCATAGATTCTAATGATAATACACTTTAGCACACTCGAATCTATGTCCTCTTGCATTGACAACAATATCCATAACAATCGAGTTAAGACTCAATTGACGTATTTTATGAAGCAAAAAAGATGATTGATGTATAAAAAGGTGTTCAATAAAAAACACATGGATCAAGGGTTAAAGGAGGACAATCCAAATCAGTAACACAAACACTAAAAAGGTGGGGGCATTCAAAATCTGGTCTACAAAGGCAGCTAATGATGATATGATTGATTTTGAAAATATATAACAACAAATTTTGTGTTTGGAGAAACTGCTCGTAATCTAATACTCCTTTTACAACAGGCAATACAAGAAAGACTAAACACCTACCCTACACATATACATGATGGGAATGTTACCAGGTGACGGGAGAGTTTCACTCTCTTGGTCGAGCAAGCCAGAGGGAACTAAGAGCTCGTAATCTGGAGAAGTAATCATGTATCGCAAGAAGTGCACGAGCAGACTGGCGAGTTGTCAATATCCGGTGCATTTGTTGTAGGGTTTGCTGCCGTAGATTGTCCGCCTGATAATACTAACGTATTAGTAAACAATGACCCAAAAACGAAAGAAGACGCAATATAAGGGCTCAAAAAACTTCCCCTCCACATTAAAGTAATACCAACAGATCAGAGTCTCGGTTTAAACTACACCAATAATCACCCAACAATTGATAAGTTTCTTTTTTATCACTCGGTTATAAAAAGTTACAAAATAATCATCCAACTACTCGATTTTTTTCCTTTTTGGTCACCATTCATTAAATAACTAACAAAAAGATGATGATGCAACTTTTAAAATTGACATAATAGCAATTTTTAACGCTCAATATTCATACATTATGTCAATTTGGTCTTGATTCTAAAAATTTTAACCCTCAACATTTACACACCGTGTAATTTGGTCTTTTTTACAATTTTGCTTTTCTTTGTGACATTTCACTTAAAAAGCTAAATTTGATAAAGAAAATATACCAAAAATGAAAGCACGTGAGAATCCAAGATGATAATTTTCATATTTTATTATTCTTATAAAACTAACCTTCAATGTCACAAAGAAAAGCAAAACTGTAAAAAAGACCAAATTAAAAAATGTGAAAATGTTAAGGGTTAATTTTTTTAAAATCGAGACTAAATTGACACAATGTATGAATGTTGAGTATTAAAGTTAGATAACTATTTTGTAACTTTTCATTGTTAGGTGACCAAAACAGAAATTTATTAATAGTTGAGTGACTACTAATATAGTTTACCCTCATATTATCTACAGAAAACTTCCAAGTAACTCGAGAAAATCTTCAAAGTTTCATGTTCTCATTTCAAACTAATTACCGAGATCATTGTTACCGGTTCAATGCATTCTCCAAAAAGTTTCAAATAATGGGCAAAAAGGTATGGAAGAGAAAAGAAAAGGCATTACCTGACAAATAAAACCCTCAAGAGTTCCTAGCTTTCCCATGGCCATGGCCATTTGACCCATATAGTTTGCTACATTCCCAGTTGAGCTGGAAGAGCCTAAGGATCCAGTGGACAATGTCTCGGCCAGAGACTGCTGCAATGCTTCCATACCTTGTGATAATGCATCTTCAGCCTGCAGGGAGGATTGTTGCAAGTTGCTAACTCCCACCAACTGTTGCTCTGTCAAAGGCTCCAATTGGTTTACAAGAAGCTACAGGCATAAACATTCAATTCTAAGATGACAAATTATAAAGAAAACAAAATATTTAAATAATACGAGGTTGGGAAGATATCGAGTTACTGACACTATAAAAAAGTACATGAATCAGAATTATGCATAATACGTGAGCATGGCAGTCATACGGGGCAAGAAAAGATCCGAGGAACATGTGCCTAAAAAATTCATATGGCCTTACCTTTAGAAGCTCAGATGACCGAAAACCACCAAGCCACAAGAAACACCTCTCGGCAGGTGTCTTCCACATGCCTGATAACAAATGGAAAACATCTGCCTTAGCTACGTTGCTCTTCAGCCTAAAAATTTCATCATAGTGAGCCATAACACCATCAACAATAATACGAAGTTCTGCATCGCCTGCATGAGAATTTACTGCCATTCTCAACTCATTAATTTGTCGATTGTGCTCTTCAAGCCACCTTCCATATTCTACATCAAATGTCATGGCACCTACAAAGAAAAGAATTGACCGAAACAAATAGTGAAACTGATAAATAAATAACCTCCACCATCACACTCCAAGCATTTGACAATTTCGTAAAAAGACCTTTCCAGTCCCCTCAAATTTTGAAATTGAATCAGAGCAATTTACTCCCTGTCAGTTTTGAAAGTAAGCAACTAAGGGCAATTATCACGACACTAATTTCTTACATCAATTATACATAATTTTGATTGGTATAATAACAAATTTAGCCCTCAATGTTTACATTTTGTCAATTTGGCCTTAGATCTAAAAAAAAATCAACAAATTTAACCTCATGTTTTACACATTTACACAAATGTTGCAGGTTAAATTTGTTAAATGAAGACCAAATTAATAGAATGGATAAACTTTGAGGGCTAAATTTGTTATTATATCAATCAAAATTATGTACAATTGACCAAAAACATTAACGTCATGATCAATTGTCCTTATTTGCACACTTTCAAAATTGAAAGGACTAAATTGCTGTAATTTTTTTGAGATGGACCAATTTGCTCAATATCGAAATTGAGAGGCACTGGAGATGCCTTTTTACCAAACAATTTCATGATACGCAAAATGGTGCCAGTTGCGTGCGATGTAACAAAATGGGGGACAACATGCAGCCTCCCTACATAGCATAGTAGGGGTGTATATCTATATATTCCCGGACAAAGCCTTGCGCACTGGCCTGCCCTTTTTTACTAGCACTTATCTAGTCATGCATTAATGGAACCCATGTCTAGTATATGGTATTTTTATTCTGAAACGAATAAATTCAATTTTATGCAATCTACAAAGAACTTATTTTGACCGTAAACGTAAGTGCTCAAGAGAAGGTAGGGGAAGCACCAATTGCATACAACATGATGGAAATAAATAATATTACCATTTCCACCCAATGAATGACTTTGATCTCCCGAGCTTGATATGAAGATACCCTGCAGGGAAAGGCAGCATCATAAGTAATACATGCATGAATAAATAACTGAGTACACAGTGCATGCGATGAAGGACCAAGCTAACCTGCTGTCGTGCCCGCTGGAGCTCCTGCTCAAGTTGTGTCAACTTCAAACGACTGCTCTCCAGCTGTTGCACATATGCCTAAAAATGGAGAAAAAGGATAATATGCCTCAATATAGGAAATTAAATCTACAAAATCCCCAAAATACCATAGAAGACTCGTGTCATCTACCATGCATTAACTTTAAAGGGAAAAGACATACTTTCTTCCTCAACCGGCTTTTTCTTGCAGCCTCGCGATTTTGAGCAAGTCTGCGAAGAATCTGTAGAATATTACCAACCAAAAATCACCAATATGACCAAGCTATTATCCATGCTAATAATGAAGTGTCTAACCTTTTGATCCAAATTACTCTTTGATCGGTCACTTGAATCGGAAGCTGCAACAGCAGCATTCAGTTTTTCACTATCAAACTGCACAAAAGCAATAAAATCTGAGACCAGCAAGAACAGTAACGATTACAACATACAAAACTTGTCCCACTACATGATCTTGGATAGATGGATCAAATAACAATGTGCTCTACTTGGGACTGAATTTAAAATAAGATCAATAAAAGCTATACCCTCAGATTTTTTTCATCTGTTTCTGCATCTGTTGAGATGTCAGTCCTCGGACTAGCATCAGCCATATCGGATTCCCCCCAGTTTTCTGTAGACCCCTAGATATGGAGACTGGACCTGTCTGTTGACCTCTTTCCAAGTGCAATCCCTGAGATTCGACTCGGAGGGCAGGTGGATTTATAGTAAATGAATTTGGAGTCTGTTTCAGGCGATAAAGAGAGTAAAATAAATAACCGAGCATACATGATACAACAAATAGATTACTTGCTCATTAACTTATAAGAGAAACAAAATCCACCTTATCCAAAGTGCCAATACAGCTGCGATCGGTAAGAAATGGTTGGCCACTTGCTTTTGCAGAATTAAACGCACTGTCTGCATTGCCACATGTAAAGCCGAGATAAAGGTTTGCCATCCACACTCTCAATTCTAAAAGCTGTGAAATTGTAAACTGAAAAGAATAAAGAGGGAATTTACAGAAGGTTATAAAGCAGTGACTAATTCCCTCACCGTGGATGCTCTCAGAAGACGGAAACAGCTGGCCTCGAATGTGCTCTATTCCCATGAGCAGGGATCGAACCCCTAACCAAGTGGTGAAGGGAAGAGGTTAGCAACCACCACACTACACTTTGCAATTGACTCAGGTGTAACTGTTAGATACACGTATGTATCTAAACGGGTATGTTCAATCAATTATAAGTTTTTCCGTGTATTTGGAGGATCCTTGGAGGGTCATATCCTCGTACACATCAAACATAGAAGAATAACATACAACTCAACATCAAACATAGGAAAAGGGAAAACAGAAAATGTAGACATTTCCAAATACAACCTCAGTCTCACATTTCTACGAAGAAGCAAATCAAGATTTACAAAGGTAGACAGCAAAGAATACAAACACCATGGTGCCATGGAACAAGCAAAACTCCTAAATACCATAAAGCACTAGCCAACAATTTAGAAGACTATACTAAAATAAAAAAAGAAAAGAACTTCTTGAAGAGTATTTGAAGATAATTTCAAACTTTTTTGAGGACTCATAACCCTGTTTAACACCAATACCATGTAACAAAGCCACTAACAAGAGTGCTCTTTGGGCAAGTATTTCTAGGCCTCTTCACTCTCTATGAGCTCAAAAGTAAATGTATCAAAGAACACAGCTTCATATATAGCAAACTCTTTCAAAAACCAAAACCAAATAATAAGTGTAAAGGACTAAATTTGCAGCAACCTAAAATTGCATAAAAAATCAAAAAATCAAATTAGAGAAACCCTTAAAAAATCCAAATTGACCGCCAAAACAAAATCATACCCAGAAACCAAAATCAATTGAAAAAAATCAAAATGCATAAAAAGTTTCAACTTTTCCAAAGTAAAAGAGTAAAAATTTGTAAACTTTCATGATTGTAATCCAAATGATAACTTTAAAACAGAAAAGTTTAAGGACGAGAAAACTCACCCGGTGAAAATTTGAGGATGGTGATGAGGACGAATATGAAAATTGAAGACTTTGAAATTGAAGGTATTAATATTAGTAATTACTTTGGATAATGATATTCCAATCTCTAGACGTCCACTGAGAAATAGTTCCACTTCCCGAGAGCTAATGGTCCTTTAATTTTGCCTTTTCGATTAAGGAGTACTATTTCTAGTGGGTCACATTGACTTTACTGTTTTGGATTTTTGTGTATTTTTTTTTCTTCTGTTTTCACTGTAAATAGTGCAGAGATACGGACAGAGTAAAGAATACAGCTATGCTTTGCTACACTGTTTCTGCAAGAAAATTAGCTTTGGATTTCTGTCTCCGGTTTGCATATGATGATATTAGTTTTTTAGGTTAAAATGTGCCGTTAGTCCCTATACTTTGAGAAAATTTTAGATTTAGTCCTTATAATTAAGCTTACTATTTTTCTATTTAAAAATCATAATCCAATCACTAAGATCGTAAGTATTTTCTGTTAAAATTTTTCAATTTAAAATTTTAGTTAAATTATCATCATATGACGTAATATATGATTGATAGAAAATAAACATATTAAAGTTAATTTTTTAAATCAAACCTCAAATTCTACACATATATAAGGACTAACGACATATTTTAAGCTAATTTTTATTATCATATGCCTAGTTTTTATATATTTATGTTGAGTGGAACAACCATGATTCACACAGTGTTGAAATTTTAAGTTGTTAATTGTTTGTACAGTCAACTTATAATAAAAGTGCATGAGGATCACTATTGCTTAAAATTGTGAAAACTGTGTAAATAAAAATAATGTAAAATGCAAGTTTGTTTACATAGTTCGATTTTTCTATGTCGTATCTATTTTTTTGATACAATACCTAAAATTAATAGGAGGATAATACGCTTCCATACACTCGAACCTATGTCTTCCTTTATTAGCACTAATGTTCGTACTAATTGAGCTAAAACTCAATTAAAATAATGTTTTAATATATATATATCATATTTTATATTTTTATATAAAATATTTTATAATATTTTATAAGAATAAATATTAAAACTACATACAAACTCTTATTAAACTCTTACCAAAAGACCTTTATGCTAGCAAATGTGTAAAGTCAGTGTCATTTTGGAATGGTACGATGGAAACTGCAGATAAGAAGATGGTTAAATTTTGTGAATATTTCTCGTATTTTTGTGAAAATTATGAATTTAGTATTTATATTTTAATTTGATTAATTTTAAATTTATTGATTTTAGTTTTTATATTTGTCTAATTTTGAAATTTTAGTTCTAACTCAAACATAATGGTTAAATCTATTTGGTTAAATTCAATAATTAGTCATATACTATACGTACAATTATAGATTTAGCCAATATTCTCTAATTAGATCATTCTAAATCTCTATACTTTTTTAAATTTTGAAATTTAAGCCCTGATGCAAGCGAAAGTTGTTATCTATCAACAGGATTTTAGTGAACAATATGTTATATATATGATAATATGTTTTTAACATTAAATTTTAAAAATAATAAAACTTAATGAATTTAACTGTTATCGTTTGGTGAGGACTGAAATTTTAAATTTTAAAAAATATAAGGATTAAAAATACCAAATTAAAGTATAAGGATTAAATCCATAACATTAGTAAAGTACAGGGGCTAATAGCAGAATTTAACCAAGAAAACAAAATACAGTACCTCAATTGTCGCATTCTCTCTCGAAGGTCTCTCTCGAAGGTCTCTCCAGAACATTTCAGTCAACATGAAAATAAAATATACCAGGACGACGTCGTTGCATGTGTCAGCATGATGTAATTCTTACGACTATTCCACGAGTCGATCCATAATTCAAATTTTAATTGTCAGGTTTTTTTTTTCAACACGTGGAAAACTATTAAGTCTTTTTGACTTTTTGAGAAAAAAAAAACAATGATATTTAATGCTTTGCTGTTTGGTCTTTTTCTTCTGAATTTTTTATACGAGTGTAATATCTTGATTTTTTATATAATGTTTAAAATTATTTATAGTCCTTTATTAATCTTTAAATAAGAAGATAATATGTTTCAGTGTACTTGATTAAACTAAAATTTAATCGACTTTTCTTGATTGTTGTTATGTGAAGTTTGTAAATAGATTTGATAATTGCATATTTTATGCGATAATTTTTACAGGGTTGAAGAGATGTTTAGATGTCTAAAGTAGTGAAAGAGAAGGTACACTTAAGGGTCATACCTCTTACGAATTTCGTTTATTGTTCTCTTTGTCGCTATTAGTTAGAATGTCTGTATCCTTCACCCAATAGGACTAGTTATATATATAGCTTTTTTGTTGGCTGTGCCATCAACTACCATCGTTGAGGTTGCACGTTGTCTATGCATTTATAGCAATTTGTTTGCTATCTTAGGCAAGGGGTCTGAGTTCTTAACAAGTATAACAATATGTCTCCTCTTAGTTCAAAGGCAGGTTGCAAAATTACTTGGCCAAGACCTGACTACTCGCATATTTTCTAACATCTTCAACCTTGTATTAAGTATAAAGTGGCTATTAGTTGGTTGTTTTACTAGAAATTATTCTTGGATAATTTTCCGATAATATGGCTAAGATAAAGTAACGAGATCTCTCAACTTATTTTCTTTTAATTTCTATTAACTTGGTTGTCACTTAAGAATTACGTATGAGCATAAATTAAAGAATTAATTTAGTTTCATTGGTATTATATGATTTATGAAAAATAAACATGGTCACGAGTCGTTCATTTTTGTGATAAATGACTTGATTACTATTTGATAATAATTGATTTTTCATGAAAGAAGATGTAATGGTTACCATGAAATAAAATAGGATCATATTGGGAGAACGGATATTATCCCAAAGAGATTAAGGATATCCTATTAAGGTAACACATTTATGACAATGTCATTGGAAGAGGACTAATCGACTTGTTTTCGTAATGGTATGTTGTTGGGGAGAGTTCAGTCACGATACTATAGTGAAATGACTTCATGACTAGATGAGTTTATAATTAATAGGCAAAAAGCTAGAACTTAATTATAAATCATTTGAGCATCAATTGCATATGGCCAATTGGTCCATTAGCAAGCTTGTTAAAGCCAAAAATAAATTGCATGTTAAATCAAATGAAAATGGTGAAATAGGAAACATTTGGAAATGATTAAGGTTTTCTCTAAAATGAAAATAAAAATGGGAAAATGAAATTATTTGGAAATGAATGTAGTTTCACTTGATTCGACTCAACTCAAATTTTATTTCAGTAGACTCGATTTGAATTTTTTTTTAAATTAAGTTAGTATGATAAAATAGGACTCGTCAACTCGATTAAATGGAAATTTTTTTACTCGATTCGATCAGACGTTAACCCTTATATCAAAGTATGAGTTATATATACATAGTTAGTCGCTTAAGATTGAGGTGAGCTACACTATGAATATCACAAGTGAATTAATCCATAAACAGATTCAAGAAAAAATTCAACTTGAGTCATGTCCGATATATTGTCAATCCAAACAATCACACCCATGTTTCTATCTTTTCAATAGTCAATCACTCTAATACTCAAGATAAGGTATTTCCTCAATTAGACTCGATAAACAACATAATAGCCCTTGAATCAATTGTTCATTTGATTCCTCAAACTATGGATCATTTAAATTACCTACTAATATAAGTTGTTTTCTTGCATCATGATTAATACATATGATAGAATTTAATATTAGTTAAACCTTAGATAATCAATGAGTCAATGTTTGCTTATTTATTTTACTTTTTGTGCCAAATTTATTTAATCATAAAAAATTTATTAACCAATTTGATTGAAAAATTACAAACATAAGAACAAGATAACTATACCAAAGGTACAAAATCTCAACAAAATCCTCTACATTTTGGCTCAATAACAAAATCAAGCAAAGGAACCAAATATGTATATCATTAGACTTTGTTGAAAATTCATCATTGAGTTGATTACACTACTAAAAGTAATGCACATTTGCACGTACATCTATTCATGTTGTTAGTATGGGGTAATCTAGTGCAAACAAACATGAACCAATACCTCATATTGAGAAGCAAAAATCATGACTTAAAATACAAGTATCCCTTACTCTTGCTAAATTTCCAAGCAACCCAACCCCATGCCAATGACTTAGCAATAGCATTCAATTCATGGTCAACAAGAAAATTTCCAATGAAGTCATCATTCTCAATAACAAGGGCCTCCACATCCAGCATGAACAATCTTATTAAAGGTTCTGATTATATTTACTATTTTTGACATAATGTCTAGAATTATCTATAGCCTCTCTCTAACCTATAAATAGGAGGATAATGCACTTCAGCGCACTCGAACCCACGTCCTACTGTGTAACACCCCCTACCCGTATCCATTGCCGGAATAGGTACGAGGCATTACCTGAGTTTACTGAATATTTTTAGATAATTCTGAGTCATTTATTATTCATATTTTGAAAATAATCATAACGTCTCTTTATTGGGCCCTCGAAGCCCCAAACATACATTAAAAACCAACCGGAATTAAATCGAGATCATAAAAAAAATTTCGCAAAATCTTAAATTTTATTTTCATCTAAGTACTTACTATTTCAATGCTTCTTATAATTAAACATGTTACCATTCAATCAATAGCTTGACCCTTGTCTAAGCGTCAAGCCACATCATTGTTAGTATACTTGCACATATTTCATATAAGTTCAACATTGATATACTTATTTTCTCGACATGTCACACTTGAGTTTAATAATTGTCTTTACTTACATAATTTCCTTGTATCAACATATCAAAGATAATCATATATGTACATGTCATGAAACATATCATTCTCTTACCGTTTCTTCATAAGTATATATCAATTATTTCATTATATCAATATTTCATGCTCCATCATTTCCATATATTTTATGTATATTTATTCCGGTAAAGTTTATATCAAACTTAACATAAATTATATTCCATGTACTTATTCTTATTTCGTTTATCTATCTTCATAATTATTTCATACAACTATTTTGTACATATATTTCCATATGACCAGTTCTTGTAAACATTTCACACAACCATTTTATATAACCATTCGTCATCTGATGCATATTACCTGAATATCAATTGTTCAATAGATGTCATCGCGTCTCCCATCCACGGTCTTATTTATCTTTGACATGATGCCATAGTGTCTTTCAACTATGGTCTTACTCATTTTCTGTCATGTTGCCATGGTATCTTTCAACCATGGTCTTATTCATTTCATATCACGTTGCCATGGTATCTTTCAACCATGGTCTTATTCATTTTCTGTCATGTTACCATGGTATCTTTCAACCATGGTCTTATTCATTTCATATCACGTTGCCATGATATCTTTCAACCATGGTCTTACACATTTCATATCAGGTTGGCATGGTATCTTTCAACCATGGTCTTACACATTTCATTTCAACCATGGTCTTACACATTTCATATCAGGTTGCCATGGTATCTTTCAACCATGGTCTTACACATTTCATATCAGAGAGCACACTCCCGCGAACCTCATCCTTACAGTGGGATTACCAGTCCAGGCTAAATCCCCTGCAACGTCAATTACTCTAATGAGCTTGGATCTAAATTACCAGTCCAAGCTAAATTCAGACCCTAATTCGGATTACCCGTCTGGGCTAAATCCATTTTCCACATATTCTTCGGAATGGCTATATCAGGGTAGGATCACCCGTCCGGCTAGATCCTTTTTACTGTCAATTCCTTCTCAGAGATCCATCGAAATTTCCTTTCATTCAACCGGGATTTCTTCCTCTTTTTATCAAATATATCAATGTTTCATAAATTTTCATATAATGAACTTTCAAATCATATTCACATCAATAACATACATTTCAAGCATTTAAGAATATAATTCAAGTTATACGAACTTACATAGCGAAATTACAAAAATATCAAGATTCAGGGACATTTTGGTAATTTACCATTTTCCCAATTTTCACTCAATCTTAAATTGACAAATTCATTCAATTTATTAATTTAGATAATAAAACAATTCATTCCCTTCAATTTGGTCATTTTGACATTTTTACAAAATTGCCCCCTGAAGTTTTACTTTTATTCAATTTAGTCCTTAAACCTAAAACATGCAAATTAGCCATGCTAGCTGAATATTCATATATATTTTCCTCCTCCTCCTCTCCATTCCACATCCTTAATGTATATAACACACTTGGAAGTAACATCATCTATATTTTTTATTATTTACTTTTATGAATATTCAAACTGTCCATCTGTGTCATAGTCACTAAATTATTTATATCTGGAGCTATAGAGCTCCAAATTAAGATCCGATAATTTTCCCTGAAACTAGACTCATATATCTTCTTTTCATAAAAGTTTCAGAATTTTTGGTTTAGCTAATAAGTACAGTTTATTCTTTAAAGTTACCCCTGTTCTGTTGTCTGACAGTTCTGACCCTTCTTCACTAAAAATTAATTATCTCCTTGTACAGAATTCAAATGACATTCATGTTTATTTCTATTGAAAATAGACTCATTAAATATTCTAAAAATATAAATTTAAGCCCCTAGTTGTTTCTATCCAATTTTTTATGATTTTCCAAAGTCAGAACAGGGGAACCCGAATTCATTCTGACCTTGTATCACAAAATTTATTATATCTCATGATTTACAAATCCATTACTTACATCGTTTCTTCTATAAGAAACTAGACTAAACAATATTTAATCTCATATTTTATTCATCCTATCATTCGATTTCTACAATTTTTGGTGATTTTTCAAAGTTCTACTACTGCTGCTGTCTAGAACTGTTTTAGTGCAAGATATTAATTACCATGTTATAACACCCTTATTTTCTTTTTCTACACCATTTCTCATCACTTTCTCTTATTTTCTCTTCACTAACATATCAAGAACATAGGACCTTATGTAAGAAAACTCTACTATAACATTATTTTCATGCTTTGTTAATAATTCCAAACTTAAAAACATATTGAAATCTTGATGTACCACTACAGGAGAACAGACTTTTAGCGGCGTTTTTTTTGCCTTTAACGGCGTTTTCACAAGCGCCGCAAAAAACGTCGCTATAGCCTACGCCGCTAATGACCATGACCTTTAGCGGCGCTTTTTTCACAAACGCCGCTAAAGACCATGACCTTTAGCGGTGTTTTTTTCACAAACGCTGCTAAATACCATGACCTTTAGCGGCGCTTTTCCCACAAACGCCGCTAAAGACCATGACCTTTAGCGGTGCTTTTCCCACAAACGCCGCTAAAAACCATGACCTTTAGCGGCGCTTTTTTCACAAACGCCGCTAAAGACCATGACCTTTAGCGGCGCTTTCCCCGTAAACACGGCTAAAAACCATGACCTTTAGCGGCGCTTCCCACAAACGCCGCTTAGGAATATAACCTTAAAAATATATATATATTTTTATTAAATAATATTTATTTTCTATATTATATTTTATTTTTGAAACTTTAAACTATATACTTTTAAGGATAAATAAAAATATTAATTAAATTAAATTTTCTATTAAAATTTGAACTTTAAAACTAAATATAAAAATTGATGAATTTAAATTTAGAATTTAAATATTATGTTTAAATAAATGGGCAATCTACCAGCAACAGAGAGATAATACAATTTATGAAAATTTATGTTGATGAGAATTTTTAGATAAATTTTAAGCACATTTACATTGATGGAAAGAAAGAAAAACAAAAAGCTCATACCAAATTCAAAGTAACAAAAATGGAAGAAAATGCCAAAGAATCAAAGGGAATGTCGTCCACATAACTACCTTGACTTATTCCAGATTGGAGATTGAATCTCTCAATCCAACCCCCTGCTGTCCCTAGAACCGCAAAATTACCACAAGCGCTGATGGCACAGGCCTGCAACCAGATAGAACAAACCGTCAGTCACAATTCGTATAGTTCATGAAATACTAGTTTCTAGCAGGGTTTCTCATCTTTGAATAGTTTAATATTAGTAGTATTTGCTGCTTAATGTTTTAAATAAAGATGAATACATCAGCCATATAAAAATCAAAGGTTGAGTAAATAATAATATGCTAGAGACCAAACAAATTCATTGGGCAGAAGGTTTGAGCAAATACTTAACTGGAATGTAGAATAGCCATATAAGACAATAAGACAAGCATGCATATACAAATATAGCATATTATCATTCAAGAAACTATTAAACAAATTGCAAGACGATATTTCAGTGCTCATGATTTTGGAAAATTGCTCAACCAATTTTTATAACTTGAAAGGGAAAAATCATCCTTACTTTTAATGGCAAGCCTTGTTGTCTTGCATTGTTCAGATTTCTAACAACTTCCGCATATACCGACACTTTTTTCTCAACAACTGGCTTGTCAGCTAAAGGTAGAAGCCCACTGGCAGAAGGACCAGAAGAAACATGAGAACTAGAAGCCATGGGAACCATTTGACCTGAACGAATACCACCACTGCTTTTATCAATCATGTTTGTCTTAGGTAATGTTGAAATTCTGCTCAAACTCTATAAGAAGACCCGTTTTTCCTTTTGCCAATCTTCCTGCAAGGCATTAGACACCACCAATCAAACGTGTAAAAGCAGAAAACCTACAAACTTAGTTGTCATCGATTTGTTAAATTTTAGGTTCACTGGTTCTAAGTTATTTGCAATGCACCAAAATTTAAGAGGAACAAAATGTATAATAGAGATTACAAGCCATCTCAGATAATATCAAAAATAAACAAATACATACAAACAAGAAATAGAGTGAGGCGTATGACATAGCTTGTAAGTAAAAAGTCTCCTTTTTATCTGGTTAGTGGATTAAAGGAGAGTGAATCAGTAACTGGGTTAAAACCTTAGTCATGAAGCACACCTCCTTGTGGCATAGGTTTGAAGAAGAATCAATTTGGTATGCAAAAGAACATTCAAATGTGCCAGTAGTTTAACTACAAATGCCCTTTATTTTATTTCACAGTGTGTTGAACAGCCAAATTGCTATAATTCACACATTATGCAACAACCAGTTAGTAAATAGCAATTGGATCTGAATACATGCTCTAACCCAAAAGAATGTGATTAGCCAGCGGAAATGAGCCATTAGTCATTATCCATTGAACTTATATTAAAAGTATGCAATCCATAGAGCAAATAGTACCTGCTGCAGATACTCCTCAACGCTTGTTGCTTCAACAGGGAAAACATCCTCAAATGTTGTCTTGCAGAAAGATGATCAAGGAGAGGAAAACATGGTTTGTGAGATTGCAGTAAAGAGAAAACTATGAAAAGGGGGAGGGGGACCTTGAAGCAAGATTGTGAAGCAATCAATAGCAAAGCTCTCTAAAGTTGACCATACGCATGCGTTTTAGAACAAAAGTAGCATTTAAACAGTAAAAATACAAAAGCTGAAATCAAATATCATTTAATCATAGCAGATAAAGTTTAGGGGAAGGGGGAAAATGTCCTTATCTTGACATATCGTTATCAATATCCATTCCCCACAAAATATCTATTAAATAGCCTTATATGCCAAAGAAAAACAAGTAACAAATTTTATGGTAGGTTTAGGGGGTTCTTGAGCTAGAAGCCACAAAAGCTGAGCTAACATAAATGAAAATGTGGAAAATAATACTTATTTTCAATTCAAAAGACTTCAGATCGTGTGTAAGCTGTTCAGCGTTAATTCCCTCCCGTGCAAGTAGCCTTAAAACACAACAGAGACCATTTTTATGTATTCCGCATGGTAAATAAATAATCTGGGAGAAATAAACAAAAGATAACCCTTCAAATTGTTGCTTAAAGCCAAGTTTGCAGCCTAAACAATGTTCCAAGATAACAACTTCCTCTTACTTTCTTAGCTAACATTCTGTCTGTTTTAACAGACTGTGAATACAAGAATCACAAGAGTAATGAATTAAAATTATAAAGTATAAAGTTACCTTGTGGCAGCAATGGATTGAGAAGGAGCCTCAGTTCTTAAGGTTTTTGCCTTGAGCTTCTTTGATAGTGCTTCTAACTGATCTAAGTTTCTCTGAATAAAATTATTGTAAGCAGATTGTCAGTGAAAACCTCATGTATGGGATCTATATCACTGAAATTTCCTTTTTTAAACAATAATCTCAGCTGAGATACATACCAACTGAAGATTCAATCACTGAAAACAAACAAACAAAAATTTTAAACAATTTTCAATTTTCTTGGATCAACAAATAGATAACCCTCCAACCAAAGTATTTAACTCTGAGCTACTAACATCAAACATTAACTTGAATTAACGATATATTGATGAATGTTACTATAATTTATTGACATTATCAAGGAGATGATACATTCACTTAATATCATCGTAGTAACAACTAATATCCATAATATGAATTGATAATAAATATTAACGGAAATATAGATAAATATGATGAACATCATGGGTATCATAGTCCATGTCTCCAACAGAAACATTCAAAAGGAGATGACCTAAGGAAAGGTATTTATTAGTTATTCTCATTATAATACAAAATAATGGATGAATAAAAGTTCATGGTTAAATTTCATAAAACCACTACATCATTTCATTGTGTCGTGTTCCTAATTTATTGTTGGCTACATTGTCTACATAAGCCATTTCTTACCCTCCATAATAGATCTCTAAAAACCAAGTTTCTGCTGAAGTTGAAGAAAATGAATCCCCATTAATGACTAATTATTTGGTGGAAAACAATATTAAGTCATTTCTAATCCAATCAGTTTACTAGTTAAAGGAATTAACAGGACTTGACAAAGACATGGCCTCCATTTAGCTAAATTTCTCATCTAAAACATTAATAGACATTTTAAGTTAAAGATTCTTGATTTTTCATACTATAATTTAATTCAGCAGCACTATAACAAAGCATTAGCTGAATTAACCTTCAGAAGCAAACATTAATACAATTAGAGCTTGGAAATACATGAAAATGCAGTGGTTCCTTTGCCTATTACTAAAACTTCCTCAATCATTACATTAAAGCGGAGAGATAAACCAAATATTACTACTGGACTACAGTTCAGCAGAGCCTTCTGTTCTCTGCTCCCTTGAACAATCTCACTTAAAAAAACACAACTTTGAACGAGGCATGAGAAATTTCCAGAAATTTTCTGCCTCAAGAAATATATGAACCATAGAAGGGTTTCCGCATTTCAATATCTCCCAAACTACCTCATTTCCCTCATTTTCTAGGCATCCAAACATAGCATAACCAGAAGCAAAAGCAAAAGCAAAAAAAAATTCACAAAACCTAACCACTTTCCCCTTTTCTTTAACAACGCTTGTCTCGATTCATTACAAACTCGAGCATTGTGTAAATTGATATTGAGAGAGAGAGAGAGAGAGAGTAACAGGACCTGAAGAGGAGGAAACTGAGCAGAAGGAGCAGCTTGCTCAAGAAGCTTGGTGGATGAGTGGAGAAGATCGGTCCAACTACTCATGCCTTGCTCACTCGCCATAGCTCTCATGTGAATCACTGATGCGAGGGAAAGCTCAAGAGTTTTACTCTTCAATTTATATTTTCTAAAACAGATACAAAAAATGCAAGAAATGCATTTTTAAAACAGATACAAAAAATAGAAGTTTCTAAAACAGATTTGAACTTAGACTTACTAGATTTCGGCGAAAATCAAAGGGATGGAGATTTAGAGATGGAGATTTAGAGAAGCAAGAAATGCAGTGAGAGAGATGCTGAGGATTAGGGATCAGTATGGGAACACAGAAATGGTGGAAGGATTTTGATTTGGGGATTTCGATTTGGGGGAAAAATTAGATATGTTTTGGGGATACCCATTTTAGGGGGAAATTTTAGGGAGAAATTTTAGACATTCCAATGGGTAAAATTTGGGGATAAAATTAATAAGGGATTTTGGGGTTGCGGTTTAAGAGAAACAAAATAGGTTTTTAGTAGAGTACAACGGCGTAGTTTTGTTCCAAGTAAAATAATTTTTTGTGGCGTTTTTATGAAAAACGCCACTATTGTTTATCTTTTACGGCGTTTTTCATAAAAACGCCACAAAAAATCATTTTATTTATTTTGCTTAAAATCCCTTATTTTGTCTGGTGAAAATTATTAGTCAAATGATTTTATAAAATATTTATTATTACTATTTTTATAAATTTATTTGATAATGTAATGCTGAATATATGAATTTCTTCTGTAGACAAAGCCTAAAATACTAATTTAAAATTTTGTTTTTTAGTGTTAGATTTTATAAAAAAAAAATGTTGACTTTTTTTGGTCACTTTTGCTCGATTTGAATATAGTATTGAAGTCGAAGCTATTAATTTCCTTTTTACTTATTTGAAAAGATAAAAACCAAAATAATAATTTATATTTTCTTTTGGTTTAATGTATAATTTGGTACCCGAGTTTGATATTTTTTAGTATTTAATTCGAGTTTTAGAGTTAATTTGATGATAATTCATGTTTAGATAATAATATTAGTTATTATTTTTGCTAAAACAACCCTAAAATCATAATTAAATTACATCCATGAATGAAAATTTAAATAAATTCACAATTCACAATTGGCGTTGAATGTTAATTGCTAAGACTCAGTCAACAGTTGGGTGACATCCCAATACCATCAAACATGTCGTCTAATTTGTATGCCAACACACCAATGTTGTTCAATTGTAGTTCATGTTTCAAAGGTTTAGGCCTTTTTCTTCCCTTTCAAACCCCATTCAGTTTTAAGCTACACTTTTTCAAATTGAAATTCTTTAATTGTATGTGATATCGTTTCAAACCCCATTCAGTTTTAATTCCATAATTTATTACGAACATAAGCTTTTACATTAATATCTATGTATATACACATCAACATCCATATGATGTTTTTGGAGTTTAGGGTTTTAGGGGTTATAGTTTAGTATTTAGGTGTTTTTAGGATTTAGGGGTTTAGTGTTTTAGGGGTTATAGATTAGTGTTCATTATTTTTTTGGGGTTTAGGGTTTTAGGGATTATATGACTTTTAGCGGCATTTTGCCAAAAGCGTTGCTAATGCTCTGGTTTTTAGCGGCGTTTTACCAAAAGCGCCGCTAATGTTCTGGTTTTTAGTGGCGTTTTACCAAAAGCGCCGCTAATGCTCTGTTTTTAGCGGCGTTTTACCAAAAAATGCCGCTATTGCTCTGTTTTTAGTGGCGTTTTTGGTGTTTTATAATTTTTGTAGCGTTTTTTGATAAAACGCCGCTAAAGCCCTATTTTCCTGTAGTGTACTTACCTTTTCTTATTGACTTCAATCTTTAACTTGATTTTTCTCTGTCCTCCAGCTTCTATTTCTTGAATCCAACTTGATATTCTTGCTCCCCATCATCTCCTTGCTATCTTTGTCTCTTGATGGCTATGGAAATTCTTTCAATTTTTAGGTGAAAATAATGAATTTTTGGAGGAAGGACTAAATTGTAAGAAAAGGAAAACTTTCTTTCTTCTTCTTCTTCTCACGTTAGTTGCATGAGAAAGGTGATTATATCATCCTCCCATTTCTTTCCTTACACATATATATATTAAATAAAATACTAATAAAATAATAAAATATCATTTAAAAATCAATTTTAAAGTATTAATAAACTAATATTTATTTATTTAATTTATCTAAAATATCTCTAACATCATCATTGTCTCTAGATTTCTCTCTCTTCCAATTGACCATTTTGCCCTTTGTGATCTTTTAAAATTCCATTCTTGAGTCATCACTTAATTTGGTAAAATTGTAATTTAGTCCCTCATAATTCTTCACCTATTCAATTTGGTCCTAGTTCATCAATTTTCCTTGGTTTCTAGATCATTCCACCCTTAAAATATTTGCACTATTAGTCCTTCAACTTTTCATATTTATAGTTTAATCCTTCAAATTTTGAGTATTTACTCTTGGGCCACAAAACTTTTCTCACTTTTACAATTTAATCCTTTCTTGAATCAATATGTCATAATATACTTCCTAATATTGACATAACTCAAAATTTCCCTTTTTGTCACTTTATTTCCTTATTTTACTATATCACGGATAATATTTTATTATAAAAATTTTCGGGATATTACATTTCTCTCCCCCTTCAAATAAATTTCGTCATCGAAATTTCCTTGTTTTATTTTGATCATGAATTTCATTATTTCTATAATTTTATAGTTTCTTTTTGCACATATTTACCTAGTTTATCATTTATATCCATTCTCTATCCTTTCATCTCAAATTTTATTTTCAATTCAATATTTCACATTTGCCTCTCAGAGCTTTTACCAACAGAAATAAAAGATAATATCATATGTATCTTATTATCAAGTGTTTTATCACATATATTGGCTTGGAAAACCAAAGAAAGATAAAGTAGCACCACTTGTGAATCAATCAGACTTGTGATAATTTCTGTCTATTAGCATATTTATCCAATCTTTCCATATATTGATTATAGCACCCAAACATGAACAGTTGTTTATACCTCTGAAAATATCAGTACATATAAAATACCCGTATAAAATGCCCAAAAAATTTTACTGTAATATACCTATTTATAACAGCTATATTCAAATATTTAATTTATTTACCAATCCATTGACTAGTAAAGTCATCAATAGTTTCACATCATTCAGTTCACTGAAGAAACTAATTGGGAAGAAATTTTCAGTTAACCATTCTGTAAATACCACATTTGAACAAATCGATTTTCCTATAAATAATTTCTTTATTTAACAGTGGTACTGTATATCCCAACTAGTTTTCAGAAAAATTTTGATGTATCTATTCAGAACCCATCTTTACCTATTAACTAATTCTCAATTCCGACTATATTATCAATTGTTCAACCATTGAACTTTTCACTTTCCACTTCTGAACTTAATCAATATAAATCTCATGAATTTCATTACATATAACTGTACTAGTAAAGGGGTATAGATCGTAAAGTCTCATAATTTAATTGTCATATATTTACTCATATAACATTTATCATTCTCAAGTACTATAAAACATTTATTCGTACTTTTACGAGTTCTGCTTCATTATAACTAACATTTTTACTTAGAGATAATCATTTACCTCGTAACGAAAATTGTTTACTTTTTACTTAGCAGATGCCCAGTAGACTAGATAGAACACTTCGGATATACGGGACTTATACAGAGGTGCATTATTATGCATTATTAAACAGAGAACACTGAAGTACTATACAGAGAGTACGAATGTGCTGAATGTGCTAATAATCAGAGAGCACTAACGTGCTAGTAATCAGAGAGCATACTGAGTTCCCTTAATATCCTAGTAGTTTTAATCTTGTCTACTTGGGCAAATTATTTCATGCACGCATATCACTTTTACACCTTTCGCATAATACTTTTACATGCTTTATAACTTAATCCTTGTGCCAATAATCCGTTTATTTATGTCTTCTTTACCTTTAATACATGTAATATTTTTTAAAATTCATTATTCATCCATAAGTTACTAATAATCCTTATCATGTACTTCATATACCACTTTTATATATTTTGCAATTTAGTCATCAGCACAATATTTCATGTAGCAATATAATTTACTTTTAATAATACACATAACATTCATCATCAACATGTATTTATTCATACCTTTATGAATTCCGATTCATTCTAATCAACTTTTTACTCATATACTTGAGTATCGTTTCTAGTATTATCAGAATTATCTTGGGTTAGAAAGCATCTCATTTTATAAGTAAAACAAATCTCATCAAAGTCGGGAGATATCATACTTATCACATATTATAACGACATGTGTTTTTAGACTTCACATATACTATGTTTGGTCCAAGAACCGACTAAACCGTAGCTCTGATACCACTAAATGTAACACCCCCTACCCTATTCATTGCCGGAATAGGTACGAGGCATTACCGGATTTACTGAACATTTTTAAATAATTCTGAGTCATTTATTATTCATATTTTGAAAATAATCATAACGTCTCTTTATTGGGCCCTCGAAGCCCCAAACATACATTAAAAACCAACCGGAATTAAATCGAGATCATAAAAAAAATTTCGCAAAATCTTAAATTTTATTTTCATCTAAGTACTTACTATTTCAATGCTTCTTATAATTAAACATGTTACCATTCAATCAATAGCTTGACCATTGTCTAAGCGTCAAGCCACATCATTGTTAGTATACTTGCACATATTTCATATAAATTCAACATTGATATACTTATTTTCTCGACATGTCACACTTGAGTTTAATAATTGTCATTACTTACATAATTTCCTTGTATCAACATATCAAAGATAATCATATATGTACATGTCATGAAACATATCATTCTCTTACCGTTTCTTCATAAGTATATATCAATTATTTCATTATATCAATATTTCATGCTCCATCATTTCCATATATTTTATGTATATTTATTCCGGTAAAGTTTATATCAAACTTAATATAAATTATATTCCATGTACTTATTCTTATTTCGTTTATCTATCTTCATAATTATTTCATACAACTATTTTGTACATATATTTCCATATGACCAGTTCTTGTAAACATTTCACACAACCATTTTATATAACCATTCGTCATTTGATGCATATTACCTGAATATCAATTGTTCAATAGATGTCATCGCGTCTCCCATCCACGGTCTTATTTATCTTTGACATGATGCCATAGTGTCTTTCAACTATGGTCTTACTCATTTTCTGTCATGTTGCCATGGTATCTTTCAACCATGGTCTTATTCATTTCATATCACATTGCCATGGTATCTTTCAACCATGGTCTTATTCATTTTCTGTTATGTTGCCATGGTATCTTTCAACCATGGTCTTATTCATTTCATATCACGTTGCCATGGTATATTTCAACCATGGTCTTACACATTTCATATCAGGTTGCCATGGTATCTTTCAACCATGGTCTTACACATTTCATTTCAACCATGGTCTTACACATTTCATATCAGAGAGCACACTTCCGCGAACCTCATCCTTACAGTGGGATTACCAGTCCAGGCTAAATCCCCTGTAATATAAACTCATAAAGTATTGTCGGGATTACCAGTCCAGGCTAAATTCCCTGCAACGACAATTACTCTAATGAGCTTAGATCTAAATTACCAGTCCAGGCTAAATTTAAACCCTAATTCGGATTACCCGTCTGGGCTAAATCCATTTTCCACATATTCTTCGGAAGGGCTATATCAGGGTAGGATCACCCGTCCGGCTAGATCCTTTTTACTGTCAATTCCTTCTCAGAGATCCATCGAAATTTCCTTTCATTCAACCGGGATTTCTTCCCCTTTTTGTCAAATATATCAATGTTTCATAAATTTTCATACAATGAACTTTCAAATCATATTCACATCAATAACATACATTTCAAGCATTTAAGAATATAATTCAAATTATACGAACTTACATAGCGAAATTGCAAAAATATCAAGATTCAGGGACATTTTGGTAATTTACCATTTTCCCAATTTTCACTCGATCTTAAATTAACAATTTCATTCAATTTATTAATTTAGATAATAAAACAATTCATTCCCTTCAATTTGGTCATTTTGACATTTTTACAAAATTGCCCCCTGAAGTTTTACTTTTATTCAATTTAGTCCTTAAGCCTAAAACATGCAAATTAGCCATGCTAGCTGAATATTCATATATATTTTCCTCCTCCTCCTCTCCATTCCACATCCTTAATGTATATAACACACTTGGAAGTAACATCATCTATATTTTTATTATTTACTTTTATGAATATTCAAACTGTCCATCTGTGTCATAGTCACTAAATTATTTATATCTGGAGCTATAGAGCTCCAAATTAAGATCCGATAATTTTCCCTGAAACTAGACTCATATATATTATTTCCATAAAAGTTTCAGAATTTTTGGTTTAGCTAATAAGTACAGTTTATTCTTTAAAGTTACCCATGTTCTGTTGTCTGACAGTTCTAACCCTTCTTCACTAAAAATTAATTATCTCCTTGTACAGAATTCAAATGACATTCATGTTTATTTCTATTGAAAATAGACTCATTAAATATTATAAAAATATAAATTTAAGCCCCTATTTATTTCTATCCAATTTTTTATGATTTTCCAAAGTCAGAACAGGAGAACCTGAATTCATTCTGACCTTGTATCACAAAATTTATTATATCTCATGATTTACAAATCCATTACTTACACCGTTTTTTCTATAAGAAACTAGACTAAACAATATTTAATCTAATATTTTATTCATCCTATCATTCGATTTCTATAATTTTTGGTGATTTTTCAAAGTTCTACTACTGCTGTTGTCTAGAACTGTTTTAGTGCAAGATATTAATTACCATGTTATAACACCCTTATTTTCTTTTTCTACACCATTTCTCATCACTTTCTCTTATTTTCTCTTCACTAACATATCAAGAACATAGGACCTTATGTAAGAAAACTCTACTATAACATTATTTCCATGCTTTGTTAATAATACCAAACTTAAAAACATATTAAAATCTTGATGTACTTACCTTTTCTTATTGACTTCAATCTTTAACTTGATTTTTATCTCTCCTCCAGCTTCTATTTCTTGAATCCAACTTGATATTCTTGCTCCCCATCATCTCCTTGCTATCTTTGTCTCTTGATGGCTATGGAAATTCTTTCAATTTTTAGGTGAAAATAATGAATTTTTGGAGGAATGACTAAATTGTAAGAAAAGGAAAACTTTCTTTCCTCTTCTTCTTCTCACGTTAGTTGCATGAGAAAGGTGATCATATCATCCTCCCCTTTCTTTCCTTACATATATATATTATATATATATATAATAAATAAAATACTAATAAAATAATAAAATATCATTTAAAAATTAATTTTAAAGTATTAATAAACTAATATTTATTTATTTAATTTATCTAAAATATCTCCAACATCATCATTGTCTCTAGATTTCTCTCTTCCAATTGACCATTTTGCCCTTTGTGATCTTTTAAAATTTCATTCTTGAGCCATCACTTAATTTGGCAAAATTACAATTTAGTCCCTCATAATTCTTCACCTATTCAATTTGGTCTTAATTCATCAATTTTCCTTTGTTTCTAGATCATTCCACCCTTAAAATATTTGCACTATTAGTCCTTCAACTTTTCATATTTACACTTTAATCCTTCAAATTTTGAGTATTTACTATTGGGCCACAAAACTTTTCTCACTTTTACAATTTAATCCTTTCTTGAATCAATATGTCATAATATACTTCCTAATATTGACATAACTCAAAATTTCTCTTTTTGTCACTTTATTTCCTTATTTTACTATATCACAGATAATATTTTATTATAAAAAAATTCGGGATATTACATACTGTATAGATAACAATATGCATATCAATCGAGCTAAAACTCAATCAAAGTGAATTTTGAAGCAAAAGAATTTAGCAAAACAAAATTAAGATTCAATGATAGCTTAAAACAATAATTTTATTGCCAAAATACTTGTAGTGAAATGAAAGAACAAAAAAATCCATTGGACTTGGAGTTGTACAATCCACAACCGAAGTCTACAATATATAAACTATTGTTAAGAAGGGCCCAATGCTTTGAATTTGTTCAACGAAATTCCCAGTCCAAATCCACTTGTTTTTCTGGCCATTTTCCAATTTTCTCCTATGCCATTAACATCATCGTTGGTTCAACAGCCTAATTCTTTGCACCATAAATTTCTTTTGTTCAATTTCATCATTACTATTGATGGTAATCATAATTTAAGAGAAGGTCCTTACTACATTTTTTAATATACCTACATTTACTCATAACCCTTCAAACTCTTAAATCGAAAGAAAATTGTGTATATTTTTTCGTTACATTATAGAAAAATGTTCAAAATTTTATTTTAATTTCTTTATTATACTTAAATTTGAGATTTAATTTCTATACTTTAATTTCTCTTCAAACTATTGATTCTCTTCGAAAGATAGTGGGGAGTTGCTATTTGAAGACCCCATTTCTTGTTTTGGTTCTCTACTCAGTATTGTGAATATTTTGTTTGAGCAACCTCCAGTCGAAATCCCATGGCTGAGGGTTTCCTTTTCATGTTTTCTTTTTGACTGTTGGTTCATTTAATTATCTTTTTACTTTGTTTAATTCATTAATAAAGAGGCTGGCTTTTCAGATAAAAAATAATTAATATAGTTAATTTTTTTAATTAAAATGTTACGTGATTATATATAATTTAAATGCTATAAAGGTCTTTAAGACTAACACATATTTTTTGTTTGCCTTACTCTTTTCTCTTTATTATAAGAAAATGGACAAATTTTAGGTTTGATCCTTATATTATACTCTAATGTTTGACATAAATTGGTTCATTTACTTTTATAATGTCATTAGTTAGTTTAGATAGTTAACATTATTAATTATTTCAATTACAACGCTGACGTCATTTTTTAAAGAATACTATTCCAACAAAAAAAAATCTATCATGATAGATTCGAATGAATATTTTTAAGAAAAAAATTCACATCAATATTTTCAAAATTATTTTTTTGTTACACCATTGCCAAGTGATTTTTATTTTATTTTAAAATATCGTAGTAATGAATTCGATGGAAGAATTTTAAAAGTGATAACAACTAGACCTTAGTTTTTAAATTTGAAAAATGCTAGGATTAAATTTCTAAATATAAAGATGGAAAGATTAAATTTCAAATATACAAAAAGCACAAAGGCTTTAACAACAATGCAACTAGCATAATTTAAATCTAAATCACATCTAAAATGATAAATATCGTTACCATCAAATGTTGAAACTCAATATCTATTGAAGTTTAAATAAATATTTTACACATGCAAAATAAGATTTATAAATAAAATCTATAGCGCCTGATAAAATCATAAAGGGGATGATTTGATGTAAAAGGTCTAATGAATGTCACAATAGTTGAGGTAAATGTCATAATTCTAAAAACACACACAATAGATGTATGTTTGCAAAAAGAAAAGCACATGTCATGGATTTCTTGGACTTCCAAAGTTCCCAACTTTAGTCAAATGAAATTTCATATACCAATGTTTGATAAAAACCACATGGGGAATTGTAACTAAACATGCATACAAATCTTTTGAATGTAAGCAATTTGGTGGGGAGGGAGGGGAATCCTTTTTGTACTTCTAAAACCTCATAAATCAAATCAAATCAAATACATTTGGTAGTTCAAATTCATTCAATCTTACATTATAAATCGGGTTTTTTATCTTAATAATATAAAAAATAAAATAAAATATTAAAATAAATTATCTCAAAAATTAAGTACCAAAATGGTACATTTCACTTGGTGGAAGGTGGTACATGTATAGGCGTTGCCATCCTCAATTTCTTACCCAAAATAGTAAAAAATAATAATAATTATAATGATTTAAACGATTTAGGGACCTGTTTATTTAAATTTTTTATTTTTGAATAGCTGCTGAAAAGGAAAGGAAAGGGTGCCACCTGGCAGTGTGGCGGCACCAAATCTGAAATTTGGATAATTTCTTTGTAAGCCATCATTATTTATTATTTTCATTTTATTCCCCTTCAACTCACTATATTGTGTTTAAACAAACCATTAACCTATTTTTGTAGTTAAATAAGCCCTTTACTTATGATTTTTACTCATAAAAGCCCTATATTTTAATATTAAAGTAAATATATTTTACCCAAAGTAAAGCTATTTAAAAAAATATAAACTAATTCACATCTTATGCTGATGTAAATTTGATGAGAATAATTTATTAAATAATAAAATAAAATATTTAAATTTCTTGAGAGTGCTTATATACATGATATTCTTAACTACTCTTTTGAATTTTTTGATTACTTTTTTAGATTTTATGTTGATGTTAAAGTGTATAATTTTTTATTGCATCAACAAAAAATTAAGATAAGAGCTTGAAATTAAAAATATATATATTTACTTTAATATTAAAATAGGCTTTTATGAGTAAAAACCATAAGTAAAAGGCTTATTTAACTACAAAAATAGATTATGGTTTGTTTAAACACAATATGGTGAGTTGAAGGGGAATAAAAAGAAAATAGTAAATAAGGAAGGCTTACAAGGCAATTATCCAAATTTCAAGTTTGGTGCCGCCACACTGCCAGGAGTGCCACCCTTTCCCTTCCTTTTCAGCAGCCATTCAAAAATAAAAAATTTGTATAACAGGTCCCTAAATATTTTAAATCATTATAATTATTATTATTTTACTGTTTTGGTTCAGAAATTGGGCAGCACCACCCTCCACCAAGTGAAATGTACCATTTTGGTACTTAATTTTTGAGACAACCTATTTTAGTATTTTATTTTATTTTTTATATTATTAGGGTAAAAAAACCATTTTAAATGATTTTGGTTTGACTTTGTTTGGGTTTGGAATGATTACTTTAAAATTTAAATTCAATCTAAATGTTTGGGAAAGAATCGACTGCTACTTGATCTTTCGATCATTCAGCGATCGGTACGGTGGATTAATACCCATTGATAAGTAGAAGGATAGTGTTGGAGATAAGAGAAAAAAACTATTTAAATGTTAGTTTGGATATTTATGACATTCGAAGTTGTTTCATGAAAAAAACCGAATTGTAACAGAGAAGGGGAAGGAAAATAAGAACTTTCAATTGCTGCAGGCGATATAAACAGAAAGACTATACAACAATAATAATTTAAATAAAAATTTTTAAATAATTTAAAAACTATTTATAACTTTTTAAAATTAATCTAAAATCAAACTTCCAAGTTGAATATTTGAGCCATCAAATATGTGAAATGAATCGGACAGAGACTGAGCCATCAGAGAAATTTGTTGATCTGTGTGCGCGAGTGGCGACTACATGCGTTGAAAGCCTTCATAGAATCATACATAGAGTTTCACACTCCATCCATTGAACTAAGACTCTTTTTTATTACAAATTGAATGTCGTCTACAAGATATGCCTTCTACCATTCTTGGACTTCGCTGTATCTTTCATACTCTTTCTTTAATTATTATTTGTTTATTTTTCTCTTTTCATCTTATCATATGATATCGTCGTCTGCGTATCTACCTACATGTGCATCACAATCACACGTATATGCTTTATATATTTACGTATATCTTATCTTTACTCAATTGATATAAATATTTTTATCAATATAAAAATTCGTATATTTATATAAGTCTTACCTTCTATTTATAAGTTTGAATGCAGTTAAGCACACTATTTGTCCAATCTAAAAGTTGACATTGTGTTAAAAAAAAAGAGATAAATATCAAAACTATATATTAACTTGAATTCAATGTATAATTTAATACATGGAATTTGATTTTATGTGATCATACACATTAACTTTTATTTTAGTTCAAATGTATATATAAAATTTTAATTTTGATTCAATTGTATATATTTTAAAAAATAAATATATTAATTTATTTTTATAATTTGTATATGTAATATGTAAACGTACAATAATGTTATATCGATAATGATGTTAATTGTTTATGAAAATTGAATCCGATTAAAATGTCATGTATAAAATTGCATGAAATTAAAGTTCATATATTACATTACACATTGAACCAAAGCTTATGGGTAGTTTTGAGATTTATTCTTATAAAAAAAAACCATATGTAGAAGGAGCAAACCCAAAATTAATGAAATTTTTTTACAAGTCCCTTAACACTCCATATATGATTGAATAAATCTTTTATAAATATATTTTTTACAGAAAATTTTTTCCATGCTTTTAGTTTCTATACTATGTGTAAATTGTGGATGTGGCATCTATAATCTAAATTTAATCAATTTTAGATTTTATACATTTTAAATTTTAAAATTTCAGTCTTGACTAAATAGTATCCATTAAATTGTGCGGCAAACATTTTGTCAAATGTATAAAGCTCATGTCAGCTAACTATTTTTTATAATACTCTCTCTCACACACAAAAAACATCATTTTTAGCGAATAATTTTAATGGCTATCGTTTGAGTCAAGTTTGAAATTTCAAATTTGAAAAATTATAAAGGCTGAAAATGATCAAATTGAAGAATAGAAATTAAATCCGCAACTTACACATAGTACGAAACTAATAACAGAATTTGATTCAACAGATTTAATTACTATTTTTCAGGTAATAATTGAATTTTCAAAATTTAAGAAATGTATATAAAGTTTTAAAAGTTTTAAGTTATATATATATACTAATGAATGTTGGGTATAGTGATAAAACACCTTATATTTTTAAGAAGAGACGTAAGTTTAAACTTTAAAAACGACTAACCCCAAATATAGATGTAAACAAATTAATACAAAAATACCCCTCAATATAAAAAATTTAGAAATTAGAGTTAAGAAATCTCCTTAAGATAAGATTTGTGTCAAGAATGTGAGAATCCATTTCTAATTTTTAAAAAGTGATATATTATTTAATTTAGATATTTCTAGAAGGGATAATACGTGTCTCCCGTGTGCCCAATGAGGTTTGGAGTTAGATTTGCTAAAATTAGGGAAGACAAATAGAGTTTTGGAATAATTATGTATGACATTAATCAAATATTCATAATTAGGAAAGGAGTTTTTGGATTTTGACATGTTTAAGCGTATTTTTTTATTTTAAAAATTTAAGGATAAATTGTAGAGTTTTTTTTATAATTTATAATAATCTAATTAATACGGATTTTTTTGAATAAGATTGTGATTAATTATCTTTACTACTCACTTTCGAAATTGACATGAATTAAATTAAGAGAGACCAATTTACTTAATTTTAAAATTGAGAGAGATTAGAATGATTTTATTTACCAAACTTATTTAATTATACAGCACTAATGCATCAAATCTCATCGGAATTAGATGAGAATAATACTAAGATGAATTATCTCCTAGGAAACTCACGTGTTGAGGGCAAGGTAGCTATTATTCACCTAAACAACCCACCACCAATACCACAAAAGTGAATAAATAGGCAATGGATGAAATTAGTCAACATCATTAACTCAATGCGTAAGAAAAAGAAAAATGGTGGGTGGGTTCATAAATTTGGGAATTTCCACATCTTCATTCACTTGCTTCCTTCTTGGCAATTCTCATTAATTTATGGACGGAAAATAATTTCCCCCATGTTAAACGTGAGAAAGAATAATTTTGTAGGTTTTTCCTCTATTGCCCATCACTTGGTCTCCATTTTTGTAAAAACTAATAAATAAAGTTTTTATATATAACTAGATTTTATCGTTCCCATAACTCATAAAGTGGGTGAACCGAAGAAATTGTCACTCCACTAATAATTATTTTGACCAAATTCTCAAGTTGCCTCAAATAAATCTTTTGACCAATGCTTTCATTTTTGGCCGTTATTGATGTGAATTCGTTTGGTTTTTGTCCACACGATGATTCATGTGGTTGATTTTTGGTTATATTAATATTATTTTGTCGTATATGTCATGTTAAAATTTTAATTTAAAAAAATTTAAAATTATTAAAAAATTAAAATGCAAAGAAAAGAACCTTAAAATATAAAAAGAAATTAAAAAAGGATTTTAAAAGAATTTTTTAAAAAAGAAAAAAAATTATTATTGAGTGATTTTTCAAGATCAAGTCTAGACAATTTTTTAAGCGAATCCTAATCAATTTTCTATTACTTATCCCTTGAAGCAAATTTCGTAATTTTACATCAAGTCTTAAATACTTTTAAACTCGTCTTAAAATTGTAACTTATAATTTCATAATAATTCTTTTAATTTGTTTCATATCACTATTCAACTCAAAATTTGTGTTAATAATTGTGGAAGTAGGGTTTTTTTGTTTTTTTTTTAAATTCAATTTTTTTAATATTTTTATTATATTGATCATAATGCTCTTTTTTATTTTTTAATAATTTATTTCATGTCCTATGTATATAGCTTCATGACAATTTCTTTGAAAATTATTTATTGTTCATAGCATCCAATTTTTTTTTAGTACATCTAAAATATAAAATTAAAAAAAGTACAAAACCTTTTCATACCCTTATCCTTCAATTAATTATTAAAAATCTCAATTAGTTGAATTTATTTTTAAGAGCTTCAATGAGTGGAAACATTTAGTTTGATGTTAGTGTACGTGTGTGTATCAAGGGAGTTTCATAATGCAAGTTTGGATTTAATTCAATGATTTTTTAATTTTAGATTTAATAATTTTATTATACGTTCTTTTTTAACACAATATTTACAATTCTTCTTTAACTAATTAATAGATAAATAATGTATTTTAATGTACTTAAATTTATATTTTTCTGTATTGAATCAAATTAAAACTTGATCGATAATAATTAAATAATTTTAGAATAAAAAAAATTTTGATTGATGGAATCCTTGAAAAGAAAAATCCCGACATGAGTCATAAAAACAGACATATCAAAATGACTTTACAACCAATCTTCGACATAAAGCATAAATAAAACATTTTTATATTATTCTCCTACTATTCCTTTTCATCCAATAAATAATGACCATAAGGACCAAAATAAAACACAAAAAAGAACTCGACATAAACATTTTTAATTCCAATAAAATCCACAAAAATTGTTCACAACAATAAATATATAATTTCGATAATATTTGATGCTGTGAACAAATAAGTTTTGAGTGTAATGATCAGATATATTTTTAGAAAAGAACGTATATTTTATAAATAAATAAATTTTAATAACCAATGTTCTTAGAAATGGATTGATGAGTCAAACTAATTACATCAAGAATCAATCAGCACAAACAAAATAAAAATTGGATTGACCTACTGATAGATCGGAGATAAAAAAAGAGTTGTTTGATTTAACCAACAATAACAAAAGAAAATTTAATTTTAAATATTGATTTTTAAATTTATTTATAAGTTGATTAATAAAGTATCAATCCATGAGACAGTCTCTGCATCAAATATTGGTAGAATATAATAAGTGAATTAATTTATAAAATATTTTTTAAAAAATACCCAAAAATAATCAGCTGAATATATTGGGATCTGTCTACTTTGATACTGTCTGATACGGAACAGCAGCCGATACGTACCAGATTTCTTGGTCAAATAAAACAAACACTCGCATCTCTTAAAATCAACGGTCCAAATTAATCCAGTCCCAGTTTTCAATTAATATATATCTACTCTTCGTTAAACCCATTTTCCATTTTCATTTCATTTTTTCACATCCAAAGAAAAAATTTTCTTTCATTTACCTCCAAATGACAAAAAATTCTTCGACGGCGACAAGTTTGATTGAAGCAAAGCAATTGTATCATTAAAAAGATGTCTAGATGTTTTCGGCCTTTCGGCTTTGGTGGATTGTTATTGTTGGCGGCATTGACGGCGTCTATGCTTGTTCTTCCGTTGGTGTTGCCGCCGTTACCTCCGCCGCCTTTGATGCTACTGTTCTTTCCCGTTGGGCTTATGGCGGCACTCGTGTTCTTGGCGTTTTCTCCGACGGAGACTGTTGGGAATGTGGTTGTTCATACTTTGTAAGAAAACGAATATGGTGTATGTGTGTTTTGGTAGAAAGGTGGTCGGCGGGCGGCTCAGCTGAGTCTCTATAGGTTGTTGATTTTTGATGACTTTTTTTCTTTTTATAATTCTATAATATTCATATCACTTTATCCTTGTTTATTATTCAATATGATTTTTTTTTTGAGAAAGAAAAAAATGGAAAAGTACTGAGAAACACAGAGTAAAATTCATAATTGTGAATAATTCCCATTTTCCTCCATTTTTATATACTTTAATTGTGAATCATTCTTCCATTATGCATGAAGTTTCAAGTATTTTATATTTATGTGTTGGCCGAATGATTACAAATCATCCTCTTTGTCTCCACCGAAAATGTAAAGTATGATTTAGTTTCAATTGATTCTATACATCCAAATTCATTTCAGGATGATGCTAAAATTTTAGATTATGTAATATTATTATTTAAAAGTCGTAGAATATGAAAAATTAGGATTATCTTGATAAATATGAAAAATAATCTTAGAAAATTTGTAATTCTTATAAGATTTGATTTTGTAAATTCAGAGGATTAGGTCAATTCTTTAAGAATCTCAATTGTAGATAGGTTTTAATCTCCACTGTCGATGTAACTCAATTTTTGGTTTTGGAGGAGCTCAACTATAAATACGGGCCTTCCTCCTCATTTGTCTCCATCCCATCCCATTCTTTCTCGAGTAATAGAATACTTTGAGAGTATTTACTTATATATTTGGTGTACGCTATTTTTTTGTGGCATTTTGTTACTCTTTCGTTTTGAGTTGCTTCTGCTTTAATTTTCGGTGTCTTTGAGAATTTCTAGCAAGAATTCTCACTTAAGAGAATTAGACTGACTTAGGCAGATTTTGAGCATATGGAGACCTGCGGAAAGTCCAGGAAAGCTAGTTGATCGAGGGATATACTATTGGCTTTGGAAAATCAAGTGGTTAATCTCAAGGAGTCCATGAGGGACATGAGGGAGACACTTAAGGAAGTCAAATGACACATCGATGAGTTGGACTCAGTGAAGGAGCAACTCAAGGACTTTGTGTTGAAGTCTCCTGGTTCCACTGCAGACAAGTTGACGATAAGGGATAATGCAACAACAACAAAGAAAAGCAAAAAAAAAGATGTCGAAAAAGGAAAAGAAAAAGCATCATAAAAGGAAAGAAGAGGAAGGGTTTTATCTTCATTGCTTGAGTTCGGTTGGCGAGCTCTAGGTGGCGGTTCATCGATTCAAATGGTGAAAAGGTAACAATTGAGGAGAGGAGCAACATATCAACAAATGATGGCCATCCAACAACAGGTTCAAGAGATTGAAGTTAGGGATTTTCAAAAATAAAAGAGGGTTTTTTGCGACCTTGAAAAGGGATTCTTAGGAAACTAATTGGAGATTCGAAGAGAGTAGGGGAAGAGGAGTATTCTAGTGGTACCTGATCGGAGCTTTGATGGTTGTAGATAGCGATGACAATGAATAGTGGCTATAGAGAAAAAAAGGGGAAAGAAGGGAGACTTAATGGTTGAGTGACCTTAATATTCAATGCGACTAACATCAATGATCAGGTTAAAAAATTTCATATTTGAATTACCAAAATGAAAGCGCTACGATAGTTGTATGATTATTAGGATAATTTACCTTATATACTTTTAGTTCAATCTCTCCATTTTATATTAATTACTCTCTAAATGTGTCTCAATAAAACTATAACACCCCTAACCCCAAACCGTCGCCGGAACGAGGTTATGAGGCATTACCGGACATATCAGACAACTTACGAATAATTTACAATTAATATAACTTTCATAGTATAATATAATAATTAAGTCACTATATTGGACTCTCGAAGTTCAACACGTATTAAAAGTAAAACGGGACTTGTTCGAGTATTCCAATATATTTTTTTTATAAAAATTTTGGCAGCATTTCTGCTTATTTTTACCTAAACCTCCTGCAAATTCAAACCAAAACAACCAACACCAATATTTCACATTCATATACTAATATTTATATTATTAACAAAATTTTAATTTAATAACTATCATAGCATCATTCAAAATTGATTAAAAACTTCATCCATTTAACAACTTAATGTTCATGTATCAAAATATCATGTACTTTCCTTACCATTTCATTTAACCATCTAAATTTTATAATTCATCCTTCACTACCCAAAGTAATATACATATTCAAGTGACTAAGTAACACCTATGTACATGCCACCTTTACCCAAAAGAAAAATATACATCACCAAGTTTGTGTTGGAGTCGGGATTGTTCTGGATGCTGAGCCGGGACACTTGACTTCTACTAACCTGCGCACGGAAACAACCGTACGCTGAGTATGGATATACTCAGTGGTATTACTATAAATCAAGACTATTTAACATTAATAAATTACAAACATCAACCATAATTTTATAATTATTTAAACTACTTTTATATATAATTATTTTACTTCATAAATCTTAAATTCATAATTCATTTTTCTCATACTAACTCAATTCATAATTTAGTTCATACATTCTTTTTCGTACTTTTCAATAGTACTAAAACAAATAATCTCATTTTCAAAATTTGATTTCAATTATTTACCCTATTAACAAAGCTCGGACTATGACAGATACGCGGATTCCACCCAAACACACCAGAATATCCAACCCAAACATACCTAGAATATTGTAAATCCTCCATAACACACCTGTATAATATATTCTCCCAAACACACCAATAAGGCATTGAATGCCTATTCGGATAAACCGAAGTATATAATAACAGAAACATCTTCTCGGCCGAACTACAATCTCCTCATCACATCACAAATCCAGTGGCATGCCATTTGTATCGAATCTAGTCCGACAAGTTAATAGGGTATTATTTTACTTTTTCTAATTTCAATTTAATTTACACAAAAATTTTCAATACTCATTCAATTCAATTTGATTCAAATTTACATCACTTTCATGTTCACTCAATATTCATATCAATTTCACATACTTACCTCAAGTTTTATTTACCATACATAACAATTAAAATTTCAGCAATCAATAATAATTAAAATTCGAATTATAGTAATACACACCGTAATTCTCCCGTTTTAGTCCTCGATGACTTTCTCCTTTCCTTTCGATGCTGATGCTTCAGGTTCTTTGTTGGCTACGAAAATAATAGTAATTTACATTATTATTTACAGCATTAATTATAATAAATAATTAAATTTCTAAACAACTCCTACCTTATTCCCAATTTAATCTTTTTTATTACTTACTCTAAATTAAGCTAAATTCACTTAATTAGATCCTAATTAGACACACCACTAGGCTCATAAATATTTTTAATAATTATTTTCGAACTTATTTCACTAAGATGGAGGCCCTATAACTCACTTTTCCGGTGCTCGTAAATTTCAGGTCATTACATTTCTCCTCCCCTTGATAAATTTCGTCCTCGAAATTTACCTGAGAAGAGATGAGGATATTGTACTCTCATAGTTTCCTCTGGTTCCCAAGTCGCTTCTTCAACATTATGATTTCTCCATAGGACTTTCACTAAAGGAACCTTTTTATTTCTTAATTCTTTCACTTCTCGTACTAAAATTTGAACCGGCTCTTTTTCATATGATAGATCAGGTCAAACTTCAATATCTTCTGTAGAAATTATATGAGAAGGATCTGATCTATATTTTCGTAGCATCGAAACATGAAAAATATCATGAATCCTTTGTAATTCAGAAGGTAAAGCCAATCGATATGCAACTGGTCCAATTCTTTCCACTATTTCATACGGCCCAATAAAACGTGGGGTCAATTTACCTTTCCGACCAAATCTCAAAAATTTTTTCCAAGGAGAAACCTTTAGAAATACTTTGTCTCCAACTGAATATTCAATGTCCCGACGTTTCAGATCAGCATAAGATTTTTGTCTGTCAAAAGTTGCCTTTAATCTCTGTTGAATCTTCTTGACTGTTTCTTCTGTTTCACGAATCAATTTCGGCCCAATTACTTTTCTTTCATTCAACTCCGTCCAACATACTGGTGATCTACATTTTCGACCAAATAACGCTTCGTACAGAGCCATCTAAATACTAGATTGGAAACTATTATTATAGACAAACTCAGCTAGTGGCAAATATCGCTCCCAACCTGCTTCAAACTCAATAATACAAGCTCGAAGCATATCTTCTAGTACCTGAATTACCCGTTCGGACTGTCCGTCAGTTTGGGGATGAAAAGCTGTACTGAAACTAAGTCTAGTACCCAACGACTCATGTAACTGTCTCCAAAATCTCGATATGAACCGAGGATCTCGATCTGAAATTATTGATATCGGAATGCCATGTAGTCTAACAATTTCTCGAATATACACGTCTGCAAGCTTCTGCAACGACCAATCAGTCCTGACTGTTATAAAATGTGCTGACTTGGTAAGTCTATCAACTATCACCCAAATAGCATTCTTTTTGCTTGCTGACAACGGTAATCCTGTAATAAAATCCATCGTGATGCGATCCCATTTCCATTCAGGAATATTAATAGGCTGAAGCAATCCAGTAAGAACCTGATGTTCTGCCTTTACTCGTTGGCAAGTCAGACATTTACTTACAAATTCTACTATGTCTCTTTTCATCCCTGGCCACCAGTATAATTCTCTTAAATCTCGATACATTTTCGTGCCTCCGGGGTGCATAGCAAACGAACTATCATGAGCTTCACGTAGAATTAACTCTTTGAGCTCAGAAGTATTTGGAATACAAATCCGATTTCGAAACCTCAAGCATCCACAATCATCAATACTAAAATTTTCTGCTGTGCCATTCTGTACCATCTCTCTTTTCTTCAATAATTTGTCATCTTCCAACTGAGCTGATCTAATCTGATCAAACATTACCGGTTTTACTCTTAATTCGGCCAAAAAACTCCCATCATCAGTGATACTAAGCCGTGCAAACATTGCTCTTAATTCAATTACAGCTTTTCTGCTTAATGCATCAACTACAACATTAGCTCTTCCCGGATGATAGTCTATAACACAATCATAATCTTTCAGAAGCTCGATCCAACGCCTTTGTCTCAAATTCAATTCCTTCTGAGAAAGAAGATACTTCAAACTCTTATGATCAGTATAGATGTAGCATTTTTCACCATAAAGATAATGTCTCCAAATCTTCAATGCAAAAATCACAGCTGCTAACTCAAGTTCATGAGTGGGATAATTCCTTTCATGTGATTTCAATTGACGAGATGCATAGGCTATTACCTTCCCATCCTGCATCAATACACAACCCAAACCACTCAAAGAAGCATCACTATACACTACAAATTCTTTATCCGATTCTGGCAATGTCAAAACTGGTGTTTCGGTTAACATTCGCTTCAATGTTTCAAAACTTTTCTGACATTGATCATCCCAAAAAAAAGGAACACGCTTCTGCAATAGTTTAGTCATTGGTAGTGCTATCTTCAAGAATCCATTTACAAACCTCCTGTAATACCCAGCTAAACCAAGAAAACTGCGTACCTCCGATACATTCTTTGGCGTCTTCCATTGAATAATTGCTTCGATCTTTTTCGGATCAACTCGGATTCCATCTGCAGATACTACATGTCCCAGAAATACCACTTCTGATAACCAGAACTCGCATTTACTAAGCTTTCCATATAACTGTTTCTCTCGTAAAATTTGTAGAACTATTCGAAGATGCTGATCATGTTCTGCCTCTGTCTTCGAATATACCAATATATCATCAATGAAAACCACCACAAACTGATCTAAATACGGCTGGAAAATGCGGTTCATCAGATCCATGAAAGCAGCTGGGGCATTGGTCAATCCAAATGGCATTACCAAAAATTCATAATGGCCATAACGAGTACGGAAAGCAGTTTTAGACACATCACTTTCCTTCACCTTCAGATGATAATACCCGGATCTCAAATCAATTTTTGAAAATACTGAAGCTCCCTTAAGCTGACCAAACAAATCATCTATACGAGGCAACGGATATCGGTTCTTGATCGTCACTTTATTCAACTGTCGATAATCAATGCATAACCGCATAGAACCATCTTTCTTTTTAACAAACAACACTGGAGCTCCCCAGGGTGAAATACTTGGTCTAATAAATCCACGATCTAGTAAATCTTGTAACTGCACCTTCAACTCTTTCAACTCAGTGGGCGACAATCGATACGGAGGTATAGAAATTGGTGTTGTACCTGGATACACCTCAATAGAAAATTCAACCTCTCTGTCAGGTGGTAAGCCCGGTAATTCTTCTGGGAATACATCTAGAAACTCATATACAGTCCTAATCTGACTGCACTGACTCCCAACTAAATCAGAATTAATAACATATGCCAAGTATGCTGGACAACCCTGCTGCAGTAATTTATTAGCCTTCATCGCTGAAATAATGCGTGTCGAACCACTGGTACGGATGCCATTCACTTCAATTCTATTCTCATTTTCTGTCTGAATACTAAACCTCTTTTTATAGCAATCCAAAACTACCCCATGTTCATATAGCCAGTCCATACCCAAAATGATATCAAAATCACCAAAAGGCATGATCAACAAGTCCACAAGAAACATTTTATCATGTATTATTAACGGGCACCTCCGACATACTCTATCTACTAACACCATTTGTCCCAAAGGGTTAGACACTTCTATAGAAACTTTAGACATTTCAGATTCTAATTTCCCCGATTCGACTAGTTTTGAATTTATATATGAGTGTGACGAACCCGGATCAATTAAAGCATAAATAGGCTCAGAATACAATAGAAATATACCTGTAACAACATCATGTGCATCGCCCTCCTCACGGGTCTGGACTACGTACGCTCTGGCTAGCGCTCTGGCCTCTGACTGTTGTGTAACTATATCGCTGTTTCTTCTGACACCTCCACCTCTAGACACAGAACCCGAACCACCCCTACTAGATCCTCTGCCACGAACAGTAGGTACTGATCTTTGAGATGTTGCAGGTGTGGCACTTTCACCTTTCGGACAATCTCGGATGAAATAATCTGTAGCCCCACATCGAAAACATCGTCGAGTTATCCTCCAACATTCACCTAAATGTTTCTTTCCGCAGTGCTCACAGTCTGGAATTTCTATACTTCGGGATGGACCTCTCACACTACTAGTAGATATTGTCATCTGTTTACCTCCACTTCTACCACCTCTGTCTGATCTAAAACTGGATCTCCAGTCACTTCTTGATTCTCTGAATCTCTTCGGTAATGGAATAGAACTAGTAGTTCCTATACGTTTCCCAGCTGATTTACCAATTTCTGATTTTTTTATCCAGACCCAGTACTTGTTCTATCATTTTTGCTCGCTCAACCAGATCAACAAGTTCAGTAATTCTGAGACTTACCAATTGAATCTTGATTTCATCTCGCAGTCCCCGTAGAAATCGTTTACAACTATCAGCCTCGGTTGGAACATATTCTAAAGCATACCTGCTCAATCTAGAGAACTCTCGCTCATAATCTAGTACTGACATATTCCCCTGTTTCAACACTAAAAACTCTTGCTTTTTCTCTTCGATGTACAATTCCCCAATATACTTCTTCTGAAATTCTTTTTGAAACAAGTCCCAAGTTGCCTGATCATCCAGAAAATGTCTAACCACAAATTCCCACCAAAGATACGCTTCTCCTTGTAACAGTGATACAGCACATATCAGACTCTCTCGGAGGGTGCAGTCTAATTGTTGCAAAACTCTTTTTGTTGTTTCTATCCAATTTTCAGCAATGGATGGATCAGCTCCTTTTAATCCCTGAAATTTCGTGGCACCATATTTTCGTAGCTCTTTAATTGGGGCCTGTCTGACAGTAGGTACAGATGTAGTAACAGGTATAGCTCTCACTATATGCCGTAATGCATCAGCTATATCTCTTAACACTTGTGAGGTATTTCTTTCTCTTCCTACATTAGGAGATTGATTATTTAATGGGTTCACACCAGGTGTAACAGATTCAGTTTCTTCTAATTCTCGACTTCTAGTATACATTTCCTGTTCAACATTATCCATTCTTTCATCTGACATTTTATCTATAAAACAAAATCAAATAAATATATTAGCATCCAAAAATCCCGACTCAATTTCGACTCGACAGTGGCACGTACTTCTAAACTCACTTCCGAGCCCAATTTAGCCCGAGAATCGGCTAAACCTGATAGCTCTGATACCAACAATTGTAACACCCCCTAAACCCAAATCGTCGCCGGAACGAGGTTATGAGGCATTACCGGACATATCAGACAACTTACGAATAATTTACAATTAATATAACTTTCATAGTATAATATAATAATTAAGTCACTATCTTGGACTCTCGAAGTTCAACACGTATTAAAAGTAGAACGAGACTTGTTCGAGTATTCCAATATTTTTTTTTATAAAAATTTCGGCAGCATTTCTGCTTATTTTTACCTAAACCTCCTGCAAATTCAAACCAAAACAACCAACACCAATATTTCACATTCATATACTAATATTTATATTATTAACAAAATTTTAATTTAATAACTATCATAGCATCATTCAAAATTGATTAAAAACTTCATCCATTTAACAACTTAATGTTCATGTATCAAAATATCATGTACTTTCCTTACCATTTCATTTAACCATCTAAATTTTATAATTCATCCTTCACTACCCAAAGTAATATACATATTCAAGTGACTAAATAACACCTATGTACATGCCACCTTTACCCAAAAGAAAAATATACATCACCAAGTTTGTGTTGGAGTCGGGATTGTTCTGGATGCTGAGCCGAGACACTTGACTTCTACTAACCTGCGCACAGAAACAACCGTACGCTGAGTATAGATATACTCAGTGGTATTACTATAAATCAAGATTATTTAACATTAATAAATTACAAATATCAACCATAATTTTATAATTATTTAAACTACTTTTATATATAATTATTTTACTTCATAAATCTTAAATTCATAATTCATTTTTCTCATACTAACTCAATTCATAATTTAGTTCATACATTCTTTTTCGTACTTTTCAATAGTACTAAAACAAATAATCTCATTTTCAAAATTTCATTTCAATTATTTACCCTATTAACAAAGCTCGGACTATGACAGATACGCGGATTCCACCCAAACACACCAGAATATCCAACCCAAACACACCCGGAATATTGTAAATCCTCCATAACACACCGGTATAATATATTCTCCCAAACACACCAATAAGGCATTAAATGCCTATTCGGATAAACCGAAGTATATAATAACAGAAACATCTTCTCGGCCGAACTACAATCTCCTCATCACATCACAAATCCAATGGCATGCCATTTGTATCAAATCTAGTCCGACAAGTTAATAGGGTATTATTTTACTTTTTCTAATTTCAATTTAATTTACACAAAAATTTTCAATACTCATTCAATTCAATTTGATTCAAATTTACATCACTTTTATTTTCACTCAATATTCATATCAATTTCACATACTTACCTCAAGTCTTATTTACCATACTTAACAATTAAAATTTCAGCAATCAATAATAATTAAAATTCGAATTATAGTAATACACACCGTAATTCTCCCGTTTTAGTCCTCGATGACTTTCTCCTTTCCTTTCGATGCTGATGCTTCAGGTTCTTTGTTGGCTACGAAAATAATAGTAATTTACATTATTATTTACAGCATTAATTATAATAAATAATTAAATTTCTAAACAACTCCTACCTTATTCCCAATTTAATCCTTTTTATTACTTACTCTAAATTAAGCTAAATTCACTTAATTAGATCCTAATTAGACACACCACTAGGCTCATAAATATTTTTAATAATTATTTTCGAACTTATTTCACTAAGACGGAGGCCCTATAACTCACTTTTCCGGTACCCGTGAATTTCAGGTCATTACAAAAACGAATCATTCATAATTATTCAAAATACTCTAAGATCACGTGCCTATCAAAATTCAAGGAACCTTTCAAAATAAAATAACATAGTATCAAGTATCTATACTATTATTTAAAGGTTTGATAGAGTTGGTGTTAGCCATCAACTGAGTCCCGACTTAATTGTCAAATTACTAAAAACTCATTACTTTTTATTAAAAAATAAAGAGTATTTTTATCTTTTATATAAAATTTAAGAAAAACACGCATGATGTGATTTGAAACCAAGACATCAAAATTTTTATTATCTCAATTTTATTATTTCATTTAAAGCCACGTTTGATTTTTATATTAATTTTTTTTATAAATTTGTTACACAATCTTTTACTAACATAGTGGGTTATATCAATGTCAATGATATTGAAAAATAACATAAGAGGGGTCTATATTCCATTAGGCATAATGCTAAATTTAGCTTTAAACGTTTATATTTTTTTTATCAATTTGGCATTTATTTTTATTAAGCTAAAATTTCCCTTAGACCTTTAAAAAAGTCATATATGATCATTAGCGTTTCAAAAAGAGTAGAATCGATGGCTTTTTTAATAGAAATATTGATTAAAACATTAAAGTTTTAAGCATGGCAACCCATATAGTAACCCACATAATAATAAAGACATGACGAAAAAAGGGCGAAGCTAGAAATTTTTTAAGGGGTCGAAATTAAATTGTAAATTTTAAAATAATAAAAATACAATTTTACCATTTTAATAGCTTATATCTTTATAACTTTTAAAGGATTAAATCAAATTTTTACCATTTTAAGGGGCAAAGTGCAATGCTACTTTTAATAATTTATAAATTTTATGAGAGTTAATTATTCCATTAACTATTAAAATGTTATTAATTTATGAGAGTTATATTTGTATGTGTTTTTAATATTAAAAATATGGTTTATAAATTCAGATTAAATATTATATATAATTTAAATTTATTATTTAAAATGCATTTATAATTTATATTTTGGTAGATTTTATTAATTATTTTGTAGTTATAATATGATGATTCTCTTCGATCACAAATAGCAAAAAAACTCAACTGAATGTAAGTAATTGAGTCGATTCCCACATCGATTAGTTAGTAACATGCCACTCCGTGCATCGGCTATAAAAGGTGAGCGAAAACTCTGAACGAAGCATCTTTGCGCTTGGGGCAATGACGCAGCTAGTGAGGTTCTAACCGAGGCGCGTCTATTGCTGGTTGAAAACTATTTCCAAACCCCCTCTTAGGCCTGGGTTCAGCCTGGGCCTTCGAGAATTTCTGGAAGGGCTCCCTTTGGGGTAAAGCCCTACAATTCCTAGTTCTCAAAGCTTTTTCTTAATTGGGTCCTCTGCGTGTTTCTGGATGGGGTCTCTTTGGTCTTAGTCTTATGGTTTTTTGTTTTTGAATGGGCACAAGTTTTAGTGGAATGTTAAAATTGAGGATTGAAGTTTCTAAAATTTCTGTAAAAATAGTATATTTTAAATTGTTACAAAATTCTTAACATGAAATTTATCATAAATTAGTAACTGGAAATTTATCATAAATTAGTAACTGAAAATTTATGTATAATATGTTTTAGGATAAATCTGAAAATTCATGAATAATGTATAATTATATATATAAACTTTAATTTTATGTAATTATACACATAAAATTTTAAAAGAATAGATACATCAATTTAATTTCGTGCAATTATACTTGTGAAATTCTAAAGAAATAAATACATTTATTTTTATATTAGATAAATTTTATTATTAATGTAGGCTTATCAGGAATGCCAAAAATGGATGAAGCATTTCAATTTGGGAGAATAAATGAACCCACGACCTTGAAAATTTTCAAGTATCAAGGAATCCCTCTTGAGGGAGCCAACGACTGTGTTCTATGAACTAATAGATCAAAACCATAAATGTTGTCGATTAATACCCATTAGGATGCTATAGTTAGCCATTTCGATGAGATCTAAGATATAAGCGGAGGAGGGAACCTCTACTCATACCACTAACAGAATAGGGCTATGGAAATCAATTTGGAACCTCAATACCATTCTAGGAGTTAAAATGTTCATTTTGCTCATGTGCACTAATGTTATAACTTCTGAAAAAAAAGTCTGACGAAACAACACAGAAGCTTCGCAATGGAGTGTCATAGATACAAACAACTAGTGGAATCTTCAGGACACATCATTTTCTTATGTCCTTTGTTTCCCAAGCAGTATGGAGGGCATCAAGCTTCTATTATTATCTTTCTCTGATTGGGTTTTTCCTTTTACGTTGAATGGTGGAATGAGGTTTCCAACATGTTGAACCAAAAGGGGTAAGGGTTTGATCTAAGCCTTGTAACATGAACTTGCAAGTTCATTTGGAAAGTTAGGAATGATTCTGCTACTGAGGGAATCAAATCATGTCCAAAGCAAGTCTAGAAACCAGATAAATTAATGGCCCAAAGCATTTCTCTTTCATCGCCATAGAAAGGAGTAGAACATCCATGGAGTACTACCTCTCAACTATTGGTACAATCAATGTTAACATGGATGACAGTTTTAGAAATGTGAATAGAAAGGAAATAATCATAAACATTGCTAGGGATTCCCGGGAAAATATAATTAGTGGGACCAATACACTAATTCTTAGCTCATCTAAATCAGTGATTTAGTCTCCAAAATGTTATGATTATTTAGTTTTTGTCCACCCGTTGAATTTGATATTTTGAGTGTAGTATATTCGTTTGTAAATTTTAATTTTTTTAATAGATTAATTAATAAAATAAATTCATAGATTACATCAATATAATTTGTATAATTGTCCTCATATAATTTTTGCACACAAAATAAAATAGAATCAAATATTAATTCATTGTTTGTCTAATGTTTAAACTAATACTAAACGATATTTCATGGTCAGATCGTAATGCGGAAAGATAACTTATATTAGTAGACGAACCTAAACAAGTCCTTAGTATAATTAGAAATGAGCAAACTGATTGAAAGACTAATATGTCGTTTATCAAGTTCAATAGTGGAGATGTTTTGTCTTGGGTATCAGAGTGAATGACTCTCAGAAGATAGAGATAAGGATGTGACTGACTAGACTGCCAATATATCGAATAGGACCTAAGAAGAATAGACCCTGACTCCGTTAATGGATTTATTCACTTGTGAAGTTTATAGTGTGACATAACTAAATTTTGAGTGAATAACGGACTATGTATGCATGACTTATATATTTTGATATAAGTAAAAGCTTGAGTTCAAATAAACAATGAACCGAAAGCTGGTATGTTGGATATACGACTTCTATATTATGTAGCGTCATTCACAATAATGGAATTCATAGTCCGAGACATGGGTAAATAATATCTTCTCATTGACATTACATGGTTAATGAAAAGTAAAACCGCACTTTTAAAATTGCTTTATAAAATTATTTGTTTTACGCGCGATACATAATCACATCTTAAGAGAAAGGAACAAGATAGTTGATTAGATGACAAATAAAATGTTCAATAAAAATTATCCTCTAATTAAGGAAAAGTTGAAAGTAAACTCTAATCAAGGTGTTTGAACGGTTTATGTAATACAAAATTGAAAAATTCCAATTATTTAAAACTAAACCAAACCAAATCGAATTTAATTTTTATTTAATATATAATTAATTTTAATTTTTTATTATATAGAAATACATGTAATATATTTATGAATATCTCTCATTACTTTAACATATTATGTGATATCTTATGTTGGAATCTTACAGGTAGTTTCTACGAATTACGAAGGATATTATTGTGATATGTGCAGCATATTATATAGTAATGTACGGCATATCTTTTATTATATCTTATAAATATATTCGACTTGTCTAAAAAAGTTGATTTTTCATGTTCGTGGAACATTTCGTAACCCCAAAAGGGTCAATATTTGTGGCTATGATGGCTAGGATCTCAATAGTTAAAATGTCCTGTAACACAACATCATATTCAATTAGGCTTAATATACCATTTAGTATCTAAGTTTAGTTTTAATATTTAATTTGATACCTAAATTATTTTTTATCCCAATTTGATACTCAAGTTTGGTTTTGTTGTTAAATTTAATATCTAAACCAAATGTCATCACATGGCTCGATGAATGTTTAACATGTTTGCTTTAGTTAAAAAACGTAGCTACTTAATTGGGATAGCAAAATGCTTAGGTATCAAATTCAATGTGAAAGTTAAATTTAGATACTTAATTGGGATGAAAGAGAGCTTGAGTATCAATTTGAAAAAATTCAAGTACCGAAATTAACATTAAAGGCTAACTCGGGTACCAAATTGAATATTGAAGTCAAGTATGAAATGAAATAAAAAAGTTTAAATACTAAATTGAATATCAGTTAAATTTAAAGTACCAAGTCTGTAAATATTAAAAAATTGGAAACACAAACACCATCTTTGATTCTTTCACGTTTTCCAAGTCAAAGAAAATCATAGCTAGAAGATCTGTGGAGATTTTATATTATATGTAATCTACCGGATCTTTACTTTCTCCGAACTGTCTGATTTTCTCCAATGGGGATTTGCATCTTTTGTTTCCCATTCCCATCCCTTTTATAACCCACCTCCCATTTCTCCTTTTCCTCAACATTCCAATCTTCTATTCTGGGTGTATTTTGCTTTGTTGAATTCATCACATCTTCTTCACTAATCATGGTTATGGCTGCTTCCGAGACTAAATTTCATGTTCTTGCTGTTGATGATACCCTCATTGATAGAAAGCTCATTGAAAAGCTTCTCAAGACTTCTTCTTATCAAGGTTCGTTTCTTTGCTCCCAAACAGGGTTTTCTTTTTCTACCAAACATGGCTTTGTTCTTATACTTATCTGGGTGGTGTTTGCAGTTACTGCAGTGGATTCTGGAACCAAGGCATTGGAGTTTCTTGGATTGAACAACAATGATCATCATGATGTTGAAGTGAATTTGATCATCACAGATTACTGTATGCCAGGGATGACAGGCTATGATCTCTTACGAAAAATCAAAGAATCTTCATCATTCAAAGACATACCAGTTGTCACCATGTCTTCAGACAATATCCCATCAAGAATAAACAGGTTTGGCCTCTTGAAAACATGTTATTTAATCAAAGTTGGATTCATCAATTTTAGCTGACATGAAATTTTATTGAAATCAGATGCCTTGAAGATGGAGCTGAAGAGTTCTTTTTGAAGCCAGTTCAATTATCAGATGTAAACAAGCTTAGGCCTCATTTGATGAAAAGAAGAACGCAAACAAATGTAAACAAGAGAAAGGCGATGGATGAAATTGTGTCCCCTGATAGAACGAGGGCAAGATACAATGAATTGGAAGTGAAATGAACCACCAAATTCATCAATATTTTCTGATTTTTTATTAGATCATCAAATAGGGAAAAGAAATTCTTGACTCTCTCTCTTTGCTTTACCAAAATCAGTGTATAGGAAAGAGGAGAGAGGCTATGTAAATCACCATAAGGAAGAAATATAGCTCAATTTTGTTGAAATGAATTTCATTTTAACATCAATTTAGACAGATTGCTTATTACAATAATCAAGGAAAGTTATTTCAATAATGAACAGAGGAATTCTATGGTTTAGGGTTAGCAATAGAACTGACAATTTGGAACGAAGTAGGAGGAGGATTTTTTTTACAACCGTGTTTCGAACTCGAAACTCAGATTATATTTAGAACTGATGAACATCTGACTAAGATAATTTTTTTTTCTCTTGTCCAGAAATCTTCTCAAAGCTTGAGATGAATTAGATTACAATTATATTTATTACGATGATTTACTATAAGTAGAATTAAACATTACTAAGCAAAAAACAAATATAACCTACCTACCTAGAGTAAAATAATTCTGGATAGGATCTATAATTTAACCAAAAATAAATCTAGACAGTCTCATTCGCAAGTATACGTGGTGAGACTCTGGACAGTCAAAGACTCGAATTCTATTTTTCTATTGAAAATTGTAGATTGTAAATTCATTAGATATTATTAATGGATCACTTGTGATTCATGGGCATTTCTTAAAGTGATGATTCATTAATTCAATGGATACATTTAGTGTTCATGAGATATGTTTTTTCTAAAAAGTATGTTCAATATGAAGGGTTTTGATTATTCAATAGTGTCAATTGAGTATATATAAATAGAGGGATTATGGTTCTCAGAATATAATTATTAGTTAAGATTTTCGTCTTAACCTTCTAACAATTTTGTGGGAGACAAATTATTCTCTTTGAAAAATGTCACCCGTGTTTCGAAATCTACTGTTTTAATTTCATATCATCTCCGAATCTATTGTCTCTACTCAAATTCTCCAACATTTTTAGAAAATAGAGTAAGTTTTAGATAATTCCTTGATTTGCTAATTAAAAGGAATAAAAAAGTTTTATTCTATACCAGGAGGACTTTTATCTTAACTCTCTAGAACTTTGTGTGTGGGCAAATTGTGGACTCTTTAAAAAGCGTCACCTATCTCAAAGTCTATTGTTTTAATTTCATATCGTCTATGAATCTATCGTCTCCACTCAAACTCTCCAACATTTTCAAGATCTAAAGACAACTCTATTCACAAAAGATTGGCTTGCGATTATGTGGTGCATTTTTATGAGTCCACTAGCTCTAAGTGGAACCAATAAATTGCTTGAAAGATGAGAGGAAAATAGGCAAGGATTGGTTTGCAATTATGAGTGGATTTGCTATATTCCCACTCTAGTGGGACTAAAACTTGATAATGGCCGTTTGACCTTGAAATCAATTCATAGCTTAAAATGAAAAGCAAGACATGGTTTGTAGAATGTTTAGACATTTGGTTGGTAATAACACTTGAGTGCAAAGTGACAGGTATAATTGTATGCGTATCACTTCATTCCCCACATTACATTAGTAGAATCAGATTATATATATGATGGCCATTCCCTACCACTGGTGTGAAGTAAAAGAAAGCTTTTAATTTGGCATCTCTTATTATTCTTATATCTCCACATGCCACTTGATTCTACTGTTGAGATTTAAATATAATTTTCTGATTTGCAGGGAAAGAGACATAGCATTTCCTGTTATTATTAAATGACAACCTAAAACCAATGGGCAATTAGGTGGAAGGGCCCAACTAGATGCATACATAATGCATGGTCAGGCACATGCATGTTCATGTGTATATGGATGGTTCTTGTGCAGGCAGTGAGCAACAGGGTGGTTCCATGAGTTGCCATGAAATATATTCAAATGGAAGTGGTTCTTATTCAAGAGCGATGAAATCAAATATTAATCCATGTCTAGAAATATAATTTGGCTTTAAACCTTATACTATATTTTCCTGTTTTAAACATAAATCCATTTTAGTTCCCAGTTGGTGGTGGTCTTTGTTTCTTGCTTGTGCTGCTTGTAAACAACAATCCTCAATGGACACATTGTCTTTTTATTGGAACTGATGCATACCGATACAATTATACATCTGGTGCTTTCACATCTATAGATCATAATTATCATCCAATCAAATGTTGTTTTATTAGATAAAACTACTATTGTTGGACATTTTCATTCTCATTAATAACAATTGAAACCTCTAAACATCGTAGACCTTCATAAACTTATTTTAAAACCAAAAAATAAAAAGATTAAATTATAACACCACATGAGGATGCACATACAAATGCATGTGAAGAGTATATAGAAAGTATAAAAGTATTGAAGCAATGATAGGCATCCTTAGATGGGGGAATTATTGATTCATAAACTAAGAAAAATTACATGTAAATAAAATTAGAAATTTAAACATGCATCTCATCAACTTTGCTTGATTAATTAAAAAAATTTTATGACATATATTTATTATTATACAAAAAATAAATAATTTATTTTCGTTAAATACATGTGTATAATTTACTTTCGGTAAATACATGTGTATAAATAAAAATATAAAAAAAGTTTTCTCTCAATTGATGTCCAAAGTTTATAAGCAATTTTCTGGTTGAGCTAAATTCAATGTTTTCCAATGAACATTAGAACAAGATAATTGAGTAGGTTTATTCAAATATGACAAATTGACATTTGCAATCTAATCCTTGGAGCTACAATCAAATTTTATAACCACTGGTGTAGATGATATTTCTCGAATACCTTCATATATGATATCTTCAACTTTTATTCAGGATACTTGCAATCATTGAAATATAAATAATATTAGTTCAATCATTCCAAGTAGTATAGATTCAACATAAATAATAAATAAAAATCAAGGGCATTTTTCATTACCATTGGTTGAACAAATTTTAAGCTCAAAATACTTAAATTTTATATTATAATTATAATATATTATACTTGATTGAGACAATTTAAATTGTGTGGCAATAATTCTAATCAATTACGATAAGATTTTGCACATTTCTCATAAAAGAATCCATAAATCGAACCTCTTGGATAAATCCAATACTAGGCCTGTCCATGACATGATGCTCAGCCCATTTTGAGTGCCCAAAAATTGTCTTTCTTATGGTGACATTTTGGATCCCCTCTTTTCATATCTTTTGCTAAACTTTCAATACTGCAGAGTGCAAATAAACCAAAACAACTCAATTATGTCCTTAATAATAACAATAAATCAGAAGGATTTTGATTTTATATCCAAATACCTAATGCTATGACCAGTACTATCCATAAATTCTTGGTACCGGGACCAATTGAGATGCAGTCATCTCCAGTTTTGATTGAGCATTTTGCAATATTGACATTCTTAGATAACTGGACATGGATGGCATCGGTGTTAGGGCTATTACCAGCAGTGATGATCCTAACACCCTGGACGTCTACATTTTCGCATCCATTGATCACGATGTGAACCATTTAGCTATTGAAGGACAATAAACTACGGATTCTAATGGTCTTGGAGTTGGTAAAGCTTAACGTCTGCTCTCACACACAAATGAAAATTAGCATGTCAATTACATGGATGATAAAGACTTAACTAGAATCATACAGGAACTTAAGTGAAAAATTAAAACTGAAATATAATAGTACTGTGGCTCCGGAGGACAGTTGGAGCGGGAAGCTTTGCAAGCCCAGAGAGGTGGTCCTTTGGCATCAAGGGCACCACCAAGGATTGAAACGCCATTCACTCCTTCAAAGCTCAGCCAATCGGTAGATTTGCCTAGTACTCTATAATCCTGAGGGGCTACCAGGGTGCCGTTGATTATATCATAGTGATTTGAGGGCTTTTGCAGCCACCTTGGAAGGCCATAGAACCGAGTAAATACCGGCCTTTGGGTACACATATCATAGTGGAGTCAGCTGAACTACAGGTTGTTTCCCATGCCATGAGGAAAGCCTTGGTTGAGGAGTCAGTTTTTCCATTAGGCTTAGCCCCAAAGTTAAACACACTGTACTTTGTTGTTGCAGACGTTGAATTTATGGATAACATGAAAAAGAGAATGAGAATAAAGGCATGAGAAGGACGTGTGAGGCTCATCAACAGAGTGATGGAAGTAGTGAAAGAAGCTGAAACTGAAACCGAGTTAAGCTGTACCGTTTGATAAGTAGGTGATTGATGAATGAGAAGAGTTACAGAGAAAATAGATATTTATAGTTTAGCAGATTGAGGATAATTAAATTAAAGAGTAGAAAAGAGTATATGTGTATAATTGTGGAAGTGTAGGATTAAAGAAAGCTAGCGTTTTGTGCGTTTTGAGTACGACCACGACTCAAATGTAAGTTGTTCTTGAACAAGAACAACACTTGAACAATAGGCCAAAATTTAAAATTTTGAGTACAAGGTATTTTATTTCTTTCAATTTTTTGTTTGACTTACCATGGTTAATTGTTGAATTGTTCTAGCAGGTAATTTATAAATTAAACAATGAAGTAATGACATGTCTTAATGATAACTGACGCAACATGAAATCAAATAAAATTTTATTGGTTAAGAAGAATAAATCAAACAATTTTTACCTTTATTTATTAATATACAGAAGGAATAAATAATTTTCACCCTATAAATACATGTATAAAAAAGAGGAAAAATTCCGTCTTCCGTCAATTGATCTCCAAGATTTATAAGCAACTTTCTGGTCGAACAAAATTCAATGCTTTCCCACGAACATTGGAACAAAATGATTGAGCAGGTTTATTCAAATATGACAAATTGACATTCTGCAATTTTATCCCGGTGCATGGATTCTTCGGGCTACAATCAAATTTTATAGCTACTTGTGTGGATGACGTTCCTCGAATACCTTCGTATATAATATCTTTAATTTTAATTCCGGATACCTACCCTCATTGAAATTTAAGCAAAATTAGTTCAACCGCATCAAATGACATGTAGCAAAAATAAATAACAATCAAGGGCATTTCCATTTGCTATTGGTTTAACAATTGTTAACCTAAAAATATTTGGAATTAATACTATAATTGCAATATATTATACCTGATTGGGACAATTTAGATTGTGTGGGCAATAGTTCTGATCAATTACAATAGGATTTTGCACATTTCTCATCAAAGAATCTGTAAACCGAACTCCTTGAACAAATCCAGTACTAGGCCTAGCCCATGACTTGATCCTTAGCCCATTTTGAGTGCCCAAAAAGATTGTATTTCTTACAGTGACATTTTGAACCCCCTCCTCTTTTAAATCTTTTGCTAAACTTCCAATGCTGCAAAGGGCAAATAAATCGAAATAAGCCAATTATATCAATAATAATAATACCTAATAAAAAAATTAATTAATTTTATATCTAAGTACCTAATGCCATGGCCAGGACCACAAGTGACTTGTTCGATCCATAAATTCTTGGTACCGGGACCAATCGAGATGCAATCGTCTCCAGTTTTGATTGAGCATTTTATGATATTCACATTCTTGGATAATTGGACATGGATGCCATCGGTATTGGGGCTATTACCTGCGGCGATAATCCTAACCCCTTGGACATCCACATTTTCACATCCATTGATCACGACGTGAAACATTTGGCTATTTAAAGACAATAAACTACGGATCCTGATGTTCTTTGAATTGGTAAAGCTTAACGTCTGCTCTTACACACAAATCAAAACTAGTAAGTCAATTACATCCACGATAAAGGCTTAATTAGAATCATATAGGGAGTGAAAAATGAATACTACCGTAGCTCCGGAAGGACAGTTGGAGTGGGAAGCTTTGCAAGCCCAGAGAGATGGTCCTTTGGCATCAAGTGCACCACCAAGGATTGAAACGCCATTCACTCCTTCAAAGCTCAGCCAATCGGTAGATTTGCCTAGTACTCGATAATCTTGAGGGGCGACCAGGGTGCCGTCAATTCTGAAAATGATTTGAGGGCTTTTGCAGCCACCTTGGAAGGCCATAGAACCGAGCAAATACCGGCCTTTTGGTACATATATGATGGTGGAGTCAGCTGAGGCACAGGCTGCTTTCCATGCCATGAGGAAAGCCTTGGTGGTGTCGGTTTTTCCATTAGGCTTAGCCCCAAAGTTTAACACATTGTACTTTGTTAATGCAGACGTTGAATTTATGGGTAAGATGAAAAAGAGAAAGAGAAGAATGGACAGAGAAGGACGTGTGAGGTTCATCATTTGAGACAGCTTTGCTCTAAAGAAAACTGAGACAATGTTGGACTTATATATAGATCAGAAAATTGAGTGAATGAATGAAGCTGAAACTGAAACCGGGTTAAGCTGTATTGTTTGGTAAGAAAGTCGATTGATGAATGAGAAGAATTTATGAGAAAATGGATATTTATAGGTTAGTAGATTCAGGAGAATTAAAGAGTATAAATGTATAATAGTGAAAGTGTAGGATTAAAGAAAGGTGCGGTTTTTGTGTGTTTGTATGAAATACAGTGTGCTATTCGCAGCTTGCTTGGCTACAACTTAAGCTGAAGTTAATTAATTAGATGCTAATAATACATTTGGTGTTGGATGTAAGTAGGAATTTCATCACCTTCTTGCTTGCACATGAGACAATCCAATTGTTCTTTTATTTATCCCAAAGATACCTTTCATCAAACTCCCGCAGTCATATAAGCTTATATTGTATTTGGCAATGATTGCTGTTGAACTCAGTTTCCTATTAATCTGGCTTAGCAATGTGGAGTTCTTTTAAAGCTACCAAAACCCTGAATTTATGGTAGTTTATACAATCATTGCTCCTATTTTACAAAATCAAAAGGGAGTTTATTTAAAGCTACCATTATCCATATCTATATTATTAGAAGTAGGAGATGCATCTCAAACCCCATCAATTCGAACCAAGTCAAAATATCTATATCTATATTTATATTAATGTTTTACTAATATTCATGTCACGAATCAACTTAACATTAACTTAATTGTAAAATTATTAAAATATCTTATTTTATATAAATTAAGTTATATTTTTACAAGACTATTTTAATTTTTTTATATATAATTAAATTAAAATTTTGATTATAATTAGATTTAAACCCGAAACATCATCTATAAAAAAACATTTAACTTTACAATTATATATAAATATTAATGGGATTGAAGGCAGGCCGTTTAACTTCATGTTGAATTAATGTAAAGCCTTGTTTTATTTTTGAAGGAACGTAAAGCCTTTTCTAATTTACATGTATCCATTCTTATCAAGCAAAAAGTTGGTTTATTTGGTTTACAATTTACTTTATAGTTATCATAATTAATTTTTTTCGGATTTGTTTAGACAAGACAAAATAATTGAATGAAAGTGTAATTACTAGAACAATGATTATATTATGTTGTAATTGTAAAAAACTGTAATTCTTAAGATGTATTTGGTTGATAGAGGGTAATTACATCGTAATTTCTTATATTATATTTGGCAATTCAAATTGTAATTATACAGTTGCATGATTTATATTTTTAAAAAAATATTAATTACTATAAAAAATTATTAGTATGATAAAAATAATTTTTAAACAAGTAACAAAGATTAAAATCAAATCATTATATGTATCATGTTAATCTAAAAAATTAGTTAATAATACAATTACTAATAAAAATAAGAAGAAAAACACACATCATATGCAATTTTATTTAATTGTTCTAGTACATATTTGTTGGGTTATTTCCTTTTTAATATTTAACATGTGCTCATTATCATCATCTGTTGGTTATTGACCAAGTTCATCGTTATTTGAATTTGAATATGGATCATTAAGATTATCAAGATTTCCTTCTTCCATGTACTCTTTGAAATATACATAATTTCAATTCCACCTATAATTCAAGTTATGAAATATGCAACATACTAGCACGATCTAACCTTGTTTTTCATGTTTTATTAAGGTGATGTTTCTAATACAATTTTTTTTACGTCTTTACATACAATTTTGATAGTTATACATAACTCTATTGAGAAATATAGATATAAAAATAATTAGTAGAATTCAATTAAGAGAGCAAATGAGTTATGCTATGGGAATGAGTGATCTAATTTAAAAAAATCGTGTATTTGAGTTTTTTAATTAGAATTGAGTTTTTCTAATTCGTAAGGATGTTGGCAAGTTAAATTTTAGGAATGTCTCTTAAGGTTATTCAACTTGCAAGGGCTAATTGTCGAGTTGTTCATGCGATTAATTTACAAACTAAAGAATGATGCAATGACGTGTTTCAAATATGACGATTGTAACATTAAATCAAATTAAATTTTGTTGGTAGAGAAGAATAAATCAAACAAAATTTACATTTATTTATTATTATATAGAAAGAATAAATAATTTTCACTCGATAAATACATGTATAAAAAAGAGGAGGAGAAATTCTATTTTTCGTCAATTGATCACCAAGATTTATAAGCAATTTTCTGGTCGAACTAAATTCAATGCTTTCCCACGAACATTGGAACAAGATGATTGAGCAGGTTTATTCAAATATGACAAATTGACATTCTGCAATCTTATCCCAGTGCATGGATTCTTCGAGCTACAATCAAATTTTATAGCTACCTGTGTGAATGACGTTCCTCTAATACCTTCATATATGATATCTTTAATTTTAATTCCGGATACCTACCATCATTGAAATATAAGCAAGATTAGTTTAACTGCTTCAAGTGACATGTACCAAAAATAAATAAAATCAAGAGCATTTCCATTTGCTATTGATTTAACAATTTTAATCTAAAAATATTTAGAATTAATACTATAATTGCAATATACTATACCTGATTAGGACAATTTAGATTGTGTGGGCAATAATTCTGATCAATTACAATAGGATTTTGCACATTTACCATCAAAGAATCCGTAAACCGAACTCCTTGAACAAATCCAGTACTAGGCCTAGCCCATGACTTGATCCTCAAACCATTTTGAGTGCCTATAAAAATTGTCTTTCTTATAGTGACATTTTGGACCCCTTCCTCTTTCAAATCTTTTGCTAAACTTCCAATGCTGCAAAGTGCAAATAAATCAGAACAAACCAATTATACCAATAATAATGAAAAGGAAATAATTTTATATCAAAGCACCTAACGCCATGACCAGGACCGCAAGTGACTTGTTCGACCCATAAGTTTTTTGTACCGGGACCAATCGAGATGCAGTCATCTCCAGTTTTAATTGAACATTTTATGATATTGACATTTTTGGATAATTGGACATGGATGCCATCGGTGTTGGGGCTATCACCTGCGGCGATGATCCTAACTCCTTGGACGTGTACATTTTCGCATCCATTGATCACGATGTGAAACATTTGACTATTTAAGGACAATAATCTACGGATCCTGATATTTTTGGAGTTGGTAAAGCTTAACGTCTGCTCTCACACACAAATCAAAATTAGCATGTCAATTCATGGATGATACAGGTTTATTTATTATATAGTATTGTGTAGCCTAGAATCATATAGGAAGTGAAAAATGAATACTACCGTAGCCCCGGAAGGACAGTTGGAGTGGGAAGCTTTGCGGTTAGTACAAAACTCCGGTAAGGACAAAACTCGAACACACGATCGGAACTCGAAAAGAAAAAGAAGAAATAGGACAGGCTCCAAGGCGTGTATCAAGCCACTATCTTTAAGGTTATATTCGCCCCCACTTATCTTCAGTGTGCAAACAAGTTCCAAGCAAATTAACCTCGAGGATACAATGAAGCCAATGACTATTTGCGTTTTGCACTGACGAGAATAGTCCACTATGCACTGAGTAATGTATAACAAAAACTCAATTTCTACAAAGGATTTCTGCAGCAATACTTTATAGAATAATCTAATAATATTAGAAAATGAAGGAAGAGAAGAAATAATATTAGAATTTGTTGATATGATTTCCAAATGAAATCCCATTCCTATTTATAGGAATTTTCATGTCTCTTCATAGAGACATCTTTCAATAGGTGTCTTTATGAATAAATAAATAATAATTATTCATTTAATTTTGTAACTATTCAAATAATATTTTTTGAATAGTTATAATTCTTTTTTAAAAAATCAAATGATATAACTTTTGACCAATGACCAAAAGTTTTATCTTTTGATTAATTATACCCATTCATTTATAGTTATTGGGATACTATAAATATTTGAAAATATTCCAACAATCTCCCCCCATTTTCAAAATATTTAGATTTTGATATTCTTGGAAATCAATTTGCATAAATAAAGGTGTCTTACGATTGAACCTTCACTTAGTGAAAACATGTTAAAGTTAATCGAAATTGTATGGTAGACTAAGCTTTGAACCAACTATTCCATTTGATTAACTGAACACATCTCACACAATGATTTCAACATCAGTCAATGCATAGTATCTAGGGACACTATTATAGCCATGTGTCTATGTCCTCTTTTCATGAGTGCTGTCAGAGCCAAGCCCTTAAGCTCCTAGAAGCGGCCACACTTCCACTCACATAGGTAGATCCCATCAAAAGTGTTCCCGTAATTATAACACTCTAACATATTTATGTTATGGGTCCATTAAGAGTACATTACTCATCCTTCCCTTATCATTACGGGTACCTAGCACTTTAATCTTAGGATGGATTTATTTATAGTGCTAACAGTCACATACTAATGATGTACTTTGTCTCATTGAACTCAAGACTTGACGTTATACCAAGCGTTGAGTCGAGTTTCCATCATGGGTGACTCTAATTAATAGGCTTGAGTCCCATCCCTTTTGAGGTCCTTTTTACTGCATCTCTAGCAAGACTTTTTGTCAAAGGATCTGCCAAATTTTCACTTGACCTCACATAATTAATAGTGATCACTCCATCAGAGATTAATTGTCGGACATAACTATGTCTTAATCCAATGTGTCTAGACTTTCCATTATATACTTGGCTATATGCCTTTGCTAGAGTAGCCTCACTATCACAACGGATAGAAATAGGTGAAATTGGCTTAAGCCATAAAGGTACATCATAAAGCAAATTTCTTAACCATTCTGCTTCTTTAGATGCAGCGGCTAATGCAATAAATTCTGCTGCCATGGTGGAATCAGTAATACATGTTTGTTTCTTGGAACCCCAAGAAATGATTCCTCCACCAAGAATGAAGATCCACCCACTAGTAGATGCATGATCTTCCAAACTTGTAATCCAACTAGCATCCGAATACCCTTCTAAAACTGGAGGATATCCATTATAACACAATCCATAGTTAATAGTTTTCTTTAAGTACCTAAGTACTCTATTTAAAGCTTACCAATGCAAACTACTTGGATTACTTGTGTATCTACTCAATTTTCCAATAGCATATGCAATATCTGGTCTTGTACAAGTCATTATGTACATAAGACAACCAATTAGACTTGCATATTTCAATTGATCAATTTTCCTACCAGCATTAGATACTAATTTTAATTGAGGATCCATGGGTGTAGATGCTGGTATACAGTTGAAAAGATCAAACTTTTTAAGCACATTTTCAATGTAATGTGATTGTGATAAAGCTATAGTGCTTTCATCTCGGGTTATTTTAATCCCAAGAATAACATCTGCTACACCCATATCCTTCATAGCAAAGTTGTTTGACAAGAATTTCTTTGTGTTTTCTATTTGTTCCAAATCCGTGCCAAAAATAAGCATGTCATCTACATATAAGCAAATTATAACACCCTTTCCATTATCAAATTTACTATATATGCACTTATCGGATTCATTTACTTTATAGCCATTAGCTAAAACAACCTTGTCAAACTTTTAGTGCCATTGTTTTGGTGCTTGTTTAAGCCCATATAAAGATTTAACAAGCTTACATACCTTATGCTCTTGTCCTGGAACAACAAATCCTTCCGGTTGCTCCATGTACACTTCCTCTTCCAATTCGCCATTTAAAAATACAGTTTTAACATCCATTTGGTGAACAACCAAATTATATATAGAGGTAAGTGATATTAATAGTCTAATTGTAGCAATTCTTGCTACTGGAGCATAGGTATCAAAGTAATCAATACCTTGTCTTTGTGTAAAACCTTTTGCTACCAACCTTGCTTTAAATTTATCAATGGTTCCATCGACCTTCATTTTCTTTTTGAAGATCCATTTACAACCTATTGGTTTGGAACCTGGTGGAAGATCAACTAAGATCCAAGTTTGATTTCCCATTATTGAATCCATTTCATCATTTATTGCTTCTTTCCAAAAAGCAGAGTCTTGAGATTTCACTGCTTCTTCAAATGTAATAGGATCAGATTCGGTATTATAACAATAAGGTATCTTATTGCATATACTTTCACCTTTTCCTTCTACAAGAAACATAATGAAATCTGGTCCAAAATCTTTGACCTTTTTAATCCTCTTACTTCTTCTTAATTCTTGACAAGATTCATCATTATTATCAATTTGTTTCAATGGAATCTCATTCTCATTTGAAGAATGAATCAATTGTTGTGGTTGTAATTGTCTTGATATAGAATTAAATCTATTTTCATCAAAAATAGCATCTCTTGATTCAATAACCGTATTAATTGAAATTGAATCATTTGGTTCAATTACTATGAACCTATATGCCTTGCTATTATGTGCATAACCTATAAATATGCATTCAATTCCTCTTTCACCTAACTTTTTACGTTTAGGTGTTGGAACTTTTACAATAGCTCTACAACCCCAAACCTTTAAATAATTAAGGTTTGGTTTCCTTTTCTTCCATTGTTCATAGGGGGTTATTTTAGTTTCCTTATTAGGAACTCTATTCAATATATGAAAGCTGTTAGAACAGCTTCTCCCCAAAAACCCTGTCCAAGACCTGGATATGATAACATTGAATTTACCATTTCAATCAAGACTCTATTTTTCCTTTCAGCTACACCATTTTGTTGTGGTGTGTAAGGGGCTGAAACTTGATGGACAATTCCAGTGAGTTCAAAATAACTTGGATTATAGTATTCTCCACCTCTATCCGATCTTAAGCACTTGATAAATGATTCACACTGAAGTTCAACTTCAGATTTATAAACTTTAAATTTATCAAGCGCTTCATCTTTTGAATGCAATAAATATACATAACAATATCTAGAACAATCATCAATAAAAGTAACAAAATATTTCTTTCCACCTAATGTAGGAGTATTATGCAAGTCACATAAATCACTATGTATCAAATCAAGCAATTTTGTTTTCCTTTTAACCTTAGGGAAAGGATTTCTTGTAATTTTAGTCAACATACAGGTATTTCATTTTTCAATATTATTATTAAAAACAGGAATTAAATCTAATTTATACATGTCATTCAATTTTCTATAATTCAAATGACCTAATCTATAATGCCACAAACAAAATGATTCAACCATATAAGCAGAAATAGTATTTTTATTCTTATTAATAATATTAAGTTTGAACATGCTTTCATACATATACCCTTTTCCCACAAAAAATCCTCCCTTAGACAAAATAAACTTATCTGCCTCAAAAACAAGTTTGAAACCAAACTTATTCAACAGACTTCCAGACACTAAATTTTCCTAACTTCTGGTACATAATATACATCATTTAAGGTTAAAACCTTTCCAGAAGTGAATTGTAGTTCAACAGACCCTTTGCCTTTAATTGTTACGGTGGAAGAATTTCCCATGTACAAGACATTGTCATTTTCACATTGTGTGAACTTTGTGAACATGCTTTTGTCTTTGCACACATGTTTGGTTGCTCCGGTATCAATCCACCATGTATTATCATCTTGTGCCATATTAATTTCAGATATCATTGCAACGAACTTTTCGTTATTATCAGCCTTAGAAGATGATTTCTTTTTAAAAATCGACATTCATTCTTGAAATGTCCCGGCTTTCCACAATGATAGCATGAGCCCTTTTGTTTCTTTTTGAACTTAGGTGCTCTATCAGTCTGATTGAACTTTCTCTTGAATGGTTTAGTAGTCTGTACTTCCTCCGTAACATGTACTTTGGCATTTTCAGAATTTAGGTTCTGATCTTGTTTTCGATACTCTTCTTCAATACGAAGATGATTTGCCAAAGCCTCAAGAGATATTTCCTCTTTCTTATGTTTTAGACTTCTTTTAAAGTCTTTCCTAGATGGAGGAAGTTTGTCTATTATGGAGGATACCACAATCATTTCATCCATTTTCATATCATATTGCTTAAATTGATTCAGCATCTTTTCAATATCACGAATTTGTTCCATAACAGAACGACCATCAACCATTTGATAATTATTGAAACGACTGACAAGAAATTTCTTACTTGTAACATCTTCGGTCATGTATCTTGCCTCCAATTTGTCCCATAATTCTTTAGCGGTGACGTCGTTTTGGTAGGTGTCGAACAAACCATCAGATAAACCATTCAATATGTGGCCCATGCACATGTAATCAGCATTGTCCCATTTTTGTCTTTCTCGGGTTGCAGCAACAGATTCATTTTCATTCTCTTCAGGTCTTGGAGTATCCAAAACATAAGCAATCTTCAAAGTTGATAACAAAAAGTGCATCTTTTTCTGCCATCGTCGAAAATTGCCACCATCAAAACGATCAAGTTTAACAAAGTTGGAAGCCAACTCCCTTAGTGTTCCACTTTCATGTGTTGTGGTAGTCATCATGAAATATAACCTTAAAATTGTTAGTACAAAACTCCGGTAAGGAAAAAACTCGAACACACGATCGGAACTCGAAAAGAAAAAGAAGAAATAGGACAGGCTCCAAGGCGTGTATCAAGCCACTATCTTTAAGGTTATATTCGCCCCCACTTATCTTCAGTGTGCAAACGAGTTCCAAGCAAATTAACCTCGAGGATACAATGAAGCCAATGACTATTTGCGTTTTGCACTGACGAGAATAGTCCACTATGCACTGAGTAATGTATAACAAAAACTCAATTTCTACAAAGGATTTCTGTAGCAATACTTTATAGAATAATCTAATAATATTAGAAAATGAAGGAAGAGAAGAAATAATATTAGAATTTGTTGATATGATTTCCAAATGAAATCCCATTCCTATTTATAGGAATTTTCATGTCTCTTCATAGAGACATCTTTCAATAGGTGTCTTTATGAATAAATAAATAATAATAATTATTCATTTAATTTTGTAACTATTCAAATAATATTTTTTGAATAGTTATAATTCTTTTTTAAAAAATCAAATGATATAACTTTTGACCAATGACCAAAAGTTTTATCTTTTGATTAATTACACCCATTCATTTATAGTTATTGGGATACTATAAATATTTGAAAATATTCCAACATTTGCAAGCCCAGAGAGATGGTCCTTTGGCATCAAGTGCACCACCTAGGATTGAAACGCCATTCACTCCTTCAAAGCTCAGCCAATCGGTAGATTTGCCTAGTACTCTACAATCCTGAGGGGCTACCAGGGTACCGTCAATTCTAATAGTGATATGAGGGCTTTTACAGCCACCTTTGAAGGCCATTGAACCGAGCAAATACCGGCCTTTGGGTACATATATCATAGTGGGGTCAGCTGAGCTACAGGCTGCTTCCCATGCCATGAGGAAAGCCTTGGTGGAGTCAGTTTTTCCATTAGGCTTAGCCCCAAATTTTAACACATTGTACTTTATTAATGCAGACGTTGAATTTATGGCTAAGATGAAAAAGAGAAAGAGAATAATGGCATGAGAAGGACGTGTGAGGTTCATCATTTGAAACGGGGATGAAAGTAGTGAGTTATTAAGAGGGTGATTGATGAATGAGAAGAGTCTCATAGAAAAAGGATATTTATAGTTTCTCAGATTCAGGATTAAAGAGAATAATTGTGGAAGTGTAGGATTAAAGAAAGCAGCTGTTTTGTGTGGTTGTATGAAATCCAGTGTGCTATGTGGAGCTTGCTTGGCTACAACTTAAGCGGCAATTAATTAATTAATTAGGAATTATACATTTATGTTGCATGCAAGCACAAAATTCATTCAGCTTCTTCCTTGTACATGACAAAATCTAATTTTTGTTTTATTTATTAAACAGATAGGGTTCATCCATTTTATTGTTTCATTTATTTTGCTTATAATCTTAGTTATTATAATTAAATTATTTAATGTAACTTTAAATTTATAAATATATTATTTAAGGAGAGGAATTCATTTATTATATTGTAAAACTAAAATAATTTTATATTCTTTCTTATATTTTTATATAATTAATATTTTAATGATATGTGAATTGATTTTTGATGAAATAGCTAAGTTTGCTAGTGTCTTCTATTAGAAGTCCTTGCTGCCATATTCTTTTCTCATCTTCAGAAATCTGTTCTCCCAAGAAATTGTTGAGTCAAAAGAGACTTATAAGAAAACTCTGCCGCAATTGAAATTTTCTCACAATTGATTAGAAGGAAAACATGTGATGAATGAGCCAAGCAAAGCTCAAGCTTCGGAGGTTGAATTTGTTGGGGAAGAAGAAGGAAGTTACGATGTGCCCACTCTCGCAGGCACTATTCCCATCTCGAGAGGCATTTCAGGCTAGAACTGTTGCAGACCTACAAGCCTCTGTCGATTTCCTCCAAAAACTCTATGATAAGGCAGAAGCCAAGGCTGTTAAGAAGATTAATAATAAACAGAAAGCCATTATTGCAGATATTCGAGCTTCTGAAGATGCTGCCTAGTTTGGCAATTATGTAGAACAAAAAGGGGGAGTTTTGTCTGGATTTTTTACGAGCTTCTTTTATGTTTATAGTTTTTGGATAACTGTAAGGTGATTATGCTACTACTCATTTTGCTACTGACGAACTTGGATTTCGTTTTGTTATGATAAGGTGTTTAGTTTAATTGATACTTTGTTTTTTCCGCTTGCTTAGTTGTAATTATTGTTGGTCAGTTGATGCAAACTTATCTTAGCATTGTTGGTCAGTTGATGCAAACTTATCTTAGCATTGATGATTGATTGCTTAATTATTTTCCAAGTTAAGTTAGATTAAGTTAATACGTATATGTTGAGGGGAAACTTATGTTCATCAATGATTCTTGTGTCATGTTTTATAAGTTTTATTCAACAAATTGTCAAAGAGAGAGATTATTGAAAAATATGAAACTCGCAATTTGGTATCAAAGGAACTGCCCACTTCTCTATCCACCAAATCTGTATAGTAACTGATTACTTTTTTAACTGTTGACAATTTATTGAACGGACATGACAATTACTTAGATGAATATCTAACCTATTATGAAAGATCATGCTATTATGGAATACTAATATTGCTAATTAATTTGAATCGAAATTCCTCAAAGTTCCTTTAGATTATGTATTGGAACCCACCCATTGTTTGAAAAGTCAAAAAGGGTGGGCACCGAAAGTAGAAAGTAAGATTGGTTGGCAAGTTGGGTTAAAAGTTAGCATGGGATAATTGCAATTTTGGTCCCTAATTGTATAGGGACATTGCAAGTTGATCCTTGAACCTCAACTATAAATAGGCCTAACTATTTCTTACTTTTTTCATCCCATAATTGCCATTCTCTACTTAAGGCATTATTCTCTCTCACTATTTGTAAATTTCACTTGTAATTTTTGGAGTGAAATATATTTGGTAGTGCCCGAGGACGTAGGCAAAATTTGCTAAACCTCGTTAAAATTCTGGTGTTCTTTATTATTTATTTTGCATATTTTGTGAATGTGATTGTAGTGATTTATTGTGCTATTAAATTACGATAGAGGGATATTCTGGCTAGGAAAGACTTGGTATTTAAGTGATCTTCGTGATCTACCTCTCTTTCTTGGGAATTAAACTTAGTGTGATTTTTCAGTACAATATTTTTACTCTTTCACACTCTTCCGCGCAACAGTTGGTATCAGAGCTAGATTCGTACTTGGGAAATACGACCATTTATGACACTATTCACGTATACGACACTATTCACGTATACAACACTATTCACATATACGGTATATTTACGTATACAGTACTGTTCATGTATACAGTAGTTGGGATTGATGAGAAAAATGACAGCAGCATCGTCATCAGCAATGACTACTCTGACAAATGCAAAATTTGAAGTAGAGAAATTTGACGGTACCAATAATTTTGGTATGTGGCAATGTGAGATCCTGGATGTCTTATGTCAGCAAGAGCTAGATATAGCCCTTGAAGAAAAACCTGACAAGATGGATGATAAGGAGTGGGCCAAGATCAATAGACAGGCATGTGGTACAATCCGCCTATGTTTGGCCAAAGAGCAGAAGTACTCTGTCATGATGGAGACATCAGCGAAGAAGTTATGGGATACACTGGAAGAAAAGTTTCTAACGAAAAGTCTTGAAAATAGGCTTTATATGAAAAAGAAACTTTATCGATTCACGTATGCACCCGGTATGTCGATGAATGACCATGTGAACTCATTCAATAAAATTTTAGCAGACTTGCTAAATTTGGATGAGAAATTTGAAGATGAAGACAAGGCATTATTGTTGTTGAATTCCCTTCCTGATGAATATGATCATCTTACCACCACATTGCTTCATGGGAAGGACACGATAACATTTGATGCAGTCTGTAGTGCGTTGTATAGATCTGAGACTCGAAAGAAAGATAAAAGAGATCACAGAGATACAACTGCAGAAGTCTTAATAGTAAGAAGTCGTTCACACAGCAACAAATCTGGTAGAAGGGGAAAGTCCAAAGGGAGACCCGCCAAAGATGAATGTGCCTTTTGCCGTGAAAAAGGGCATTGGAAAAAGAATTGTCCTAAGTTACAAAAGGGCAAGGCTATTTCTAATGCATGTGTAACGGAGCATGATGAGGAGTCAGATTTTAGCTTGGTTGGCATGGTAATGGCATGTCAAACGGATGAGTGGATTTTGGATTCAGGATGTACTTACCATATGTGTCCTAATAAGGACTGGTTTTCTAGTCTTAAATAGCTAGAAGGTGGAATTGTTCTATGGGCAATGATAGTGCTTGTAAGACAATGGGAGTGGGTACAGTCCAATTGAAGAATCACGACGGCTCAATCCAAGTCTTGACAGATGTTCGCTACGTACCTAGCCTGAAAAACAAATCTCATCTCATTAGGGGCCCTAGAATCTAAAGGGCTCACAATCACTTTGAGAGATGGATTACTAAAAGTAGTAGCTGGGCAATTGACGGTGATGAAAGGCACAAGAAGAAATAACTTGTACTTTTTAAATGGAAGTACAGTTATTGGATCAATATTAGAGGTGTGCATGGGCCGAGCTACCCGGCCCGGCCCGAAGGCCCGCCCGAAAAATAGGAGGGTTTGGGTAAAAATATAGGCCCGAAATATGGGTTTGGGCACAAAAACGAGGCCCGTTTAGAAAATGAGCCGGGCTTTGGTAAATTTTTTTTGGCCCGGGCCCGGCCCGAATTATATAATAAATATATATTTTTTATTTTTAATTGTATTTATATTTTAATTTTAATTTTAATATAATTAATTTTTATTATATTTTTCAAATTGTGTATTGTTTTAAGAATTGTTTTAATATATTTTTTATTTGTTTCTTGTTTTAATATTTGTTTTAAATGTATTTGATTATTTAATATATTTTTAAATTTTTTATTTAATAAAATAAGTTAAAAAATTTTAATATGGGCCGAGCCGGGCCGGGCTCGGGCTTAACAATTTTATTTCAGGCCGGACTTGGGCAAATTTTTAGGCCCATATTTCGGGCCGGGCCCGGGCCTAGAAAACTAGCCTGAAATTTTTTGTGGGCCCGGCCCGGCCCATGCAAACCTCTAATCAACATCAACAGTTTCTACAAAATATGTAGATTCAGAGGCTACCAGATTATGACATATGCGATTGGGACATGCTGGTAAAAAAGCTTTGCAGACTTTGGCGAAGCAAGGCTTGTTGAAAGGTGCAAATTCTTGCAAATTGGAATTCTGTGAACATTGTGTTTTGGGCAAGCAGACGAGGGTAAAATTTGGTCCAGCAATTCACAATACGAAAGGAATTCTGGACTACGTTTACAGTGATGTGTAGGGACCTACCAAAGTGGCTTCTTTGGGAGGTATGCACTATTTTGTTACTTTTGTTGATGATTATTCAAGAAAAGTATGGGTGTATCTAATGAAAAGAAAAAGTGAAGTTTTGGATGCATTTCTGAAATGGAAAAAGATGGTAGAGACTCAGACTGGTCGAAAAGGTCAAACGACTTCGATCAGATAATGGCACTGAGTACAAAAATGATCCATTTCTACAAGTACATCAAGATGAGGGCATTGTGCGACACTTCACTGTTCGGGATACACCACAGCAGAATGGGGTGGCGGAACGCATGAATCGAACTATACTGGAGAAAGTTCGATGTATGTTGTCCAATGCTGGATTGGGCAGGGAATTTTGGGCTGAGGCAGTTACATATGCGTGCCATCTAATTAACCGTTTGCAATCAGCTGCAATAAATGGAAAAAATCCTATGGAGATGTGGACTGGTAAATCTGCTACTGATTATGATTCTTTACATGTATTTGGTTCCACTGCATATTATCATGTAAAAGAATCTAAGTTAGACCCAAGAGCAAAAAAAACATTATTCTTAGGTATAACTGATGGAGTAAAAGGATACCGTCTCTGGTGTCCTGATACAAGGAAGATTGTTTTCAGTAGAGATGTGACTTTTGATGAATCAACCATGTTAAAGTACAAGGATTCACAAAAGGATGACAAAACCAGTAGTACTTTGCAGCAGGTGAAGCTTGAAAAGGTTAACAATGATCCAGCTAATATTGAAGGGACAAATGATGAAGAAGTTCCTACCCAAGAACCTCTACAGCAACAAGATTCAATTGCATATAGGAGGCCAAGAAGAGAGATTCGTAAGCCTGCTCGCTTTGATGATATAGTGGCCTATGCACTTCCAATTGCAAATGATGATATTCCTTCTACTTACACAAAAGCAATAAGTAACCCTGATGGTGTAAAGTGGAAGCAAGCAATGAATGAAGAAATGCAGTCTCTTCATAAAAATAGGACCTGGGAGTTGGTGACACTACCCAAGGGAAAGAAGGCAATTGGATGCAAATGGGTATATGCAAAGAAGGAAGGATTTCCTGGTAAAAATGAAATTCGATACAAGGCTAGATTGGTAGCAAATGGTTACGCTCAGAAAAAAGGAATAGACTATAATGAAGTGTTTTCTCCAGTTGTGAAGCATTCATCTATACGGATTTTGCTAGCCTTGGTTGCGCAATATGATCTCGAACTAGTTCAACTTGATGTGAAGACTACGTTTTTACACGGTAATTTGGAAGAGGAAATCTATATGACTCAGCCAGATGGATTCAATGTTGCTGGAAAAGAAAATTGGGTTTGCAAACTGACAAAGTCGCTTTATGGATTGAAGCAATCTCCGAGGCAGTGGTACAAGTGATTGATCAGTTCATGAAAGGGCAAAGGTACACAAGAAGTAAATTTGATCATTGCGTGTATTTTCAGAAGCTACAAGAAGGAACTTTCATATACTTGCTTTTATATGTTAATGATATGCTAATTGCATCTAAGAGCAAAATTGAGATTGAAAGATTGAAGACTCAACTCAATCTCGAATTTGAGATGAAAGATCTAGGAGAAGCTAAAAAGATTCTCGGCATGGAAATATGGAGAGATAGAGCTCATGATAGAGTTAGCTTGTCTCAGAAGCAGTATTTGAAAAAGGTACTACAGCAATTTGGCATGAACGAACAGACAAAACCTGTAAGTACCCCGTTGGCTTTTCATTTCAAGCTTTCTGCACAACTATCTCCTTCGACGAATACAGAACGAGAATACATGATGCAAGTTCCGTATTCTAATGCAGTGGGTAACTTGATGTATGCAATGGTGTGTACAAGACCCGACATTTCACAGGCAGTTAGTATAGTGAGCAGGTATATGCATAATCCTGGAAAAGGACATTGGCAAGCTGTGAAATGGATTCTACGGTATATTCAGAAGACCGTGGATGTTGGATTACTGTTCAAGCAGGATAATATACTTGGTAAAGGTGTTATTAGGTACGTTGATTCTGACTATGCCGGTGATTTGGACAAGCGAAGATCAACCACCGGTTATGTGTTTACACTTGCTGGAGGACCAATAAGTTGGAAGTCTACACTACAGTCTACAGTTGCGTTGTCAACCACAGAAGCCGAGTACATGGTTGTAACAGAGGCTGTAAAGGAGGCTATTTGGTTACAAGGTATGACGAAAACCTTGGGATTGGTCCAGGAGCATATTAACGTGTATTGTGATAGTCAAAGTGCTATTCATTTAGCAAAGAATCAAGTTTATCATGCACGTACAAAGCATATTGACGTACGTTTCCACTTTGTGCTGAAAATTATTGATGAGGGGAAAATTTGTCTTCAGAAGATCAAGACTGCAGATAATCTCGCAGATATGATGACCAAGGTGGCAACAGTAACCAAGTTTGAACATTGTTTGAACTTGATTAATATCCTGCAAGTTTAACAGTTGAAGAATGCACTATCAAGTATTGTTGTCAAAGGCAGAAAGAATTGTGTGAAGATAAGATTATCCTAATCAAATCTTCAAGGTGGAGATTATTGGAACTCACCCATTGTTTGAAAAGTCAAAAAGGGTGGGTATCGAAAGTAGAAAGTAAGATTGGTTGGCAAGTTGGGTTAAAAGTTAGCATGGGATAATTGTAATTTTGGTCCCTAATTGTATAGGGACATTGCAAGTTGATCCTTGAACCTCAACTATAAATAGGCCTAACCATTTCTTACTTTCTTCATCCCATAATTGTCATTCTCTACTTAAGGCATTATTACTTGTAATTTTTGGAGTGAAATATATTTGGTAGTGCCCGAGGACGTAGGCAAAATTTGCTGAACCTCGTTAAAATTCTGGTGTTCTTTATTATTTATTTTGCATATTTTGTGAATGTGATTGTAGTGATTTATTGTGCTATTATATTACGATAGAGGGATATTCTGGCTAGGAAAGACTTGGTATTTAAGTGATCTTCGTGATCTACCTCTCTTTCCTGGGAATTGAACTTAGTGTGATTTTTCAGTATAATATTTTTACTCTTTCACACGCTTCCGCCCAACATTATGAAATTTAGATTTAACCATGATTCTAAGCTACCAATGGTCCCATATTTTCTAGTGATGGTATTATTGTTTATTGGGATTACGTTAAATCTTATGTTGTAAAAGTCTCGAAACTAATGTCTATATATTTCAGAAACTTGTATGGAAAATGTATTGATTATTAGGCATTTAATCTATTCTTGTGAGAATACTTTTGTAAAAGCGTTGTTGTTAAAATAAAACCTGTTAGAGAAGAGAGTTCATATTTCTCACTAAGTTAGCTCTATAGACGTAGGAAAACTTAACTATGTAAACAACATTTTTATATCTTACAACTTGATAAGGATGGATTTTTTTTTTATGAATCGATAAAAATGTATTAAGTTACCATACAGTAAAATAGTTTATTTAAATTTTTACTATAAATTACAAATTTTTACTTGAAAACAATATTAAGTAATACAATTAACAATTTTAAATAAACAGAATGTTATGCATAGGTCAATCTCCAATAAATTGGTGTTTTTTCTTCTTTTAAATTTAATATGGTTGTAGTAAAATTTACTAAGTTATGGTTATGGTGTATGAAAACAAAGATGAAACTGAGGTTTAAATTGTATATTTTTACGATAGTAATAATATAATTTCATCATTTTAATAATCTATATCTTTATAATTTTTAAAAAAATTTATTAAAATTTTATCATTTTTGGATGTCAAAGTATAATTTTACTATTACTAATTTAAAATTTTATAAATTATAAAATAATTTAAATGAAAAATTTTCCATTTTAGGAGTTCGAGGCCCTTGCTGGCCTTGACTTCGCAATTGAATTGTTGCAATGTGGTGCCTATATTTGGATATAGAAAAAAATGAAATTTATAAGATTTAAATCAGAATAAACAATAACGCTAACATAATAGACGATATGCTTAACCAATACCGACTTTGTTAACAAAACAAAAACATCCCAACATTGCTTATCAGAACCCTCGGATGTGCCACCTTTTGCCTCCGCATCATTACCTAATAACCTCAGTACAAATGACAGTTTACTAGCACGTAAACATGTTCACACCAGCTTACATGCCGTATCATTCATCACTATATCCTACAATCCATCGCTTATCAATATTAAACACTATTTTTTCTCTGATGTTGTCTCCTCAAATTTCGATAAAAGGAATAATGTTAAATATATCAACTGCTGATTAATTAAATACAGAATTAGATAAAATTTAAAAAATAAAATATGGTTCGAAAAAAGGAAAAATATATAAGTTTACCAATTGCTCTAGACGTGGTTAAAAGGCCGAGAACACTAGGGCCGTCACAGTACATTATTTTTCCACCATCTTCTTAGATTCGGCTTAGTTCATTAGGTCAATCCGACTGCAATCAAATAATACGAGGTAGATACTGACATGGCAAGAGACAGCTGTTTGGCTCGCGTCACTGCCGGCGTTGCCGTCGGAGGAGCTCTTGGCGGCGCCGTTGGTAAGTCTCCTATTTTTTCCACTACTCACTAAAACCCTAAACCTCATTGTTCTGTTTCTGGTTATCATAAAAAAATAAACAGCCACAAATCAAATTCGTATCAATTGCAAATTTCAATTACGATAATAGTTTAATTATTTCCAAAAGCATGAAATTATCTATTTTCTGTTTAGAATAGTGACTCTGAAACTTATTTCTAAATTACTGTCAATTGCAATTATAATAATAATTACTATTGTCAAATTTTAAGTATTTTCAAAAGCTTGAAATTATCCCATTTCGGTTTAGTATAGTGATTGTAGAACAAATAATAAGTATCTTCATAGTATTTTCTTTTTCCTTTAGATTATGGATTTTTCGGATTTTAATTTTCAGTGTTGATAGTTTGCAGAGAAAGTTATCGGTGAATGCACTTGACAGGTCCCTCTATTATAGAGACCTGATCAAATTAGTCCCTTTAGTCTCGGTACTATTAAAAAAATCAAATAAGTTCAAATGTAACATTTAATGCGTAAAAATTATTTTTTGCTGTTTCACAAAGTTAATATTTTTAAAGTTTTTATGGTTCTTTAAATGAAATCTTTTGTTTGGAATTGAACTGCAATTGAAAAAATAATTTTCAAGACATTTTTTTTATGGTAAATGTTAACTCTGGTACAATTTGGACTTATTTGATTCTTTTTAATAGACTAAATTGATCCATTTAATAATAGAGGTACTAACTTGATCCAGCCCCTATAATACAAGGATCTTCGAGGTATTTTAACTGAAAGTTATTAGTAAAAGAAAGCGCCAGATAATCAAATAAAACATTGTTTACTTTTCAATTCATAAATTGATTAAAGAAAAACTTGCTTCTTTGATTTTCTTAATATGGTCCTATTATGAGTTCTAGCTAGCTAATTACATGTTTTGAGCTTGTTGCCTTCATCATTGAAAAGCTGTTTTCTTGTTTAATATTTGCTGTTAGATGGATGTGATTAAGTGGGAACAATTTAGCTAATTACATGTTTCAATTGGCAAGTTAAATTCCCTGGTATATTTATAGTGGTGATATGTAGAAACTATAGACTAGGAGACAATGTAATTGTGAACTTCTAGTTTTGGTCATAGAACTGAGTATGTTATCTGTCTTTTGGCATATAATAAAGCACATTGGTCTCCGCTCCTTGGGTTACAACTATAATAGAGCTACCCTTCTCCATTCCATTAAGCTGTCCTTCCTAAGATTCGACCTTGAGACCTCTAAGCTGGAAGTTTAAGCTTTAACTATTGGGGACGTAGTGCTGGAGTTTAGTGCATATGCAGATAATGGACAACCATCAAGAAACATGCATTGCTATTACTTTGTAGTATATTTGGATTTTTATGGACAGTTGCACCATTCAAGGATAATGTTCTCCGGGTGTCAGAGAGGTTAGAAGGATGAAGATGGATTGTTAGGAGAGGAATTAGATTACTGTAGAGAGATGGATTGCGAAAGGGGGGCAGGGGCAGGGGTGGGGGTGGGGAGGTCTTCTATTAGAATCTTTTAAATGTAGCTGCTCTCTTTCTTTGTTGCTTTGAAGCATTCCTTTCCTGGATCATATATTGTCTGTGCTTTGATTTTAATCTTTTATTCTTGAACGGTAAATAAGTTTCTTTTATGTGATTGTGCAGGTGCTGTCTATGGTACTTATGAGGCTATTAGATACAAGGTAATGTCCCAACATTTTACTTTTCTTTCATGAAATTAAACCATGTTGATTCTATGTTTGTATTTCTGCATTTGCCACCCGAGTCACAAGTAGTGATAAAACTTACATGGATCATGATCCGTATTTTTATAAACCTTGCAAAGACCTGTGTCATTTTGGTATCTGGCCATGTGATGACTTGCCTGTGGCATGGATGATATTTTAACAGAAATGACCAATTTCCTCTTTGATCTAATTTATAGAGACTAGTTTGTCCATTTTTTGAGTAGAAGGGGCAAAATGCATTCCAACTCTTAGTAAAGAAGCCTTCATAGTACTTTTACCGATAAAATCTCGCTTCCATTGCTGGGGATGACATTGGCATGTTTAACTAGTACCTGAACATAAATGTTAAATGCTAAAAGAAAGGTTTTGTGTGTATTAATAATCTCATTCATTTGGAATTGATTCATATTGCGGCGATATGCAGGTCCCGGGACTCCTCAAGATTAGATATATTGGGCAAACAACTCTCGGTAGTGCGGCGATATGCAGGTCCCGGGACTCCTCAAGATTAGATATTTTGGGTGCTGGAAGCTTGATACATTGTGGGAAATCATACTGACTATTCTTTGTTTGCCTTATAACCTTGAGATTATATTCTTTGGATGATGCTAGCATAGTCTTTAGATGGAAGGTGTAAAATGCTTTTGCGTAACCTTTGGTTTTTTTTTTTTTTTTGGTTTCTATGTTTCTTGTCTTAAGTGGGTGAAAATTTGAAAATCTATTACTTCAGTATCACAAATTTTCGCTTTTGGGTTTCGTTTTTCCCCCTTAAAGAAAACCCGCACTCATTGTTAAAAAAGAACTCACTTAGAGCAGAGATGAGTGCATTTTATTGACCTTTACTTTTGTCACTGTCATCCACATTGAAATTTAGAAACCACGTCTCGATTTGCTCCGATGTCCACGTTGAGCTTTAGGAGACCATGTCTCGGTTTGCTAAGATGTGCAGGGCTATTATCAGTGCCAAAACTCATCCGCAGGAGATGTCTCTTCTGGAAAAATGTTTGGCCTTGATCAATTTCTATCAAAGAGAGCATGAGTTTGCCATTAAGCGCCACATAAAAGAAAAGAGCTTTCCTTTTCAACATCGAACTTTCATCCAGATGTTCTCTTTGCTATCATTGTGGGAGCCCAAAGTAGATTGGAATCTATCTTGGGACATATGAACCCTTAAAATTTTCCTTCTTTAAGGCTTGATCTTTGCCAAAGAAAAGAAATGTTTTGGTCCACATTTACCAAAACACTATTGTACAACTGAAGATATGATTAGTTTTTTATTATAAGTGACAATGATGCATTTAAAGACCGTAGTGCGTGATGACAGGGGTGACGCTAGGGGCAAATGTCATAGTCCACTCGTGAGCAGGCCATCCAAAGGTGTGGAGTAAGTCTCTCCTAGTGCATTAGAAAAAACTTGAGTTAATTTGCATAAGCAATGTTGAATTGGTTTTGAGACAATCTCATTGAAATCTTGAGATGAGTTGTTTTTGTTTTGAAACGAGAAAGCATCGAAAGCTTTACCTAACTTCAAGTCTTGAGAAACAATAACTCTTTATCTTGAGACATTCAAACATCGAAGCAAAAATAGAAAAATAGGGAAGGTTCGTCTCAAGACTTGAGGGACCTTGTCTTGAGACATAATGTTCATTATCTCGAGACATGTTAATATGAAAGTAAAACTACTAAAAATAAAAATGAAGCCTGTCTCAAAACATGAAGTCCCTTGTTTCAAGACATAAATTTAAAATTTGACATTTTAGTTTGGATTTGAATCCTAACTCTGAATTTGACTTAATATAACTCTATATCTAATGAAATAGATTCTTATGCTCCATAAATGTATGTATTTGATCATAATGAATAAGTTTATTGTTTTGAATGATGATTATGAATTTAACTGTGAAATTATGTCAAGTTAATTCAAGTTACTTTGGTAATGTAATGTGATGTCACACATTCAAATCCGAAAATCGGGTCGGGTGTGTAGTGTCTCATTCAAGTTTGGGGTTTAGAGAGACACAAACATAGTGGATAGTGCCTCTTACTGTTAGCCCCTTAAAGGTTTAGAAAACAAAATGCAATTTAAGGGTGAGTTTGGATGGGCGATTGGGTGCGATGCGGTGCGTTTAACTTACTTTTTATCTCACGCTACAGTATCTAATCTCACCGCCATCACTGTTTTTACACTAATCACAAGTAAACACACCGTCAATCCAAACTCACCCTAAATCTCAGTATAAATCACGGAAGAATATAGAGAAACACTGTAACACCATAAATCTGAATTTATGGCCATCTAAATCATTACAGATAGATATTAGTTTTGCAGGCATAAAAGTTACATCTTTGTTACATCTTTCCCATCATGTATTTGATGCATGGATAAGCAAGAGTGTTTGCCCTCTACAAACCAAAAAATACACGACCAAAAGACCCATAAAGCTACCAAAAAGATACACTAATCTATTGCTTGGGATCACAACAAAACAGAATGAGGGCAGATTTACAGGCACAACCCCATCACTGCTCTTTCCATATCCTTCCTGTCACTCTAAGCTTCAATTCTTTCCGGTCTCCCCCAGAGAAGAACAAAGCCATGTTGCGCTGGATAATGAGACCATCAAAACTATCACGAACCTTCCGGTGACTGTCCCTTATGCTCCTTGGCACCCCTTGCCAAATCAGCTTCCTCCCGTTCCCACCCACCTCGAGGCTGTAGCTATAGTTCTTTGCCTCATTATTGTCACCCATAAACCGCAAGAATGCTATATAAACAGGAGCTAATCCGATATGGAATGCTTCAAAATGCAGGCAAAAGTACTGACCAAAGCAACTGAAAACCTAGAAATTGAGAAAACAAATCCAACTATAAGTTGCGTACCCTTTGCAAATCCTTTATATGAAGTATAAAAATACATATAAGAACAATTCCTTTTCCAAAAGCAGCTTTCAATTTTATGTACCAAATCAACTTCAATAAATTGTCCCATCTATTATTGTATTCTTCTCCTAGAGGGTTGGGAAGAAACCAAATTTGATAAATATAATGCAAGAATAAAGCAACGGTACCGTTAGCATCCATGTAGCATTCTCAACCTCATGTGGATTTGATTTGACATAGCGGTGGTTAAAGGTGCAACCATTGTGCATATCGACTTTGTGATCATCTTTTAGGTGGGCCACTAGATGAGGAATATCACCAATGACTGTGCATTCTGACCCAGCATAGGGGCAGCCATATGGTCTATAAGAACATTGATACTCGTGTTTTGGCTTGCTATAATATGGATATATGCCATTGCACCCAAAGCTTTGATATTTACAGGGAAGCTCAAGAGAAGCAGCAAGTTTCTCCAAAGCAAGACACCTAATATTCCCGAGTTCATGCCTGCACGTAGGGCACCGGTTGTCAACCTTTGGCTTGCAACCAGAACACAATGTGTGACCATTTAAACACTGCATAAAGGAGGTAAACCAGCAGTTAACTTCAGTATTAAGTTCCATGTTAAGTTATGATAATGGCTGTATAACAAAGTAATATACAACATAATATTTACAAGGCACTAAAGAGGATTCTGATGCAAGAATTTCTTGCCATTGCACTACCAAGCATACATTGTAGCATTATTTCCCAGTGTGAATCTGCAATTTTCAGGGGGGCATTAATATGGATATTGATCGATTTTTCCCCCTTCCAAATTCCATATCAAGTTAACAAAACTTACTCCTGTGACATCATCAAGTCTTTAAAAAAATCGGGGTTTAGTGTAATGATTAGAAAATATATGTATAACAACATTCATAGATAATGAAAACACAACACATTGGAGGCTTCGTGACCATATCAACATGTGATGTTAAATCTATCCGCATAATGGGTAGAGTGAGATAAATAGATATCATCTTGCACAAGGTAGTTTAAAAACGATAATTAATTACTTTCTTGAAAGTAAGGCATCAATCATAAGGTGTGATATGAAACCAACCTGAAGAATTGGTGGGTACATCGAATTACAACAAACGGGGCATTCCAAAAGCTCTCGAACACTGCTAGACACAGTCCCATTAGGTTTTACAGCAGCTTGAGAAGAAATATTTAGAGACTCACAATCCATAGTGTCTTCATTTTGTGGATGATCAATAGCCTCACCCTTGTTCTGCAAGTCATCGAAAGACGGATTCCCAGATGCCATGCTAGTATCCATTCCCAGTCTGGAAATGAAAAATGAAGAAATCAGTTAACATTCCACCTACCATAAAATGTTTAATATGAACAAAAATTTAAGCAAGATTATAAGATAGTACATAATAGTCTCATTCAAATTCCAAAAAATAAAAGTACTTTTAACACATAAGCTTAAGTGATGGGTAAAAAAGCACTTTATCTGCTGAAAGAAAGCATAATTATATGTATATATGAAGAAAGAATAATCAAACAAAAAGATAAAGAGTGATATTTTACTTTTCAAAAGTTCATCAAAAAATAATAAGATGAATATAATTAATCAATGATTGATTATTTGAGTTAAAACCAACCTAATTATCAGTCAATAATAACAGTCGAGGTCCCTCAATGCCAATCTTCAAAATTAATCAATCAATTTACAAAGAAATTTTCTGAAATTTATTAAATGACAATATATGCTTACCACCCAATTTTGTTAAACCCTCAAACGTCACCCTTTTTCTGTCTTAAATTCATCGGCTGGCTGTAAACTCATCAGAAAATTAGGTTAAACTTAATTTTCCTCATAATTCCCAACTAAAAGTGGGGAAAAAATTCAAGTAACAAAAAAATGGAAAATCCAGTTGTATTGCCAAACCAAATAGGCATTATATAAAAAAGAAAAACAAGAAAACAAAAATCTAATAATTCCAAAAATAAAACCAATTTAAAGACTACAACGGATCTAAAGGAACTTTATGATAATAAAAAAATAAACCAAAACCTCCGAAAGAGAAATCCCAGAAAACCCACCTTTAGTTCGAACTAAAACAACCCAATTGAATCAAAAACAGAAAAATGGAAAAAAAACATTGGAAAAAAAAGAGTGGACGGCCTCCCAAAGTGAAGAATATGAGAATTTATAAAGAAATGGGCGGATGTTTCTTTGTTTTTCCTTTTTCTTTTTTTTCCTTTCTATGAAAGCAACAAATAGCGACAAAAAATTGAAGCGGAGAATTTCAAATGAGAGAAGAGCGAGAGATTGAGCGTGTTTGCCTGTTTCGAAATAGGATTGGGAGAGAGAAAATTTCCCGAGAAAGTACAAAACAAAAAAGAGAGTGAAAAGTTTGAATTTTTTTTTTTGGATAAATATACCTTTTCGTACTTGAATTTGGTCCTTATTCAAATTAAGACATTTTAGTCCCATCATTAAAAATGGGATGATGTGTATTAATCAAGTTGTTATGTGTCGTATGTATGTCACATCATCAACTAAATGTATTTTCTACATTAGTGAATATTTTAAAAATAAATAATAATAATTTTTTATAATAATTAAATTAAAAAAAAATTAGCTAACATTTTAGAAAGTAAAAAAAAAAAAATCTTATAATGGAATCCTGTGTTGACTTGATGGTCCGAGTGTTCACCACTCTAAATATTTAAAAAAATAAATACATCAATATATTAGTCAGATAACCATTTAATCGTGTTAAACGAGTAATAAATAATTATGGGCACGTATTATGTGATTCAATCAATACGAAGTAATTTTAAGTTAAATAGACTTCTTATTAGCTTGGAAGAGTGTTCACATTAAAATAACGTTCTCCTATGAACATAGGTGGTAAGTTTCGTTTGAAGTAGGCCGGATGATTGTGTCTAGAGAATCAATGCAGAGTCAACAATGCATTTTGGGCTTGACACATATTTTTCTGACAGAGGTATAAAATATCAAAACTTAAACCATAAAAGCAATTGAAACAAAAAAAAATTTGCGCGTGGTAAGACTTCAATCTAAGACCTCGACCTTTGAGAAAATTGCTAAAGTCTCACAAAAAAAAGTTAATGCATGATTTGACTATTAAACTATATTGTTTTTTCCACTTTGATACATAAATATTTTATTTTTACCCAAATTGATACTTAAAATTATTTATTATTATTCAATTTAATCCAATAACAATAAAATATCGATTAACACGTAACATCTACTAAAAATGAACCCATAACACTTCTAACTATTTAGAATATGACATGTGATGTTGGTGTGTATTAAAATTGAATATACATTCATATAAATTCTAAAAAGTCAATAAATATAAATAAAAAATAAAAAACAATTAAATATCTTAGAAAATTATCATTGACTTTGACGAGTTCCATTAACCGGTGTTGACCGAATTTTAATTTGATTTTTTAAACTTCAATAAGGTTTTTTTTTAAAATATATATTGAGTTTTATTTTTCAAAAATAGTGTTCTTAAAAAATTAATTTATAGAATTTATTTACTTCAATCTTTCTTAGAATTTATATGCATTTTTTTATTTTAATAATTTAATTTTTTAAGTTTTAAAAAATATATAATTTATAATTTTAGAATGTTTTATTTTTGGGTTTTATTTTTAACATTATTGCAGTTATTCTAGAGTTTATAAATATATTTCCAACTTTGATTTCCTTTTTTTTGTAATTTTCAAAATTATAACTATTTCTTTTCATATTTTAATTTATATTTATTTATATTAGAATTTTCTAATATATGTTTAATTTTAGAAAAGAAATTATTTTTAGAATTTCAACTATTTTTAATTTTTAATTTTTTTGAATTATATTTATATATTTTACACTTTTCTAAAAACTTACTTTTAAAGATCCTTTTAAAATTTATACTTAAAATTTATATATGGATGTTGAATATCTATTAACATAGATGTCTCATGCCATATTATAATTAAATTAAAAGTGTTACGTGATGCATTTATGATAAGCAATGTGTCTTGCCTTTTTTTAATACTTTTATATGCCTATTGAGCTAGAGCTAAAAACATTGTAGATGTCTTTATATTAGAAGCTAGATTATATTTTTTATTTTTTATTTTTTATTTAAAAATAATAATAAATTAATTTTTTTTGTTAAAAATTTTATCTATTTGTATAGTTAAAAACTACCCAGACTTACATAATAATCAAACAATAGAAACAGATCAATTTTTTTAACAGAATAACTAATTTACTCTTTAATCTAATGTATAAAGATTAATTTACTCATTTTTTTAAGTATAAGAAGTAAAACAAAATCGAACTCTTAATACCGAGATCTCTAGGATACTCTTACTTTTAACTAGACCGAAATATGAAATATATGACTTTTAAGTACTAATATGAAAGAAATTGAGTACTAAATGAGAAAATATATGTAGATTTTTCAAGGGTGAGGCATTAGAAAAAAGTGGTGATATTTGGAAAAGGGAAGGGAGTAGGGACCATTACATGAAATTTATAAAATTTAAAATAATGAAGGGTTATTGGTTGAAAATATCGGGCGAGGGGAGGGAAATTTGTACGTTAATTTAGTTCTTGCGCGTACGTAGGGCGCGTGGAGACATTGAAAAGATTGAAATGAAATGGAAGGAGCAAAGACGGAAACAGGGGCGGCGCCCGGCTTTTAAGGTGTACTGTTTCCTAATCCTACTAGAGGCGGTAAACTAAATTTAAAATATATATTTTTAAGGGTTAAATTACTATTTAGGGCCTAAATTTAGTAATCATTTTTATAATGGATGCGAATTTTTTTTTATTTAAGTAAATCCTGAACTTGATAATTATTCTCATCTTATGGCTTAAACTATATAATTTTTCTCGAATTAAGGCTTGAATTTTTTTTATCAAGTTTGTCTCTGAACTTAGCAATTATTCTCATATTAAGGCCTAAAATTGACAATTGTTCCCATATTGAATCTAAACTGTAGGGCTTTCAAGAAAAAATGAAGCTTTAATTAGGACAAAAAAATTTTGGAGCCCAATGTAAGAACAATTGACAAATTTAGCACTTAACTTGGATCATTAAAAAAAAGTTTAAGCCCTAATATAAAAATAGTTGTCAAGTTTAGGCATCAAAAAGTGATTTAACCTATACGTGCCCAAATATAAGCTTAAAATTTTACTCAAATATTTGCAAAAAAAAAAATTTAAGTCCATTTTAAGCCCTCCTATATTATTTTTTTTAAAAATATTTTATTTGTTGAAAATTTTTATATAATTATATTAACATTATTTAATTGTTTACATTAGAGTAGTATTATATATTTAGTATAAATTTTTTTAATGTATTCTAAATTACATAATATATATAAAAAAATAATATAAAGTATTATAAGCTTAAAAATGGATCAGGCCGGACCGAGCTTAAGCCTTAAATGTTTAAGCCCGAGCCCAACCCATATTTTTAACAGGCCTAATTTCTTTGCCTAAACCTATTTTCAAACCTAATATTTTTGCCCAAACCCTTCTAAATTTCGAACAAGCCTTCAGGTATAGGTGGGTAACCCAACCCATTAACAGTTCTAATTTAACCTTATCAATTATCTATTCTGTCAATTTCTAAAGGGGTTAGAAAAACAATTAAAAAGTTGAAACAACAAAAATAAAATAAAATTAGTAAAATATAACGACTTTGAGACGTATAGAACACTTTCTTTAAGGCTTTTAAAATACCTCTAAAATACAACAAATAGGTCTGAGTGTGTGCTCAAACCACAACACTCAAGTGGAATCAAATCTCATTCATTTGTTGTAGCCCATTTAATTCATGGGTTTTTGTTGACTGGGTGGGCTTCCTTAAATAGTCCCATTCAACTCTTTTGAAGGTTGCTTGTGGTCGTATATTTCAAACACTAGCATCAAAGATTAGGGCCGCATTTAATGGGGATAGAGAAGTAGGTCACCGACTTACTAGCTACTACCAAGTTTGTACACAACATGCCCCTCGTCTGCTCCCTTTTCTATATGCAATTTCCATTTTTTTAATGGTAAATAAATTATAAACCGAGCTTCAACAAACAATTTTTTCTTCATGTTAGATTTATTTATTTTTAAGTTATTTGTATTGAAGGGTAGTTAGGTTTGTTTTTGAGAAATTTTCATAACGTCGTTTATTTTGAGTCAATAAATTTCTCAACGAATTAGTATTACCCTTAAGTCTAGTCAAGATTTTATCTCACTATTTGATTAAAAGCTCGAACTAGAATCAAAATTCATAGAATGAGAGCATCTCATAAGATCAAGCCATACGTGATGCACAACCACCTACTAAGGAAATGGTGTTGGTGTCATTTAGGGTTTGGGTTCAAACTTTACTTGGTAGGAGGTTGTGCATCGCATAGCCCAATTCGACAAGAAGCTCATACTCCATGAATTTCACCTCTAACTTGGCTCTCGAGAGAGTTTAGAGACAAAACCCTAGCTCAACTTATGGGCAATACTGACTTGTTGATGGTCCGTCGACTTTGGGCGGACGACACTTTGAATACTTTCCAGCAGTCTAGTTTACTCTTAACAATTCGTATTTGGTTTACATTCGTTAAAAAATCAAAATTTGTATTTATGATTATTTATTTAAAATTATGTATGTTTATATTCGTTTGTTTAATTTAAATGAACTTGTTCTTGCATATTAAACAAACATTCTTAAGAACATATTTGAAAAAATTATTTATTGCTACACGATACCAACAAAAGTGGACAATAAGGAGAAGAACGGTATTGAAAGAGGCCAATTAACCCATTTTAGAATCAAGAATCGAATAGGTAGAGGGACTAAAAATAAATTCGTAGAGTGTATTAGGGCTTTATTCATTTGCTATCTTTTCCATGCTTATCTTATCTAAGTTCACCATATCCTATATCGATTTTTACTATTTTTTTATTTAATTATTAAAACAAACATTTGAAGGAATATTCTTAAATTATATTTTCAAATGTTTTAAAAAAGATTAAATGATAAAATTCAATAAAAATTTACAAAATTAGTTTAATTCCCACATCATATTCCAATTTTAAATTAAAAAAATTGCATAAAAATTGTCAAAAACATCATGTTTTTTCTAAAATAAATAAAACCCCACCTTACCAAACACCATAAAAACAGAGCATTAATAGACCCAAAAAATCTTCACTAAAATTTTCAATTGTTTTTCACACACAAAACAGAGACCTGCCTCAAGTTTCCTATCAATGGCGGCTAACAAGAATTCCCATCTGGGTTTCTCTTTAATCTCTCTAATCTTCTTGTTTTCAATTCCCAAATCACTCTCAGCCCTTGATCCTGAACCCGCAGTTTGGGATATGCTTCCCAAATACGGTCTCCCTAGTGGGCTTTTACCCAGCACAGTCACCGACTATGTCCTCCACGAAGATGGGAGGTTCATCGTCACGTTGGACAGCCCTTGCTACGTTCAATTCGAGTACTTGGTCTACTACGATAAGACCATCACCGGAAAACTGGGTTATGGTTCCATTACTGATTTGAAAGGTATTCAGGTGAAGCGATTCTTGTTTTGGCTCGATGTCGATGAGATCACCGTCGATTTGCCACCTTCCGGTTCTATCTATTTCCAAGTTGGGTTTATCAACAAGAAGCTCGACGTTGACCAGTTCCAGACCGTCCATTCTTGCCGTGATGGGGTTACTGGCTCTTGTAAATATTCTTGGAAATCAGTTCTTCAGGTATTTTCCCGTTCTGAGTCATCTGGTTTTCTTTTGAATTTGTAAATACTTGCTCTTAAATACCTTTCCTTTATTATGGGAGTTAGTTGAACGTGCTGCTGAGGTATTGTGTTACTTATATTTTTGGCTTTAATTGAAAAGACAACCTTATATTACTTGAATCTCTGGTTTTCTGGGAACTTGGTAAACAAAGGCAACCTTATAATTAACATTTATCTTGTTATATAAATGAACAACAGACATAACCCCTGAAATCTGTAAGATCAGCTGTGGGTGTGATTCTATGTTACTTGATCTGGACTGTTCATGTTTGATCTGGGCTAGGAAGAGAGAAGGTGGGGGAGATGTGCGGTTCACTTTGTTTGGTGCAAATCAGTGAGCCATCGAGGAGAAAGGATCTCCTCGCTATCCAGTTGTTCTGGACCTTATATACCCTTAGTCCTTTATACTTAGACACCACATGTTGAGCTATTGGTGGTGGGTCAGAGTCAAGTGGTTTGATTGTCTAGGTCTAGGTAGGGTGACGCCGTGCTGCGCCCTCTGTAACTTTGGATGGGACATTGCGATAGGAGTCTGGTGTTACGGTTAATGAGTGGGGCTGCTCGGCTGTTGGCCCAGAGGGTTTTTGTGAGGGGTCTGCTCTGCTCGGTCTGGAAAGTTTGGTTGTAACATCGAGTACAGTCGGTTTGTCCAAGTTTTCTTAGGAATTTGAAGGGTTCTTGGAGGTCATGTCCGTATATTGATATCCATGTGTCTGATACGAGAGTCGTAGAGGGGTGATTCATGTGTAGGCCATCCTCTTTAACCCCTTTCCGCCATTGCTAATACTATGTTGTTTCGTTACAAATAGCATGGATTAGTGCATAACAATTTACAAGCATTTATTTGTTTTTTTCCATATAAGGATTTTGTTCCTTTTGAATTGTCAAATTGTTGGGAACTTCAGTTTTCTCTATCTCTAATTCTTGGAGGAGAATAAGGGGAACTTGAGGTAGGTAAAGAACAAAAGTATTTTGGTTTTTTGGTACATATAATGGGTGAGGGACGACAATCACAGGGTTTGAATCCTGGGTTTTGGAATGCCAACAAGGGGCTTAACCATTGCATCTTTATGTGTTGGCAAAATTTTATGCTTTACCATAAAAGTAATTTGTTGAGTGAGTTGGTTTCTTTTATGCTCTGTAGTCTATAGTATGAGTCAATGCTTGACCTCGCACCTGTTACTTGCCGGGTGATATGAAAATGTGTGCATGACACCATTTCCTTAGTAGGTGCCCTTAGATGAATTCTAAAGTATTTTAATGCAATGGTTAATCCTGAATACAACCCCTGACCGAACAGGATTAAGCTTAGACCATAGAACGGATGAGAACACCTATAATTATACTAAAAAAATGGAAGTTTTTCCTGGATTTAAGAAACATCCTTTCTGGGGTTGTATTATAATAGACATCATAGTCTAAATCCTCATCTTATTATATATTTTCCTTGTATATATATAGAATATGATTAATTGTCCACATCTACCAAGCATTTTGGTTGCTACTTTGATATCTTGAATCTTCTTTTGCTCCTCAATGTTTATCTGTCATAAATAGATATATGAGATAACTATGCCCCTTGAATCATGGTTAAAGATATTTTTAGCATATATGTAAAATGTTTGACATGGCATGTATTTTTTGTTTTCTTAATATGGTAATAGTGGTGCAGGAAAAAGCTCAGAATGGACATGAAAAAAGTGCAAAAATGACAGTTAATTTCTTCATATGAACTTAATACACTATCTAAGTAGGGTACAAATATTTATCTACGTATACTTGATGCTCGGTATCCCACCAATAATTTCATGCTGTGTTGCTATCCTGTGTCTATATCTGCATGCCTTGATCTAGATTCAATTGCTTCTGTATTTTGTAGTGTGATCTAGAGTGAAACCAATGCTTATCGAACAATTTTTACTTGCTCTTTTCTGCTCCAACTCCATTCACTTGTTCACATTTCATCATAATCATGCCTCTTGTTGGCTTAGGGCAGCACAGGCCATGATTGTGGGGTCTTTTAAGTGAAAATATCATTTGTAAACTACTTAGTTTGATGCTGATAAGTCCATCAATACATGTTCTTTTGTACTTCAATGTATGCTTCTAAGAGTTCCATTTTGGGACTCTGTTTTTGATGAATGTTATAATCTTGAGGCTTGACATTTTGATCCCGTGTTTGTTATTTCAGCTTCCGATGCCAACGAACGATATTCAGATGCTAATTACTGAGTAGCTGCCAGCCACAGAGTACTGTTGCTGTATGTGAAACCGATAGGAGTAAGCTTTTATCTATCACTTGTGTATAAAAGGAATGGGAGTGAAGTACTTGATGGTTGCAGACTCAAAAAAGATGGGTCTGTCAATGGCTTGCCAAAATGTGCTATAAGTAAAAAAAAATGTACTTATATTTGAACTCTAGTTTTAAAGTATGAGATGTGAAGAACAATGTTGGCCACAACTTTTGTAGTGATATTGTTATATGGATTCAAGTGTTTGTCCAATACCTATACTATTAATAAGTGAGTAAATAAGTTACTCTATAAAACAAATGGAGTAATTATGGAGTAAAAAGTATCTCCTTGTCTTAATCCTCGCTCTGGAAGGAGCCTTTTTGTTTGGATCCCATTGATTGAGGTAGATGGATTTCTTGCAAGGTTATTTGGACAAATAGGTTTTCATTATGATTTTGAGGGATTCTAAATGATCAACACATATTCTACTTAAAAAAGTGATATATGGGCTTAAACATGCATTCCAATAGTGGTATAAAGATCTTGACCATGTTGATGTTATCTCTCAAGTTCAAACCATCATCAAAGTGTGACGTCTTATTGTTTATCTTCTAGTATACTCGATGATATTATAGTCAGAATCAACAATATTAGGGTTGTTCAATAGATTCTCTCCTCCTTATCTAGAAGATTTCCTCCTAAAAATCTTGGTGCTGAATTTCTTTTGGAATTGAAGTTCTCCAAACCAATGCTGGTCTATTCCTAACCCAGTCCAAGTATCTCATTAATTTGTTAAATGAAACAAAAATGCAAGAATGCAAAGGTGTAATCGCTCTAATGGTGTCTTCTCAGCAATTGAAACTTCATGAAAGGAGCTATCTTGCTGATGTATGAAGTATGGGATTGTGTTAGGCAAGATTTTTCCTTCATTATGTACTTCGTAAATAAGTTTTTTTGGTTTATACATTCTCCTATAGAAACTCACTAGAAAATGGTCAAATAGATCCTTATATACTTGAAATACAAAAATAATTTGAGCATATATAAGGATTAGAATTGTCCAAGGATTGGGTAGCTTGCTCAGCTTGGTAGGCCCAACCAGACTAGGGCCGAGCTTGGATAAGGATTTTTGCACCTCAATTCTGCCCAAATTCAATTTAAATAATAAAAAATATTTTTTAAATTTAAATTTAATTATAAAAGTATATAAAATATCAATCAAAATATTTTTTTTTATTTTTTGAATAGTGAAAAAGGATTTTTGGACCGAGTGAGTCGATATAGAAATGAGCTTAAGCTTGAATTTCTTTTGGAAATGGGTTTTGATTCGGTCCAGCTTAGACCTTGAACACCTCTAATAAAAATATCGATTGAGCTAAGCATGTCATGTTTCTACATCATAGGTTCTGATCATATATGTTCTTTTGAACACAATATCTAGATCTACCAATAGTCTCTCTCCAACCCTGAAATAGAAAGATGTCTATGCTAATTGCATTCATAACAATACCCATACCAATTAAACTAAGACTCAATCGACGCATGTAATTGTAATTTTAAATCCTCACTTATCCATAGAATGTGACTTGAGAAAAAATGTAATTCTAATTTCAATCACATACTAAGAAGATGTGTGGTAAAAACGAAATACAAAAGGGTGTTGGAGTGAAAATCTCTTAAAGATTCAATTAACGACATCAGAGACATTCACTGATTCTCTTACCATTTAAAAATTTTATACGCAAAATTTTTGGAGATCATAATTTCATGGAAAATAAATTTCTTAGAAAAAAAGTCAGCTCATCATAAGGCTGATGCTTGACATGTGCCATAATGATATTAGCAAACCCAAAAGTCATGAAAGTTTGGTATTGGTCACACATATCACACGCCATGCACAAGTTCTCTGAATTCCACACTAACCTACCAAAAATACCCGAAATTTTTCATTACGTTTACAGCACAATCAACAATCCCAACCTGACCAAACAAGGACATTTTAGTCATTTCAGAACAGGCAATAATTATGTGTGTGTATATATATATACGTGTTCATTTCCTCTAAGCTCATAATCCAAACGTTATTGTAAATCTTTTGCAACAATGGCTTCATTTCCAAAATCCCTTACAAACCCTACCTTTGTTGTTGTTTTCATGGTCATATTTTTATGTTATACACCATTTGTATTGGCTCAATGTGAAGCTGAGTCCAAAAATGGATGCCATGACAAGGAAGAAGCCATGAAGCTAAAAATCATTGCCTTTGTTGTAATTTTGCTAGCTAGTGTGATTGGTGTGAGCTTGCCATTGTTTTCTCGTCGAATGCCGTCACTCGGACCCGATAGGGACTTGTTCACCATCGTCAAAGCATTTGCTTCCGGTGTTATCCTAGCGACTGGGTACATGCACGTCTTACCAGACTCGTTTGATGACTTGATGTCCGATTGTTTGCCTGAAAACCCATGGAGGAAGTTCCCATTCACGACATTCGTGGCGATGTTGTCGGCTATTGTGACGCTTATGGTGGATTCGTTTGCCATGAGCGTTTATAGGAAACATCATGCTAAGGCTTTGATGGCGGGGGAGGGTACGGATGTCGCTAGATTGGAGAATGGGGATGTACAGACAAAGAACCATGGACATGAACATCACGGTGTGATGAATGAAAAATCACAACTGTTACGACATCGGGTTATTGCTCAGGTATGCAATGCTATTTCGTGTTTGAATCCGTAACCATTTTTCGAATATTGTTATATGTTGATATGCATTTCCTTAAATGTAGGTGTTGGAGTTGGGAATTATAGTTCATTTAGTGGTGATTGGTCTTGCAATGGGAGCTTCTGAAAATCCATGTACCATTAGGTCACTCATCGCTGCTCTTTGCTTCCACCAAATGTTTGAGGGAATGGGTCTTGGTGGATGCATACTACAGGTAATCCAATACTATTTCACTAATTCGAAAAATCAATTTTCATGATGATAGATTATTCCATGCATGATCATTGAATCAAACGATGACATATCATTTACAAATTCTAAAAATAAATTCATTATCTTCATTTTAGATAAAGTGTCATCATTTAGTTCACCGTAAGTTATAGAATTATACATAAACACATCATTTCACCCATGTCACCAATGAAAATCACTTTACTAGTTAGAATTAAACTCCATGAGGCTGTTTACACGAACCTCACTTAGTTGACTTTGAAAAAGGATGATCCCATCACCTCATCATCATGTCTTATAATTTCAGAAATCAACCCTTTAAGCTAATTATATCAAGTCACATCTAATCACATCTTAAGAGAGAAACCAATCATCCTAAGATTAAATCGATTTACCTAAATGATGATTCATATAAGTCCATATTAAAACCCCAAAACCTTTATAAATAGAGCCCTTAATGCCACAAAAAAGAGAGATTAATGTATCCAACCCCTACCCAAAATACTAAAAATTTCAATAACTCTAGGCACAATCGTGTGAAGCACTAACAACCTCCATCGCCTTAAGATTGGGCCAGCTTACTAGAGTGATCATTCGTTAGAGACCCACATTAAGGCCCCCAAAACCTCTATAAATAAAGCCCCTAATACCATAAAAGAAAGACTAATACATCAAATCCCAACCCAAATCACTAAAAATCTCGATTGCTCTAGGTGTGAACCACCGGTAACCTCACAAATATAAACCCATTTACACATATAGCATTATTGATCAACATCATGTTCAATCTTTTCAGGCTGAGTACAAGTTCAAACTGAAAGCAATCATGGTACTCTTCTTTTCAGCCACAACACCACTAGGGATTGTTCTAGGGATTGGATTGTCCAAGGTTTAAAGTGAGACAAGCCCAACATCACTCATTGTGGTGGGACTACTTAACGCTAGCTCAGCAGGGTTACTCAATTACATGGCTCTGGTCGATCTACTAGCAGCTGATTTTCTAGGACCTAAGCTTCAAACCAATATGAAGCTCCAAATTTGGTCATATGTTGCAGTTTTGCTGGGTGCTGGATTTATGTCTCTTATGGCAAAATGGGCCTAGTGATTTTTCTAACATGTATATATATATTTTTTAGTTTTTCTAAGAGTTTTTATTTTTATTTTTTATGGGATTTTATTTGGATATTTTATTGAAAGTCTCATTATTATGTGAAATATATATATATTTTTTGAACATTAATTGTTATTATATTTGTTCTTTTTTATACACAATGTGTGGGACTACTTATAGTCTCTCCTCAACCCTTAAATAGGAGAATAATGCGTCACGTCCTCTTGCACTGCCAATGATGCTAATGCCAATCAAGCTAAGACTCAATCAACTTTTGTAAAATAAAATTAATTTAATTAGAACACAATATACATGATTATTCTATGATTTATTAGAATAAATCAATTTGATAAGATTTAAGTCTAAATGTAATTTCTTTTAGGTAACGTTTAGGATTTCATTATTCCTAAATTCTTTGTTTAGGGATTGACATATTTAAAATTTAAGATTTTGAATTAATTCAAATGTATTATTTTAATAATTTAAATTTAGGTTTGGATTTCTAACTAATTCTAAGTTTTCAAAATATTTTTTTAGTTTAATTATTTAGGAGTATTTTTAACATTGTTATTTGAATCGAACTGGACCAACTGGTTGAATTGAGAATCGGCTAGGGTAATGGTTTGGAGAAAGATATTAGACTAGTTAACCCAAGAATCGGTACAGATCGATTGATTGGGCAGTTGAACCGGTTAAACTAATATTTTTTTAATTTTTTATAATTTTTTAATAATTTATTTAATATAACTAGAATTGAAAATTGGATCGGCAGCTTGTCAGATCGATTACATTGGGCATAAGTGGACTTACTTAGGTATAAAGTAAAAATAAATGGTTTAAAATTAAAATTGTGGAAACTATGGTATAAATGTAAATTTTGAATATTTATACTATATTAAATTAAATGCATGAAACTTCATCATTGTTTTAGAATCAAATTGGACCAATCGATTAGATTGATTGGATTGGTAGTCAGTCGAGTTACCAACACAGAATAAGGAGTCAAATTGATTGACTCGTGAACCAATTGAACCGGCTAAATCGATGATTCAACCAATTGAATCTTTTTTTAAATATATATTTTTAATAATTTATTCAATAAAATAGCCCAATATTAACTTTAAATAAAATTTCATTTATAAGAAATCATTTTTTATTCTAAATAAAAATTAAATTTATTTTCTCTTTGCGAAAAGAAAAGAAAAGATATATATAAAATCGTTTTCACCTAGAACGGGGAAATATGCCAAACATTGAATAAGTAGAAGAAACGACTCCACTGGGGATCGAACCCAGAATCTCTGGTTCCGTAGACCAGCGCCTTATCCATTGGGCCATGGAGTCCTTGTTGGCAACTAGTGAAGTAAACTTTTTATATTAAAATTTACGTAGAAATTTAGTCATTATACTAGGAAAGAAATATTTTGCTAAATCTATTCTATAACATTTTAATGCTATTACATATACATTCTATTCAATCAACCAAACTACGCAATACATGCTATATCTCTATTCCATTTTATCGAACCAAACATGTAAGTAGCTTAGAGATGCTTATGTAAGTAGTTTGCTATTTAGTAGTGAATGGCGTGAATGGCGCAACTAGAAGGGATAAATAATGACCTTGGTCCTCTAAAAATAGTACAATTACTTTATAATTCTTTTAGAGGTTGGAAGATTATAAATTAATTATGTAGTGATAAATTGTATTTTAACTCCCTAAACATTTATAATTCACTTTTACTATCTAAGATTTTTTTTCTTTACTCCTAAGCCATGTGTTGCTAATAAAAATAGAATATAAACAATATGTATAAGAAATTCTTTATGGTTTAGATTAGAGTTACTCATGGCCTAGGTTAGATTAGGTCGCAGCTTGGATTAAAAAATATTTAACTTGTTTTGCTGTTAAAAATAATAAAATATATGTTTATATTACTATATACATATTATATTCATAATATTTTTTATTTAAATTAAATTTAAGACAGATTGAGCGAGATGACTGACCTATAATTTTCATCCTATGTTACCGGCTTGCATTTGCATAGGTAGACACAAAGAATACACTATGATTGTTTGATAGCAAGTTGCACTGCACAACATCTTAGGCGGATTTACATTTTTTTGCCTCACTTTGAAATGTTATGAATATTTGTGTTGAAAGATTAACCTACCTACTTCCTTATTTTTTTTAATTTAAATTTATTTTTCATGTCTAATATTTTTATTAAAATCCTTCAAACATCTGATAAAATAAGAGTTTAAAGAAGTTTAGTCATCGAGTAGAGTGACTTTCAATTGCAACGATAGCCCCTGCGTTTCATGCCACACTTAGTGAGCAATAGGTTCAACTGAAGGGGAGGCTTCACATTGACGAGGCCTAACACATTGCCTTTAAGGACAGTGCAAAGGCAAGCATCCAGTTCGAGACCCACCAAACCATTAATGAGGTCACAACATGGCTTAAGTGACTTACCGATGCCAACATCAACAACATTCAAGATGTTGGCACACACATTCAAGAGTAGGGCATCATTTCGGCATTGGGGCTGGTTGTGGGCATTCGCCATTGATAAAAACAGAAGGTTGATGGAGAGAAGAAGAGCAATTGTTGCTAAAGCCTTGGAAGCCATTTCTCACTATCAGATAACTTGTGATATCAATATTAGTTAGGTGGTTTTAATAGTGATGCAAAAAGTGTTGAATCGTATGAGACTTTTATAGAGGTGAAGATGGGAGATTTTTGGGTTTTAGAAAATGAACATGGAACGTGGCTCAAGTACTAGTAGGGATATAATTTGGATTTTAATATCACAATAATTAGTGAGTTTTCATGTAATGTTAGCTGTCGAATATAATGTGCTTCAAGGTTTTGCACTAATGATAATCATGATGTGGAATGGCAAGATTCGAATCGTCCAAAGGAATTCGAATTGATCCGTTTTGAGTGGAGCAAATTGTTTTTGAAAAATAGATGTAAGGCAGGGCAAGGCAGGGCGGGTGAATTTTGTTTTTTTGGGTCCAACCTTGCTCCACTATATAAAATTACCATTTTATTTTTGTATATGTATGATTATTAAAATGATAAAATTGTAATAATGTGTTATAGAAAAAAACCATATGTTTTATGGTTAAATATTTTTTGAAAAATTGTGTTAAAATATTCATTTGCCTTTAAAAAAATGAAAATATTAAAGATATATTGTAAACATAAAATTGAAGCAAAACAGGATGGGATGGGATGGGATGGGATAAGGATATGTGCATCTAACATCTATGGAGATGATAATAATTTTTAATATTACACATCCATCATGGAGAGGGATAAGTGGTGGATAGTGCATACCAACTATGGAATGGTGGTGGATTTAACAACATCCACCTATTTCACTCCATTGCCATCTCTAGATCGGGTAATTGATGCAAGTCCGCATTTTTGGATAATATGAGCATCATATATATAATAAGGATAATTACATGTTATTATTCACTACCATAAAAAGTTAACCCAAATTAAAATCGATCTATATGGTTAAGGCTTATTGAACTTCATTTATGAAATTGAGTATGAGTTAAATATGTGTAAATATTCTAGCAATTATCTTTTAATTGATGATGGGCTAATTAGATTAAGGTTAATGTGCACAAGTATTTCATCATCATCAAAAAAAAAATTACGTAGTTTAAAACACTTATTTATTAATTTGAAACATCAAAATCATAAAGTTTACAAATTTTAAAATATAAATAAATTTAAATATACTTTTATATCTAATTATTATTATATAATTTAATATGATAGATCCTAATTTATTAGATTTATACGGTTTTGTCGAGCTTTTACTAGTATAGGATCTAAATTATATTTTGATGGGACGTAGCTTTGAACCAGTTGCCACATGAATGATGATTATGGACCCAACACATGTTGTCAAGGTATTACTTAAGTTAACTTTGATTATTAGTACCTGTAGTTTAAGAAAGTTGTGGAATTAATTCTTATATTTTTAAAATTTTTAAATATTGATCCTCAACAAATGATAATTATTAAATTTGTTGGATTAAGTTTCATTATTTTTTAAAATTTGATGGGACAAATATATTATTGTATGTACAATACCATGTTAACAAGTTGTTTTCACATATTACTCATTAAAAGTCCAATAAATGGAATGATGATTGTTATTTGTGTTAAAATTGAAATTTCAAATTTTGAAAAATACAAAGACTTAGAATGATCAAATTGAGAATATAGATTAAATCTACAATAGTACACGTAATATAAGACTAGTAATTGACCAACTAGAAAAGTACAGAGACTAAAATTGACCAGTTTAAAAAGTAAAAAAGATTAAATTTGATCAAATTAAAGTACAATTAAATCCACAACTTTCACGGATCGATGTTTGTCTGGTTTATGAAAATTAATTTTTTTCGGGTTCGTGATTTTTTTAATAACGACATTTTCAATGTTTGAACTTAAGTTCTATTCTTAAGAGTGCAATGTGATTTACCATCAGTGATAAAGTCAGGAATTGTTTTTAGGGGTCGAAATTAAGTTATATATTTTTATAAGAATTAAAATGTAATTTCACCGTTATATTAACTTATATCTTTATAGTTTTTAAAAGGATCAAATAAAAATTTATCATTTTAAGAGGGCTAAACTATAAATTTATCTTATATTGACTTATAATTTTATAGATTTTGGAATGATCTAAAAAGCAATTTTCCATTATAAAAGGATGAATCCCTTACCTGCCTCTTATTACTATAGCCGACACTTATAAGTATATTTTTTATATTAAAATCTTATACTTGTTAGGGTTGAAATTTATAATATTTGAATCATAAAACTCTTATTTTTTTGTGTTAATTAATTAAATAAAAAAAACAATAATAACAAAACAAGCTTTGGGTTTTCATTTTTATTTCCTCACGTGATAATTTCATTAATTAGATTTAGGGTTTAACATTAAAGATATGTTTGGTTAAATAAATTCTAGAGTATAGTTCGTCTTTTTAGACATTCTTAGGCATTTAATAACATATTCTTGTTATATAATGATAGTAAAAATAACTCGATTCGGGGTCCGACCTGAAATCTAACTCAATTAATTAATCCCCTATATAATAAAATTCTAAAGACCCTTTTTAGGGGATGGACACTCCAAACATCCCATTCATTGTCTTCTTCTTCTTCTTCTTCTTGGCTTTTGGACCAGAACTCCATCCTCTTCATCTCTATATCTGTTGATATCATGTATCAACAATTCTTATTCTATGAATTTATCGTTGTCTCTCTTTAGATATTTTTTAAGTATTTAAATTTTTAACAAAGTAAAAAAAACAAATCCCGACAATATCCGACTTATTGAGGATCCAAAAGCATAGAGCTTCTCCTAGACCAAATATTCCATCTCTTACATTGGCACCATCATTAGAGCAAAAACCTTGAAAAATTAGAGGAAAAACGAAGAGATAAGGAAACAACATTATATCGGACAAGTAAGAATACATGAAAACTCACTAATTATTGTGTTTCAAGCGATCGAATAACCTCATGTTGAGTGCTGACAGCCAAGTTGTATAAAAATTCTTATCTTCACTCGGGATGTGCTTGCATGAATGAACCACGTTGTACCTTTTTATTTTTGGGATAAATCAATATCTAGTCTCTAAATTTGACAATTATTTTCATTTTAGTCCCTAAAATTTTTGTTGGTCCTCATTATTCTTAGAACTTGTCAGCTTTTCCCCTATTTGACCCTCTAAACTTGGATTTCGTTTAGACCTAATCATAGGCCGGGCCTCCCGTGCAAATCCGAAGGCTTGTCTGAAAAGTGAGAGAATTTGAGTATAAATATAGGCTCAAAAAATGAGCTTAGACAGAAAATAAAATCTATTTTCTAAATGGGCGAGACATCGAGTAGAATTGTTTTGTTAGATCCTAGCCCAATTTGACCCGAATCACATGCCTAAACTTCTTTATTATATACATGTGTGTGTTAATTTCTATCAAACCTAAACTAAGAAACATCAAACAAGTAATTAGGTATTTATTATATTTATGTCAATTTGCATACATATACCACAACTGTATGCTTGCTGGCATGCTTGCTTGCTTGCTATTTTTGAGTTGCTTCCATCGGTTATATTTGCGGTAGTAAATTTATGGTTTATATATATATATATATATTATTTACCAAATTTTCCTTGGATTGCTTATGTAGGAGGAGGCAATAGTAAATTTCCAAGGATTTCTTATTTTAATTTTAAATTTTTACCATATTTTAAAAATTCTGTTCCTATAGTTGATGAAGTTGTAAATATTTTTTATATTAATAAAATATTTATTTAAGTTGTAGTCTTTAAAAAATAACTTAAAAAAAGTAATACGGGCAGGCGGAATCTAAATCTAGAAAATGGGTCTAAAATCTTATATCTATCTAGCTTGACCCAACCTATAATCAGATCTAAAATTTCATTAAAATGTGATAATATGTCATTTTGAGAATGTGTCACCTTATCACCAAAAAAAATCCAAGAACCAAATTGAAAAAGATTATTAAATTCAAGGATTAAATGTTGCTTTATACCTTATTTTTAAAAAAAAAACATAAACAAGTCCCTATATCTCCTATCTATAAAAGCCTCTTGCCATGCAACATTGTTTTCATCACTCGGCCATTTGCTTAGTTTTCTGATAGTGAGAAATGGCTTCCAAGGCTTTAGCAACAATTGCTCTTCTTCTCTCCATCAACCTTCTGTTTTTATCAATGGCGAATGCCCACAACCAGCCCCAATGCCAAAACGATGCCGTACTCTTGAATGTGTGTGCCAACATCTTGAATGTTTTTGATGTTGGCATTGGTAAACCACCTAAGCCATGTTGTGACCTCATTAATGGTTTGGTGGGTCTCGAACTGGATGCTTGCCTTTGCACTGTCGTTAAAGCCGATGTGTTGGGCCTCGTCAATGTGAAGCCTCCCCTTCAATTCAACTTATTGCTCAATAAGTGTGGAATGAAACGCAGAGCCTATTGTTGCAACTAAAGCCACTCTAATTTGCCATTGGCTTTTTCGTTTCGTTTTGTTTTATTTTTGGATATTTTGATGTTGGTTTAATGATTTATGTTCGAAGTTTATGTCGTCTTTTTTCTTAAAATGGTTTTCAAAATTGTCTTTCATCAATTAATGTTTTGCTCCAAGGAAAGCTTTTGACTTCCTTTATGGTCTATAATATATCAATAATCAAGTCAAATCAAATAATCTTCTTTCAAGATTTACATAAGTTTAATTATGTGCATGCATGGCTTTCGTAAATATATCATTTGATTTAGTTTTAATGTTTAATTTGGTACTTAAATTTTTTTTAATCTCAATTTGGTACCTTAGTTTGGCTTCAATGTTCAATTTTGCATAAAATAATATCATGCGGCCTAGTGAATATTTGGCATGAGTGCTTGGTAAAACAAACATAAGTGCTTAATTGAAAATAAATAAAAAAACTCAAGTACAAAATTAAACATTGAATCCAAATTTAGGGGCTTAATTGAGAAAAAGAAAAACTAAAGTATCAAATTAATAAAACTCATATACCAAATTGAACATTGAAGCTAAAACTAGGTACCAAAATGGGATAAAAAAAAACTCAAGTACTAATGTATTAACCCGTCAAATAATCATCTTTCAATATTTACATGATCCTCTTTCAACAGTTCTCTATCTATTATCATTTTTTGAAGTATTCATGAATTAAGTTGCAACATGAAAATTTTTGTAGTCTATTTGAGCTTCCAAGCCGGTACGAATAATTTATTTTATTATTTTAAATATAATTAAAAAATAAAAAAAATTTATATTAATATTTGAATATTTTAATAATTAAATTTAAAATTAAATATTATTTATTATGAGAATAGTAATTTAAACCGAATGGGCTGGCTTTTGGGCTTTAGACAAACTCCTTTTCAAGCTTAGCTATCAACATTTTCAAAATCGAATCAATAATCTAATTGATCAGGTTATTGATTTATTGGCATATAAGATTATCAATGATTATATTTTACAAAATTACCCTCACACATTTTTTTATTATATAATTTTGCTATAAGATCTTTTCATACACAAGTGTTTTGTTTTATCCGACAAATTACATTCAACTTCAAACATTGATCACACAACTACCATGTGAGTAAATACAATTTATAAAATTTTAAGTTAGTATAGATAAAATTATATTTTGACCTTTAAAAATGATAAAATTTTGATTTAGTTCTTTAAAAAAATTATAAACATATAGATTATTGAAATGGAGAAATTACATTTTAACTCTCACATGAATATACAATTTAATTCCACCCCTAAAAAGATTTACTAGTTTCGCCCGAATACTCAACAAATAATAGATTTTTAATAATTTTATAACTGAATTGAAACTCGATAATACTACATTAACCAAAGTAATCTATGCATACAAATCCTTTACAGTAAAAAAAAATTTCCTTTCATAAACACTACAATAATAACCAAAGAATAAAAAGAAAATCATTTCACACCAAACTAAAAGAAAGAAGAGTAAATTCTAATGAAACTCATGTTCTTCACCATATTTCCTAGTCGACGACCTCAAACTCCTCGATGACACCAACGGCGGCGGTGACGACGATGAAGGCGACTCGACCCCTTGAGGTAAATCCGAAACGGCAGCCAGAATCCGTCGAATACTCATCGAACGAGCTCGTTTGAAGCTGAACGATCTCATCTTGTCGTTGGAGAAAACGTTGGAGGATTTCGAAAGAATCAAATAAACAAGTGCTTGAACAATTAAGAACATAAACACTTTCATCAATGAATCAGCCAGCATCTCAACCTCCATGATTGTATATATATTCTTCAAAGAACAAATAACAAAGCTTTTGATGAACAATGGATAAGATTTTCTTGTGAAGTAATGATTGGAAATTGAATTCCGGGAAAATTTGATGGAAGAAAATGGTGAGGGGGATATGGTTTTATATAAGGGGGAAAACCGGCCGGTTTGACTTGTTGTCGAAGATTGGAAGTTATATGTTGACTACACGTTATTGGATGTAAGAGATTAAGACACGAAAAATGGCTGCTGTTCCTTGTAAGAATTAAATTATTATCTTTTTTTAATACTATTTTCACGTGCTTTTTTATTTACTTCTATTAATCGTTTATATTCTGAGTTGTTTCTGGATAGTGTTTGGTCAAGGTTTGATTTTGTTGTATAGAATTTTATTACCACTTCAATTAATTGTATATAAATAAAATGTTTAATATATTATTTGGTATTTGTGTTTTTTTTAAATTTTTAATTTGGTACAGGAGTTTGTCTTATTTGATACTCATACCAACAGGAGCGAATTAGAGAGGGTAGGCAAGGGTTTTAGGCCCCTCAAATGGAAAAATTGCCATATAAGTCCGTCAAATGATTTTGTTTTAAAATTTAAAAAGATATTCTGGATCAGCTCCTGCATTCTAAATGACTTAATGAACTCTTGTAAAAAACATAGAGTAAATTATTAATATAGTCACTTTTGTTTGTCTCAGATTACATTTTAGTCACTTATGTTTGAAATGTTACATTTTAGTCACTTACATTATTATTTTATTACAAAATAGTCACTCTGCCGTTAAGATCTGTTACCTCCCAAACAACAATCTGACGTGGCGGTTAAAATGGGTTTAAAATGCCAACATGGAAGTCCAGCTCGGAAAAGAAGAGTTATTTTTTTTAATGAAAAAAGAATACAAAATTTGCCCTAAAACCCAAATCATTCAAGCCGGACATCCCAAAATATAATCTGAGGCAAATAAAAGTGTCTATTTTGATAGTTTACCCAAAAACACTTAATTGGGACAAAAAATAAAGCTTAAGTACTAAATTGAATATTGAAGCTAGAGTCAAATTATGGGAAAAAAAACCTAAGTACTAAATTGAACATTAAAATTGACCTTAAGTACCAAATAATATATTAACCTAAATAAAAATAAACTTTATCTAGATCAAGTCCAAGCTTAGGGTCAAAAGTTGACCCTGCCAACGAAATTCATTAACAAGATTGGCTTAATAGCATAATTTAAAAAATACAAGTAACTACAAAATAATACAATCTAAAATTATTAGAAATTTAGGGTTTAGAATTTTAATATTATTTATTTATAAATTTTTATTATTTTTTATTTTTTATTTAATAATAAAATATCTTGTTATTATTCATCAATAGTACATACGTATGCACCAACGTAAGATGAAAAATCAATATTTTTTTATTAATTTTTATGTTTACTTTTTTTGAGTGGACAAATTAAATTCTAGAAAATCTAGAAAACTTATCAAAATCAGCCCAGGGACTGTTTAAAACTTGAGAAGGAAAATAGTAGGAAAGACTACAATTAATTAATGAATAAATATATGTGTGTGTCATTCTTTTTAATTTAGTGCAAAGAATATATCAATATAAAGATATAGTAGTTTGACCAAGTTGATGTTTAATAGGCACCGCAAGTCCCTCCCTCAAAATAATTAATATTTTGCGAATATAGTTGTGAATAAAAACATGGTATTATATTGACTGAGTCTTAGTTTGATTGATATAAATATTATTGTTAATGTAGGAGGAGTGGGTTCGAGTACGTTGAAGTGCATCAACTTTCTATTTATAGGTTGGAGAAGAATTGTGAGTAGTTCTAAATTTTGTATCAAAACGAACAAATATGATCATAATCTTTAATTAATTTATTAAAAAAAACATATAATATTAAAATGTTTGAAGGACTAACATGTATGCACGTGTTAATGGATAAGATGTATTTGACTAGGACTAGATATTTTTGGATTAAAATATAAAGTTATTTTGGATTTTATGTTTGGGGTTCATTCAAAATTTTAAAGTATTTTAATTTAAAATAATTTATAATAACAAATGTAGTATAAATCGGATTGGTAGTTGAACTAATTAGATTAATGGTTTTTTTCTTAATTCAATCGATTCTTTTAACAATTTCACTTTTCTTTGGATTTAGGGTACCAGTTGAATCACTTGAACCACCGATTTCTTGTTCAATTATTAGTCTAATTCTAACAACCATGACAACATATTATTTCGGAGTTTAACTTTCACCTCGATCATATTCAATATATACAAAGGTGTTTTTACCATATGAGATTAATTTCAATAGAACTAATAGTATTAAAGATAAAGCCTTTCCAATAAGCGTGCTCTCTAGAGTTTGAACCGCTAATATATTATTGTTATTTTTAAATTATCAATAAGTGTTAGGTATAATAGTAAAACACATTCCACTTTTAAGGAGAGAACGCAAGTTTGAATATTAGAGACAATATTATTAGAAGGACTAGCGACGAACCTCAAATATAAACTATAAAATGAACATGGAAGATACGAAAAAAAATTATTTCGAGGATATTTATATTATTTTATGATTTGATAAATCTAAAAAAATATAAATGCATAATGCATAATGCAAACATTAAATTTAAACCCAAAACATATCCCAACTTCTGACTCCATCCATGTGTCGCCTGATAGACAGTATAAGGGAAATGAGAAAATAATGTGACTCCATCCATGTGTCCAATTGGGCCTTAATTTTTTAAGATAAAAGGCTTGTTTGTGAGGTGCATATATAACGAACGTGTACGCTTTCTGTTGGAAAGGAGATGGCAACCAAATCAAATAAGCTAAGTCCTCGTCCTCGTCATCATCATCATACTGTTTTTTTTCTTTCGAGGCATCATTATATATTTACTTCGATAATATAATTTTTAATTTCTGAATTTAGTAATTAATTCTATTTTACTCTTTAAATTTAAAAAATATAAAAAATTATAGAATAGAATTTTAAGATTGTGGTATATCATTACTTGAAAATTAAAAATATATATAAAATTTTAAATAATGATGTGGTTCAATTTTAAAGTGTTATATATATCGTATTAATAATTGAACTAGTAGTTGAATCGATTAGACCACTAGTTCCGGATTCAATTGATTTGATCAATTCAACAACTAGACCTACAATAATTAAATAAATAATTAAAAGTTCAAAAAATTTAAAAAAATAAAAAAAAATCATTAAATCTGTTCAACTATTGATTTTTGTTTCAGTTTTCGATTTTTATTGGTTTTGAATAATTTTCGATTCAATTAATTCAACCCCTTTGTTTAGACCAATATATTGGTCAGCTCTAAGTCCAATCGGTTTGGACCGACCAACCTAGTAAGAACATTGGTCACATAATCAAATCTTGACAGAATTCAAGTTCAAGAACTAAAATGGATCTAGTTGTCAAGTTGAAGTACCAAAGTGAACAAACAAAAAATATAGGTACCAAAGTGAACTTAACTACTAAATTTATATGTAAAAATTTATATTGTCTATTTATTTAAAATATACTAAAAAACAATATATCCAAATATGGAAGATTTTATTTGTTTTACTGAAAACCCAAACATATATATCTTCTCAAATATTTTCTCTCTTTTTTTTTATGTAATATTATAAATCATTAATGTTATGGTACACCCATTTTTTAGGTGAAAGAAATAAAATTAATATTAAAAAATGTTTTTTAGAATAACATTACTGATAAAGAAAAATTATATATATACTTTTTATAATTAAATTTTAATTTTTTTACAAAAGAAAAAAAGAAGAGAGGAAATTAAGGTTATGTGAAAGGAAGTCCTATGATTGATGTAGTGATTAAGGGATGTTCATTCGTAGAGTCTATTAGAGTTTAAATTTTCGGGAATAAGTGATAAATTTTTATTTAGGTAATTTCTTTTGGATATAATGTGTGTGTGGTGAATGATGTAAGTTTATCCCTACCCTCTTTTATCTATCAACTGTTATTGTTATCTTGGAAGAAATGAATGATTTTTTAAGAGTTCCCAAATATTCTGGAAAGCAAGGGCAAGGTTTCATACTTTCTTTTTTGCCAACCAATTAGATTTTAATAGTTGTCAAGATTGAAATTTAAAAAAAAAAATTGTAGATTTAAGTTTAAAATTTTTAAACAGTGTTATTTTATTTTATTTTAAAATTAAATTAAATTAAATTGTCTATAACCTTTTTATATATAACTTTCGTTTTAAAAGTTTGGTCATTTGGTAACTTTTCAACTGAATTGATGTTAGTTGACTCGTGATATCAATTCGGTTAGGGACTTATATAATACTAGATTATGTCACACCCACTTTGTGAGTGTGAAAAAAATAAAGTAGATATATTTATAATTTATCTTTTAAATTAAAGGAACATCTTTGTATTTTAAAGATTTATATGTGCGTCACGACTCACAAGTATTTTGGGCCACGAATTATAGCTCTTTTCTAACCCATAAATAGGAGGATAATATATTTTAGCACACTCGAACCCATCTCTCCTTGCATTAACAACAATGTTCATGATAATCTAACTAAGGCTCAATCGACTCTTACCAATATTTTTTAAATATTGATGTTTCTTGCATAATATCAATTCTAAATTATATATTTACTCTCATGTTTTTAAAATAACTAATTCATAGATTAATTCATAAGTCATTTAAAACGTATATTTAATTATAAACAAATAATTTAAATTTAATTTTTATAATTAATAAAATAAAATATATTAATAATCAAATTATTAAATTTTAGCAAAAATATTTTTAATAAATTTTATCTTAATTTTTTAGTATTAATTAATAAAATTATAAAAAAAATTAAAGAAAATAAGTTTCAACCCCCAATCTTAAAATGGCCCATATATTTGGGCTTTTCCAAATATGATTCCCCCAACATATTGGGTTGAAGTTCCAACACTGCATAGATCTAAAATTTTTGTATTTTTATTACATCGAGTATTTAATACATTCACACCGTATTTTTTTTTATTTCACAAATAATTTTAAAAATTGATGTATACATATTTTTTGAATATATAGTTTTTAATAATTTACTATACTCACTTGTCAAATCCTAACTCTACTTGACAACGTACTAAATATTTTTTTATATAATTTTACGTGCAATAATCATATTTAAAATGTTTTAATATTAATAATCTTCTAATGAAAAAAATTTATGAAAGACGAGCTTTTTAAATCGTGATAAAAATTAATTAAATAAACCGATGCGACAAATTAATCGAAGATAAATTTAATTAAGAAATTCACTTAAAAAGTTTTAAAAATATGTTTGTATTATCCTGTTAAAGCTTACCTACTACAAATAAAGAAATATTTTACCTTTCGGAAAAAGTAAAAAAGTAAAAGAGCCATTAATCCCGTTGCTCCTTTAGCAAATATTTCTTTTCCTTTTTACTTCAGGGAGAGAATAAAACACAACTTCCATCAAACTTTTACTATCATAAAAATAAAAAATAGTCGGTTGAGTCTTAGTTTGATTAGTATGAGTATTATTGTTGATGTAATAGGACGGCGTTCGAGTATGTTGAAACGTATTATTCTCCTATTTATAATATTTTTTAACAATTTATCAAACATGTGAAAAATATTAAGTTGATTTTATTTTTCACTATTCTTGAAATAAATCATTTCCACATTTTATTAAAAATTAAAAATTTCAAATAATTTTTTATCCAAAATTATTCAAAATAAAATAAATAATACCATAATAATAAAATTAAAATTATAAAATAATGAATTTTTAAAAATTAAAATTTACTATTATCCAACAAAAATAATTATATTCAATGTTTAATATTTAATAATTATCGAACAAAAACCTAAAAAGGTCTAAACCACTCATGAAGGTATTGTTGTTTTAGTTTTAAAGATAAAATTATAAATATATTTATTATTTTTAAAAAAATTCTTATTTTACGTAATGAGTGTGGCATAATCTAGTATATTTAATGTTGATCAAGCTATTGATTTAGTGGTAAAACTTGTGTGGGTTCAAGTTGATTAGTATTAAATTCAAGGTTTGATCTTTGTGTTTATAACTCGTTCCTTTTGAATCTCGAGTTTGGTCGAATGTTCAAATTTCTTAGGAATGGCTTAAGTTGGAATAGTAGTTGTAAAAATAAAAATAAAAACACTTTCTTTCTCAATATGATGATTGTAGATAAAATTATCATGGAGGCCCTTTTACTCAAAAAATGGGTAAATTAGTGCTTGTACATTAATTTGAAGAGCAAATTAGTCCGTTTGTTGAAAAAATAACCCATTTATGCTATTAAAAATTGCTCTTTGTACATCATAGTAAGGTAGACATGGCATAGCACATGTTACTGTATAATTTTTCTGTCAACCATACCAGTTTTCAACAGTACAAATGGATAACATTTTTAATAGAAAGGACCAATTTGATCTTTAATCTAATGTACAGGGACTAATTTACCTATTTTTTAAGTAGACAGGATAAAATGCAATTCGACTCCTAATACAGAAATCTCTATGACCTATTTATCGATAAATTTTAATTTAAAATTTTTACAAAATCATGAATTAAATTAAAATATTATTGAGTCTTATAATAACTCAATCAACCATGACAAAAATTTGAGTTATATCCTATTCTTTTGATCTTCATAGGGTTTGATTTGTGTGCTCTAGAAACCTTGATATATGATATATCATTGTTAATAAATAAAATAATACATAACGGTCTAATAATTTTAAATCGAATATCAAATCACAAGAAAATTGGGGGTTTTTGAAAACGTAGCCTGCCTGGAAATTTCAAAGCTTTGGTAAAAGGTAAAATTAAATTAAAGCCCTTAATTAATTTTAAATTGAACCCTAAAGTTGAAAATGACAACACCTACTTACTTATGATGCATTGTATTCAATTTACTTTTGACCACCTAACCCACCACCAAGTTGTTTTGCTTTTCATTGGAAATTGCTAAATTGAAGTACTTTATATAAAATTAAAATTTACCGTTAGTCCTTGTATTTATATAGAATTTGAGATTTAATCCTTATATTTTAAGTATCACTTAAATTTTTCGATGATGTGATGTTATAATTTAACAATGTCACATCATCAAATATTGATGTAATCTATGTTTAAGGACCAAAGTGAATCTATTTATCAAGTTTAAGTATCAAATTTAATCTAAAGCGGACCTAATTGTTGAGTTTAAATATTAAAAATGATATTAAAATATTTTTTAAAAGAAAGAATATACGACAATAGATTCAATCATTACAAGTTATTATAAAGTCTAAATCAAACATAATATAGATTAGAATAACTCTAAACATCACCTACACGTGACGAAACTTAAATAAAAATAAATTCAAACAAAAATCACATAAAATTTACAAAAATATAACTCGAATGTTATCTTAATTATCCCATATTTTATTAGTAAAAAAAATTAAAATTTTCCAATATTTTTAAAATAATATCATTATAAGTTCTAATAATATCTGTTTTTTTAATATAATACTTAAAACTATTAAAACTAGGGTTAAGACTCAATAGGTAATTTTCTCAAAATTTTTAAATTAATAAAAAAAAGAGTGCAAGGTAGGTTTAATTTTAATTTTGTTGTGGAGTGCTATGTGTAAAATACATAGAGATGGTCGAAGAGATCCAAAAAACTTACAACAATCTCCTGATTTTCTTGTTTAAGGTTTTTTTTAAGACGCGCAATTTGCGGAGTCTACTTTAACGGCTTTTCTTCCACGTTTACACCTTCCCTTTCTTTCTTGTCCCCAAGTATGATTCAATTATTACAATGCTGCTTAAAAACTGGGATTCAATTTTGAATATTCCTATCCAATTCCTGATTCAGGGTTTTGAGGGTCTCACTGTTAATTAACTCATAAAAGTTTCCATCTTGGTGAGTTCCTTTTAAATTTTGTTGATTTATTTGAGTTGTTGAGCTTGAATCTCAATCTGGGTATTACTTTTCTTGATTGGGTTTTTTGATCGATTGATTATTTTGGATGATTTTGATTTTCTTTTGTCAGATTTTTGAATTGGGTTTCTTGGTTTATTGCTGATTCAAGTTTTGATTTAAAAAAAATAATCTTTCTGGGTAGTTTTTTAGCTGAATCCCAAAATCGAACAAGGTCTTAGCTTAATGGTAAGGATGAACTCTGAAAACTTTGAGATTCCATGTTCGAGTCGTGAGCACGAGTTAGTTTAAGTGGATTCTTTGTAATGATTCTGATGGTAACTGTTAATATAATTATAAGTTGCAGCTCGAAGTAAGCTATGAAAATAGTAGCACTGTGATGATAGGGCTAATGTTTGTTTCTTTGGAGATTTTTTAATGAAATCTAGCAGTGTAGGAGGTGGTAATGAGTTTCGATTTTGAATAGAATCTTAGAATTCTCTCAAGAAGATCAGTGTGATTCGTAAATGCCGAATATGAATGCCCTTCTTACTCGTATGTTAAGCACAGGGAAATTTCGACTTTTGGGTGCATTTGTATTGCGTAATGTATGTAATTTTCGATATTAACCAATACCCTAGTTACATTCAGGTGTTACAATAATCTTTCAAGTCCTGTGAACATTCATATGCTGACTTTAAAACTGGATTGTTTAAGTCGAACATGTTTTGGTTTTCGAGTTTGAGTAGGGTGTTAAAGTTTTCCTTTTTCTGATAATCTGTTTGTTTGTTGGTTACTCATAATAAGCAAAGCTAGAACCGCTTCCTCGTGCTCCTATGTAGAACGTAGTTAAACAGATAGACGTGTTTACGAGCAAGATTTGTTCAAGCATCATAGGCTGCTTCTTGAAATTGTAACAAAAGACATGCTTGTAGCACAAGAAAAATGACACTTCTTATCTCTACTATGATGGCAAATGGATCATGTTGCCGATGCATCTTTTGACCATTGTAGAGTATAATCATAAATGTGTTCGATAAGAGGATGACCTATTATGTTTTTGAAACCGTGTTCAACGAATCTTTCTCGTTATGTTTTACTGGTTCATCTCTTTCGTCTATTCATATTTCAGACATCTTGAAAATTCCTCTGCATTCTAAAGTACATGACCGCCCTTTAATGTGTTTGCTCGAGAAAGTTCATGGTTGTCCTTGATTCTGATGCGTTGAGCTTCTAATTTCTAATATTATTATTATCAGCAGAGAAATGCAGAAACGATTATGAAGGCTTCGAAGATGAGGAATTAAGAGAAGTCTGATTCATCCCCTGCGCGATTTCACTGAAACTAGAGTTAAACAAAGAGTGTGTGGCCCGGCATCAAAATTCAAAAGCTGCAATATGGCACCTGGTGGTGGTATCTGCAAGGATGTGATCGAGTCTCGTATTACATTTGCAGAATATGACATGGCAACTTCAAGTGCAGAGTTAAGAGGTTCCCCTTTAAGAAAAGCAGCAACCAGTTTAGGTGGAAATCTTGGAGCAACATCAACAAACGACGTGCACGAATTACTCGAGTGTCCTGTTTGCTTAAATTTGATGTATCCTCCGATTTACCAGGTAGGTGCCGTTTACCTCTAATAAAAAGTTCTGTTTCGAAATTATTTTAATGACACTTTTTTTAATATATTTTACACTAGTGTCCAATGGCCACACTGTATGTTCGATTTGTAAGGCTAGGGTTCATAATTCTTGCCCAACTTGCCGCAACGAGCTCGGAAATATAAGGTGTTTGGCTCTAGAAAAAGTAGCGGAGTCGTTAGAACTTCCTTGCCGATACCAGATTCTGGGTTGTCATGATATTTTTCCGTACTACAGTAAGCTGAAGCATGAAAAAAACTGTAGATACCGCCCTATAATTGTCCGTACGCAGGAGCTGAATGCTCCGTCACCGGTGATATTCCATTTCTCGTCATGCATCTAAAGAATGATCACAAGGTCGATATGCATGATGGTTGTACTTTCAACCACAGATACGTTAAATCCAATCCTCATGAAGTCGAAAATGCTACCTGGATGTTAACCGTAAGATCTCGTCTTTTACGACACACACATACTTGCAACAAGTTTGTTAATAGCCGTCCTTTCTGTTGCAGGTTTTCAACTGTTTTGGTCGACAATTTTGCTTGCACTTCGAGGCTTTTCACATAGGAATGGCACCAGTTTACATGGCCTTCTTACGATTCATGGGTGACGAGGATGAGGCGAGACAATTCAGTTATAGTTTGGAAGTTGGTGGTTATGGCAGAAAGGTTATCTGGCAAGGAGTTCCTAGGAGCATTCGAGATAGCCATCGGAAAGTTCGAGATAGTCAAGATGGACTTATAATTCAACGGAACCTGGCGCTCTTTTTTTCGGGCGGGGATAGACAGGAATTGAAGCTGAAAGTGGCCGGCCGGATTTGGAAAGAACAATGAGATAAGTCCAGAAAAATGAATCTAGGACCATGGTTAGTTCAAAATATGTATATATATAAAGAGAATAAAAAGTGTTGCTAGATTCATGCATTTTTCTGTAAATTTTTGTAGATAATGCTATCACATTATTAGGGTAAACTATGATTGGTATTGGAGATTTCTATGATATTTTAGCACTATATATTTCGGATAATATTCGGATTTGAATATTTTAAGGTTAAATTACTATTTGGGGCTTGAATTTTATAAAAAGAATTTTACGTTGGTTTTTTTTTTAATTTAAGTTCGATCCTGAATTTGACGGTTGTTTGTTATATTGGGGCTTGAGCTTTTTTTGTCCAAGCTAAATTTTGAACTTGGCAATGGTTCCCATATTGGGGCTTGAACTTGTTTTTGTTCAAGTTAGTCCTTGAAAATCTTAAAGTTTAGGTTCCAATATAAGAACAATTGTTAAATATGGGGCTTAACTTGAATAAAAAAAAGTTCAAGACCCAAAAAGTTATTTAACCCAGTATTCTAATTACTATTTGTAGTAGATTGGGGAGGATGTGGATATTAGTCATCGATTTGAATCTGTTTTATTTTTATGGATAACGAGTTTGGATAATAGATAATAATAATCGGATTAACTATGGTTAATAATTAATTGTAACTAAGAAACCTTAACCCAAACCCAAGCTCAAAATGGGGTAAGTGTGTCTCTTGATTCCGTGGAGAGCCTCAAGGGTTCACGAAATAGGAGTGTCTTAGTTAATAAAAAGATTACGTACTTGAAGGACGTGTAAATAATTAATCAGTGAAGTTGTGCGTGATGTGGAGTGGACCAGCAAGACATAAGTAGCCTTTTCAAGGAGACATGGTACCACTTGACTGGTCCCTTTATATTGTCGAGGGGGATTGACTCTTTCAGGAAAAGTTTTTGAAATGTCGTCCGTTGGATGGTGTTGTAGGCCAATTTTAGGCCATTTACATCAAAACCCAATTTAGCCTTACCTAACCCACCAAAATTAAACCCAAAACCCAAATCTTAATTATCCAAAGCCCAATTTACATCAAAACCCCAATGGCCCAAACCCTAAGCCCAAATCAAAATAAAAAAAACCTAGCCCACAACTTAAACTTTTCTCAACTAGCCACTCCTTTTCCACCACCAACTCCACTAGCCACACCTTTTCCACCACCAACTCCACTAGCCACTCTTTTTCCACCACCAACTCCACTAGCCACACCTTCTCCACCACCACTTGTACCTACAAATGAAGACATAAACAATAAAAAAATATTTTGTAAATGGCTATATAAGCCTTCTCATATTTTGTATATGGGAGGGGGATTTTTTTTGGAGAGTTTTTGGGAGAGAAAGTTATTGTAAAGGATTTTTGGAGAGGTTTCTTTTAAAGTAATTAAGGAGAAGAGTTATTGTGAAGGCTAGTTTTTGGAGAAACTAGTTTTTTTTGAAGATTAATCAAAGATCAAAGCAAAAGAGGTTTCTTTGTCTATTCTCATTTTAAGTTCTTTGTTTACTTATTGTTTTCCTTTCAATCTTATTTTGTTTCTTTTATACGAAAGTAAAAAAAAATAAAAGGAGGAAGCTTACCCATTTTTACCGAAAAAGTTTTTTTGAGGTCCGGCTGCCGTGTACGGTGGCGCCGGCGGTGGTCCGGCGACCGGACGATGGCCGACCTTGTGGCCGAAAATCATCCACCCTCTCCCTCTCTCTCCTTTTTTGTTATTATTATATTTCTTAATATTATATTATATATATTCTTTTAATATATTAGGTATATTTTAAATTCTATATTACGTATATATATATTTTATACTATTTTATTTATACATCTTTAATATTATATTATTTATATATATATATATTTTTCTACATGTTATCTTATGTATATATCTTAACTATATTATGTATATATTTTTAACACTATATTATGTACATATTTTTAATATTATCACGTATTTATTTTTATATATGTACATATTGATGTAGTATTATTAATAGTATTTTTTTTAAACATCGTTATTATTTCTAATATATATTATGTACATCTTTTTTATTTCTATTTTATTTTTTATTTTTCAATATTAATTATTATTATTCTAATATTTTGATATTTTAATATTTTGTATTTTATATATTTTATTATTCACATCATTGTTCGCATTTTTTGACAATAATATTCTTGGATTTTTTTTACTATCATTTTAAAAACTTTTTACATTTTAATTTTAAGAATAAGGCAATGTATCAATTTTAACATTAAGTCATCGATTTCATCGCTATGTTGGGTGAAATTAATCGGCTCGTGTTAAAAACGGGACGTCCTTCTAAAAAACAAAAAAAAACTTGCAACTTCTCATTTCCTTCAATCGGATCACACTTAAATGTCAAATTGAATTCATATTTTTGAAAATCAAGGCAACATGTGTTTAATAAGATACCAATTTTGGGCGTCGCGAGGGTGCTAATACCTTCCTCGCGCGTAACCGACTCCCGAACCCTAAATTTTCTCTGGATTTTAACGTAGACCTAAACTCAACCTTTTATTTGTTTTAATAAGAGATCTAATAGGTGTCCGATCACACCTAGGAAAAAGGATCGGTGGCGACTCCCTGTTTATTTCAAAAATCAAACGTCAAATTTCAAACTTTTTTCAATAAATCGCCACAATTAGCGACCAAGCTAAGCTAAAATTTTTACGTCGCTACAGTTGGCGACTCCACTGGGGACCCTTTTTGAGAGTCGTGTCTGGAATTAAACTCGCGTTGTCAAAATTTTCAAAGTTCCTTGTTCAAATTAACATTTAGTCGTGATCCTCAAATTTTTTGTTTTCAAAAAATCATGCATTTGCATCGTGTTGTATATATTCTAACTTGTTTTATTCGGTTGTTTTTCAGCTTTAAATTTTTGTGATTTTAGTTTTGGTTTAGTTTTTAAATAAAACGTAAAGGTTTGTGAGTTTCTCCCCACACACCGTGCACATACATCTTTGCATAACATGAGCTCTATACCGGGCTCCGTCCGTTTAAGTGAAAGTAAACGCTACGCCTTCGTGAGTTAACTCGTCCCTCCGCACAGGCTAGTGAATACTTTCGGGTTACATATGACTTATGCTTTCGTGAGTTAACTTGTCCCTCCGCATAGGCATAAGTAAATGTAATCCCTCGAATTGATCTCGTAAGCCTATGATGGGCCATGACCGAGGCTCTGTACTAATCTTAGTAGATGACAGTACAGATGATTCGAGTACCCATCTAGAACCAAAACCGCATATAGTGAACCATACGAGCCATCCAACTAGAGCCATGCTGAACCTCCGTCCGTTTAGTAGTCACCAAAAAAAAAGCGCGGGAGGAACGCCTCTTACCTTTTGCACTTTCGCTTTCTATGCAAGGGAATCGAGTCCATTGGACCAAGTAGCTTAATTTGTTAGATTTTCCACAATTTTTCTCTGATCATATGTGTTTTGCTAACCAATATTGTTTGTCTGTATTTCTATTTTTCATCATGCATCATAGACATCTTGTTAGGAAAGGGTTGATTAGAGATTGGTTGCCAAAAGGGGTTTCTGATAGAGGAGTCAATTACACGAGTGACCGAAACGTTGTGTAATAGACTCTTTTGATTAAGGAAATGCCTAAATAGGGGCTATCTTGAAATTAACACCAATTTCTTGCATTTCTTTCATGACTAACAGTCATTTGACATTCATGCATTCATTCATTCATTGCATATTCCATACTCGTTCGCTGAGGTTAAAACATACAATTCGCTAGTTGTGCATACCATACGGGAAACCAGGGACATTCCACGAAAAACTACCTAGCCTTTAAGAGAAGAGTTCAAGGATCATTGATGCAGGTATCCTACGATTCGATAGTGCCAGTAATGCAACTGGGAACCCATTCCCTAACCATATCGAAAGGAATGTGAGCATAGTGGTAAAAGTGGACGAATGGAAAGTCAGAAGATGTGTTTCGAAATAAGGACGCCTCTGCAGAAAATCTGGGAGGTACTGGTTAAGAAAGGATTGCTTTGTCACCCCGATAGAATTCTCGGAGAAGAAGGTCAAAGTTTTTGCAATTTCCATGGAATTGTGGGACACGACATTCAGTCGTGTGAGGAATTTAAAAGGTTGCTTCAAGACCGGATGGATAATAAGGAGATTAAGATCCTTAACAAAGGGAAGAGACCAATGAAAGAGAAGTATGCGCCTCTGATAGCCAGTCATCAGGTCCCCCTTATAGCGCTGATCAACCGTTAGTAATTTATTACGATGCGACGAAAGAGTCGGTGAAACCAAAAATGATAATCGAAGTACCATATTCTTTCCCTTACAAGGACAATAAAGCAGTACCATGGAAATATGACGTTAATATCGTCACACCTGAAGATGAAAAACCCAAAGCCATGACTGGAAGCGTCGGGGAATTAGGTCATTTCACTCGTAGTGGAAGATGTTATTGAAGGAGATAAAGAAGAACAGTGACTTGAAACAGAAAGGAAAAGCACCGATGCATGTGACCGATGATGAGCATGAAACTGCGCCTGAACAAGAAGCTAAAAATCCTGTGGACGAGGAGGAACACAGGAATTTTTAAAATTATCAAGCACAGTGAGTACAACGTGGTAGAACAATTGAGTAAGTAGCCAGTGCGAATCTCGGTATTATCTCTGCTGTTGAATTCAGAACCACACCGAAACGCTCTGCTGAAAGTGTTAAATCAAGCTTATGTGGCAAACAATGTATCCGTTGAAAACTGGATAGGTGGATGAACAACCTGAATGCGGATAATTTCATTTCTTTTAGTGATGATGAAATACCGCCCAATGGTAGAGGCTCAGTGAAAGCATTGCATATCACAACCCGTTGCAAGGGCTACATAATACCGAACGTGCTCATCGATAATGGTTCGGCACTCAACGTTATGCCTTTGGCCACGCTTTCCAGAATTTCGATGGATCTGTCCCATTTAAGGCCCTGTCATTCTACGGTAAGGGCATTCGACAGGACAATGCGTGAAGTCATGGAAAAAATTGAGATCCCTCTAGAAGTGGGTCCCTACATATATGATGTCGAGTTCCAAGTCATGGACATTACATCCTCATATAACTGCCTTTTGGGAAGACCCTGGATCCATTCTGCTAGAGCGGTCCCATCATCCCTCCATCAAAAGGTGAAATTTATCATGGATGGCTGTTCGGTCACTGTCGAGGGAGAAGAAGACATTGTCGCATCTATCTCTGCTGATACGCCATACCTTGAAGTGAGCAAGGACGTAGTGGAATGCTCCTTCCGATCCCTTGAATTCGTCAATGCCACATTCTTCACTGAGGGAAACAAAATTCCCGTGCCTAAATTGTCGAGAAATACTAGAATGAGTGTCAAGTTGACTGTAGGAAGGGGAGCTCGAGTGAGAAGAGGTTTAGGGAGATATCTGCAATGAATAGTCAGGGCTCTAAAACCAGTGCATCATAGGGCCCGATACGGTTTGGGGTTCCAGCCGGACATGCGTCAAAGAAGAAGACAGTGGAAGAAAGATCAAGAAAGAAGGATCGCGAGAACCTTAGGCCGAGAACTAGAATGGGAGCCTATAGATTCCCTCCTTTGTCAAGAACATTTACGTTGCGGGAATGTACCGAGGCAGGACAATGCACAAGGACAATGTAATGATCGAAAAGGTTTTCAGAACATCAGTAAAAGTTATTGACAAAGGAGCTGACACAAGTAAAGATGTTCAAGGATACGCCTTGTCCCCTGTCATGTTGACAATTGGACTGCCGAGGACCTTCTTGTAGTTTATAAGTCTTCAGAGCAATGCTCAAACATTAACCCTCTATTGTGTCCTTAGATATAATAGAACTCTTTTGTAAGAGCTTGCATTCACTCTTTATCATTTAAATGAATATCAATGAAGATGCATTTTATCACGATCTTTCGCATTATCACTAATTTCATAATCATCTCCTCATTTCATAGCTATCTGTACATTTGCCTCATACCATGCCAAAACATTTCGTTTGTTGGTTCCAATACTTGGATGCCCCTCTATAGCTTCCTTTTCCATTCAACTTTCAGGTGCTCAGATATTGACGACATGAATAAGCCTGTTACGAATCTTGAAATTGATTTTGAGAAGGCTGTTTGCTTAGGAGAATTTGAAGCCAAAGAAATGCTGAAGATTATGTCTCGTCTCCTGAATTGTTAAGAATGGTGGAACAAGAGGATAAATAGATTTTGCCTCATCAAGAATCTGTTGAAACAATAAATCTGGGAACTGAAGAAAGGAATCAAGAAGTGAAGATTGGGACTTCTATTTCAGGGGGCACCAGGCATAATTGATTGCTTTGCTCCGCGAGTACAAAGATGTATTCGCATGGTCATATCAGGACATGCCAGGACTAGATGAAGATGTAGCGGTCCATAAGCTTCCATTAAAGCCAGAATGCAAGCCCATTCAACAAAAGCTAAGACGGATGAGGCCTGAGATGTTGTTGAAGATAAAAGAGGAAGTTAAGAAGCAATTTGATGCTGGTTTCCTACAAGCCTCCGAATATCCAGAATGGGTGGCTAAACATAGTCCCGGTGCCAAAGAAAGACGGTAAAGGACGAATGTGCATGGATTATCGTGACCTAAATCGAGGCAAGTCCTAAAGATAATTTTCCCTTACCATACATTGATACGTTGGTGGATAACACAGCAAAACATTCATTATTTTCTTTCATGGATGGATTCTCGAGTATAATCAGATTAAGATGGCCCCTGAGGATATGGAGAAAACTACCTTCATAACAATGTGGGGAACGTTCTGCTACAAGGTAATGCCATTCGGTTAAAGAATGCTGGGGCAACATATCAGAGGGCTATGGTGACGTTATTCCATGACATGATGCATAAAGAACTAGAGGTCTACGTCGATGATATGATTGCTAAATCTCGAGGAGAAGAAGAGCATGTAATGAACCTCAAGAAGTTGTTCGAAAGGCTGAGAAAGTTTCAGCTAAAGCTTAATCCAGCCAAATGTACATTCGGGGCTACCTCGGGAAAGTTGCTAGGCTTCATTGTCAGTGAAAGAGGTATCGAAGTTGATCCAGATAAAATAAAAGTCATCCAAGAATTACCACCTCCGCGCACGCAAAAGGAAGTAGAGGATTTTAGGGAATTAAATTACATCGCCCGATTTATCGCTCAACTTACCAACCAATCGACCCAATCTTTCGGCTTCTTCGAAAATAACCGAGAGAATAGATGAGGAATGCCAAGTGACCTTGATAAGATAAAACAATATTTGTCTAGTCCTCCAGTGCTAGTACCGCCAACTCCGGGAGACCATATTTTGTATCTGACAGTGTTTCGAAAGTTCAATGGGTGGCGTACTGGGACAACATGAGAGTCAGGAAAGAAAGAAAAGGCGATCTACTACCTCAGCAAAAAGTTTATTGAATATGAGGCAAAATATTCGTCCATGAGAAATATTGTTGCGCTCTGGTTTGGGTAGCTCGGAGACTCAGACAATATATGTTGTATCACACGACATGGCTAATTTCAAAGCTGGACCCAATAAATACATGATGGAATCGCCGGCATATCAGGAAGAATGGCACGATGGCAGATCCTCCTTTCGGAATATGACATTGCCTATGTAAGTCAGAAGTCGATAAAAGGGAGCGCAAATAGTTGACTTCTTAGCAACTCGAACGACAGAGGATATGAGCTTTTAAGATTCGATTTGCCAGACGAAGACTTAATGTGCATCACAGAAATAGAATCCGAGTCATCAAAGAGAAGTCATGGAAGATGTGCTTTGATGGTGCGTCAAATGCTTTAGGCATGTAATTGGAGCAATCCTGGTATCACAGACGGGAATCATTATCCGTTCACTGCAAGACTGAACTTCTTCTGTACCAATAATATCGCAGAATATAAGGCCTGTATCGTGGGGCTTCGTGCAGCTATCGAACGAACATCGAGACTTGGAGGTGTACGGGACTCAGCCCTGTGATTTACCAAATCCGTGGAGAAATGGGAAGTGAGGGACTCAAATGATTAAGTACAGCGATTTAGTGGCTGGATTGATCAAGGAATTCAAAGAAATAACTTTTCATTACTTCCCACGAGAAGAGAACCAACGCTGATGCCCTAGCCATTTGGCTTCAATGTTCAAGCAGTAGAGAAGCAGAAATAATGCCCCAAATGAGCATATACGAGGTCCCTGCAACTGTTGTAGCATTGAGAAAGAAGTAGACGGCGGCCTTGGTTCCATGATATCTTAGAATTACCAAGAATCAAAGGTATCCGAACAAGCGAATGAGAACGATAAAAGAACAATAGAAGAATGGCAGCAGATTGTTCTTAATGGGGTATCCTGTATAAAAGAGGAAATGATCAGATGCTTTTGAGATGTGTGGATGATGTTGAAGCCAAAAAAATACTTGAAGAGGTCCATGAGGAATTTGCGGAACGATGCCAATGGTTCAATATGGCCAGAAAGATCAGAGACTCGGTTATTATTGGCTGACAATGGAAAGTGACTGCATCAATTTTGCAGAAAATGCCACAAATGTCAATCTACGGCGATAAATTCATGTAGCCCTTCACCCCTTCATGTCATGACTTCTCCGTGGCCTTTTCTATGTGGGCATGGATGTCATAGGGCCAATTTCTCCAAAAGCTTTAAATGGACATCGATTCATTTTGTGGTTATCGATTACTTCACAAAATGGATTGAAGCCGCTTCGTTTGCCAATGTGATAAGACTGCAGGTGTAAGTTTTTGAAAAGGAAATCATTTCCGATATGGTTTGCCTGAAAGAACATCTCAGATAAGCCACGATCTGAACAATAAGATGATGAAAGAGGTGGCGAGCAGTTCAATAAAGCATCATAATCCTCGCCCTATCGCCCAAAGATGAACGGGCTGTTGAAGCAGCTACAAGAACATTAAGAGGATCTTGGGAAAATGACTGAGACATATAAAGATTGGCACGAGAAACTTCCATTTGCTTTGTTTGCACTATCGCACATCTGTACGAACATCTACGGGAGCAACTCCTTTCTCTCTAGTCTATGGAATGGAGCTGTGCTACCTATCGAGGTTGAGATCCCTCTCTGCGAGTATTGATGGAATCAAAGTTAGAAGAAGCAGAATTGTTCGAGCTCGATATGATCAGTTGAACCTCATTGAAGAAACGTTTAGGGCAATGTCATGGCAAATGTACAAAAGAGAATGATCGCAGCCCATGCAAAAGGTAACAAAGAGTTCCATGAAGAGAGCTCGTCTGAGAAATTCTCCCATACAAAAAATGCGAGGAAAATGGCACAATGGAACCATACGTTTAAAAAGATTCTCAGAGGAGCTTAATCTTACGAGATGGATGGAGAAGTTACCGAATCCGGTGAATTCAGATCGGTGAGAAATATTATGCTTAAGATGAAAACCCGAAAAGGGCATCTTAAAAAAAAAAGGATCAGGGCGAAAACCCGAAAAGGGCGTCTTGATTAGTACAAAAGAATTAGGAGAAACCTGAGAGGGCGTCCTAATGAAACAACTGCGGTCGAACGATAGTCAAGTAGTGAGACTACAGTATTTGAAGCACTTCTGAAAGCTCGAAATTTTCTACGCAGAAGCCATGCTCGAAAAGATTATTGATTGAGGAACGTGGAAGAGTTCATTGGTTGAATATCTAGAGCATTGTATCCCGTGAATACGACCTTTCTTTCTTATTTGACATTTTTACCTAATCATGGTTAAACTCTTGTTTGCCACATTTGAAATAAAGGGAATATGAGATACTCCTTTTTATCACCTACCTGACACATTTCATGCATCTCATTATGGTTTATTAATGATAATAAGTGAAATGACATACTCTAAACAAAAGAAATGTCAAGCTTACCCGGATAAGAATGTCGATAAGTGCAAGATCTTCAAAGCAAGAACAAAGTTAACCAAGGCAAAAGAGTGATATCTGAGAAACGTCGATTACTCGTAAAGCTCGAAGACAGGTATGAGGCCTGAGAGAATGGTCGAGAATCAAAGCAATAGAACGCAGATCTCAACAATCATGCGAAACATGACATACGACCAATATGCTAAGGAGCACTGCAAATCAGTAGCATAAAGGATTTAAGAAACATGTGTATCAGATACATCATGCATGCATATACAGTAACAGTAAGCAAGAATCTTGAAATGAGAGTCCGACTGAATTAAAAGGGAAAATACCATTCCTAACAAAGGACTGTTATTATCTTTGATGTTTAATATTCCATGCTTTCAAAAGAAAATCATCATATGCAAGAGATGAGTTGAGCCTCAAGACACGTTGAGGTATTTGGTATTTTTTTTTTCAAATAACCATATGCCGAGAAGTAGTTGAGCCCCGGGACGCCGAAGTATTTTAGTTTATTTTTAAATTGACTCAATCGAGAGTAAGATGCTTTAATTTTGTTTTTCAATCAACTAATTGCTGAGGTGAGTTGAGCCTCAGGACAGCGAGAGTATTTTCCATTTCTGTTGTTAAAAAAAATCAACTCTATTGCGAGAAATGGGTTGAGCCGAAGCACCGTGGATAAAAAAGGAATTCCAATTTCTGTTTCAAAATTCCAACTTATATGCGAGAAACATTAGCCTCCAGACACGTTGAGTATTTCATTTCCTGTTTTAAAAAAAAATCAACTCAATATTGCAGAGGTGAGTGAGCCCGGCTCACAAGATGGTATTTCAATTCTTTTTAAAATCAACTCATATTGCGAGAGGTATTCAGCTTCAGATTACACCGTGGTATTTTTTTCAATTCATATTGCGAGAGGTGAGTTGAGCCTCAGGACACGATGAGGTAATTTCAATTTCTGTTTGTCAAGAATCAACTCATATTGCGAGAGGTGGTTGAACCTTTTAATTTCTACTTTTTCAAAATCAGCTCATATTGCAAGAGGTGAGTTGAGCCTCGGGGCACGCTGAGGTATTTTCAATTTTTGTGTTTTAATTTCAACTCATATTGCGAGAGGTGAGTTGAGCCTCAGGACACGC